>NC_090020.1:76349634-76663634 GCF_036417845.1 Apteryx mantelli
AGCACAAAATCTCTAGCTGCAGGATGCTGCCACAGCTGCATGAATGCTCCTTAGGTAGTGTTTACTAATCACACCTCCATGTAGGGATGGAGGTACTGGCATCTCTACCCTGTCTTCACTTTCTAGAAGGAAGAGCAGAGCTTTTGTAGTGCTTTAGGTGTACGCTGGACTGTCTGCCAGACCGTGAGCAAAGCCCTTCCCCACAGCAGGAAAAATGGGACAGCAAAGCACACCAATGCTCTGGCCAAAGAGCCGAGCAGGCAGCGCTGCTGGGAGTGGACAGCTGTCTCGCAGAAGCAAACCGAGCCAAAGAACCTGCCCTGTGCATGCAGGGGTTTCTCAGAGCTCATCCTTGATGCATGCTGTCAGCTTGGTCATTTCTAAATCCCTGCATATTCATTAGGGAGAGCTCACACAGTCCTCTGCCACCCTTAGGTATCACCTGAGTTTGGGCAAGCCAGCAAAACTGCTCCACTCCCCTGCAAAGCTGCTGCTCAGGACATTTTCCAGCCCCTCCTTGGGCCTGTCACCATCCTGATGCAGTGTTCAAGGCTGAGCAGGTGCTTTGTCCTCCCTGGTTTGTCACCACTGGGACACTGACCACTTTTTTATCCTTGAAACCATGTTTTCCTTTGGCTTCTGTGTCCTGTGTCCTCTCTCGTTGTTTCCTTGGGGTGTCCTTTGGAGCGTGCATCCCACTCGGCTTGCTATGAGATTCCCTCTGCTCCCCCTTCCACCATCTGGGTGAGGATTTAGCAGGGCAAATGCAGGGGTCTGCAGCATGGTCGCCTGTATCTGAGCTCTTCCCCCTATGTTCCCCTTTATAATCAGTGGAAACACCTCACAGGCACAGTTCCCTTCACCCTCAAATACATATTCAGTCTAGGTTAGATGCCCTCAAAGTACATATTTCTCTCCTTTGACTGTGAAGGGAGCCAGGGGTTCTTAGCTCAGAGGAAGGAAAACATCAGATGAGATGAATCCAAGGCTTTATCTGGGAACATGAACACCATCCAATACCAGCTCCATGTTGGGGATGCGCAGATCTGCCTTTCTGCCCCAGACTCAGCTTTGCCTGTCCAAAATTAGCCTGGCCCTATTTTTTCCTCACAGATCCATCCCATGGCCTCAAGCTCAACCTTGCTAAAACAAAGATCTTTACATCTGTCATCGAGTCTTTCTGTCGTGGAGTACAGCATCATCAACAGCCTACCAGTTTTTCAGGCCTGGCTGAACACTTGAACCGTCTGGCTGATACAGTCCTAAAGAAAATCACTTGAACCTGCTGCATTTGTCACCAAGCTCCCGGGCTGCGCTAGCTGACTTCTTTCCATTTTTCCCCGGCACCCCTTGAAGTTGTCTCTACCTGCTGTCGAGTTCCAGACTGCAGGTGCCCAGGGGCAGGTTTGTCTTTTTATTCTGAGCTTGCACAACACCCACTGAAGCACAGCCCTTCTGGAGCAGGGAGCTGCTGCAATAACCCCAACTGCAGTGACTGAAATGTGCTCTTTGCCTGATTAAATCTGAATGGGGATTAGCGATGGAGGAGGAAAGGGCTGGAACTTTAATTCATGAATAGTATCCTCTTTCCTTCCCTCATGCATATATAGCAGCAAAGTGGATGCACGGCTAGAGAACAGCACTGTTATTAGAGATACAGGGATCCCCCTGTTCTCCTATATGTTTATTCCAGAGGCAGCCTGCAAAGATGAAACACTCACTCCCAAGCCAACCCAGCTGGGGCAAGATGCCAGCTTCTGGAGATGGCTGGTTCCTGCAGAGCATGTTCTGATAGCACAGCCTGACTACTGCTACCTAAAAAGTGCCTGAGTGCTTCCCACCACAGCACAGCCACCTGCGCCCAGGGCAAGGTAGCTGTGATCTCTTCATACTCACTTCATACTTGATAGACATGTCCCTTGGACCATGCCTTGCAGGCACAGGCCATTAGGCCAGAGGGTTTGCCAGGGCAGCTTTGAACAGCAGAGCCCTCCAGCTTGCACACCAGAGCTTTGCTTTTAAAACTACCCTGCTTATGCCATTAAGAGAGCCCTTCTGCCTCAGCAGCATGGATATGGTGGCCAAAGGACACACTCAATGGCATAAGCTGCATCAGCAGGTGACATTCATCAGCACTGCTAAGTAACTTTTGGGGTATATATTTTTTTCCTCTGAATTAAAACCAAAACAGCTCTACTAGCAGGGCTTTCTTGTGCAGATCTCAGTGTGAAAGACACAGAGGCAGGCCCTCTGGGCTGGAATTTGCTTAAGGGAACCTGAAAACACTTTCCATCCATTGCTCTTACCACCAGCATCGCTGTGGTGTCCTCCATCACTGTAACACAAGGGGAACCTCAGCTCCAGCTGAGGAGGCTTTGCTGTACCCCAGCCAGGGGCTCCTGGTGCCTTTGCAGCACGGCGCTGGGATCTGCTCTCTGATGGAGGCTTCCCTGCTCCGGCTGCACCCGCGGGGCTCGGAGCAGGAGGCCAAGGCGCCTGCATCCCCCTGTGGCGGTGACCTCGTTTGCTCACGCACCTGTCTGCGCAGCGCCCGTGAGACTGATCCGGGAAGCCCCAGTGTGGGCAGCTGGCAGAGATTTTTGCATTGTTTAATTCTCAGTCCTTCCGAGAGCCCAGTGAGGGATTGAGTGCATTCGCTGAAATGAAGGGTGGGCACACGGAGCTGAGCCGGACGCTGGGAGCTGAAGCTGCCCTGCGAGAACGGTTTGCTCTGGGAGATGTCCTGCTGTTCCCCACAAGCGGGAGAAGCTAACACAGAAATAACAGCCAGATGTGGGCAAAGCATCGACCCAGCTCCCATCCTGGCTGGGGCTCAGGAAATGGCATGGGGGGAGCTCCCAGCCCTGCATGAGCGGCAGTGATTCAGGGCAAGGAGGGTTAATCTGTGAGCTCCCTGCTTTCCGCCGGAGCATGGGAGTGCCGAGATGCCTGTGCCGAGCGTGCAGTGCCATGCACGGGGTTGCACAGCTGGGCACGGTGAGCAGTCGCGCACAGCCAGGTGCTCAGCAGGAGTTTCTGGACGCAGAAGGGCGCAGCAGCAACGTGCCGGCTGGCTCACGCTGCCCAGCCCTGCATGCTAACGCAGCCTTGCCAAGTAATCGCGAGGCCGTGATTTTTGGCAAGATCCAAACCTTCCAGCAGCGGTGGTTAGTGCAGCTCCTCCTTCAAATCTGCCTCTCTGCTTCGTGGGGTCCTTCTGACCTTGTTTTCCCTAAAGATTGTGATGATGCAGAGAGGTTAATATTAACAGTCCAATGAAGCTCCTTTCATCCTGAGTTTCCTACAGAAGCTGGGAGCAGCCCCTCTCCATAGGCCACAGCATGTAGGAAAGAAACTGCTTTCAAGGTGCAGTGCCTTGAAAGCAGGGTCCTGTCGTATAACAAAGGCCAGGGGTGCCCAGCTCCCGACACTGCTCCTTGCTGCAGCTTCGCCCCCAGCACGTGTTGGTTTGGAGTGGCAGCTCATGGCCAAGTCTCACTCAGTTCTGCGCACACAGCCCTGTTTCACCCACCACAGCGCACAGGCCACTGCTGCTTCATCGAGCACTGAGCACGCTTGGGTTATGCCAGAAAAAAACAAACATTTAATTTGAGGCAGTCTTAGATAGTCAAATTTCAGGTTTTGGGGATGGAAAGAGGGAGCAAACAGGTCCAGCGTGAGATTCAGTAAATCCAAAGGAAAAGATGGCTGGTGCAGGCCTCTCCAAAAAGGCCTAATGCACCAACAGCGTTCCCACATGGCCCTGTTAGAGATGAGCAAACTGAAGATGGGAAAGGGATCACATCGAGACAGAGCTGGAAAGAGAACTGCAGCCCCAGCAGTGCAGGCGCACACAGCAGCTGCGGCTGCTCCCTGGGCACAGGGAAATCCCAGGCGTCTGCCAGGAACCATCCTGACAACGCCACCGCATTATCCCGTGCCAGGAGTCCTGCAGAAGAACAAAAATCCACCTGCAGAGGATGGATGGATGAAGGGATGGAAGGTGGGAAGGCCAGAGGAAGGGAGGGAAGAAAGGGGAGCCTGCTATGCCTCCTCATGGCAGTCTCACTGAACATATCCGCTGGGAATCTCGGGTACAAACCAGCCTCCAACTGCAACAGGCAGAGATAAAAACAGGGAATATGGTGAACCCCAAGAGGTGAGACCTGATACCAAGCAACCAGGAGCCCCCACAGCATCAGGACTTTGTGAAAATGCTTCTCTCAATCCCTTTGCTGGAAGTGCACAGCCATGTCACGAACACTTAATGCATCCTAACACCCACTCTTTAGCTTGGTTATTGCAAACCCCAGGGTGGCCCTGCTCTCCATCATTCCCCATCGCTGTGCTGCCTCACTTCCCCCATTTCCACATTGCTCCTTCTTGCTCAGAAAAGCTCTGAAAGAAGGTCTTGGTAGCCACCATGTACCTGGTGCTGGCTTCACCCTGAGGCCCCCCCAGACCAGGTGTTGCAGCACTGAAGCACACTGGCAGCACCCGGTAGGTGCTGGCTCCCAGTGTCCCCTCGCAGAGGGAAGGTGCTGGGCAGCGGAGCCACCACAGCCGAGGTGCAACGCGTGGGTGCCCATGGGCACATCCTCCAGGATGTGATGTGGATACAGCCCCTGGGTTGCTGCCCAGCTGCCCTTGCAGCCCTTACTCAGGTGCAGAGGGACGCACCAGCTCTAGTGCAACATAGGCAATTTTCTGCGTCAGGCAGATCCCAGCTCACTTGGTGCATGCTTGCAGAGGGCATGGGCTGCACAGCTTCGTGGGTGCTCGCAGGGGACTTGCTCTGTGGCAGTACCCATGGCAAGCACTGGTTTGTGCCACCCAGGCAGGTTTGGCCAGCTTCAGTGGTGTGGTGTCTCCCTGCCGCTCCCCGGGCCGGGGTGCGCGCCGTCTCCTTTAGCAGCGTCTGTCCATCCTGCAGTGCCGAGTCCACGCCATGGCAGGGCTGGGGCAGCACCCTGCGGAGGATGCGCAGCCCGAGCCCCCTGGGACCAAACCTGCCCAGCCAGGGCAGGTCAGAGGCAGGCAGAGCCCAGCTTCCCCTGCGAGGGGGCCGGACCGTCCCTGCTGAAAATAAGCTGGGCTGGACTGCCACCTTGTGCCAACAGGCAGCATCCGCTGACCAAGAAAGGCATGGCAAGGGGTTTTTACTAACCCAAGATGACAGGGATATACCCCAGGGTCTCAGATGAACCCCTGCAGACCTCAGCACCCATCCAGGAGCAGGCAGCCAGGAAGGGGCTTTGCCGTCCTGCCTCCCCGCGGTGCAGGCACAGAACAGTGTTCACCGGCACAGGGTGCAAAATCCCTTCTCTCTGGCTGCCTGCAGCATCTCGCTGTGCCGTGCAAAGTTCAGCCCTGCCATTCAAAAGCCGTGTCAGAGGAATTGCCCAGGTGGTGAAAGCCAGTAGCCCCCCAGGTCGCCCAGGCTGCACGGGGTGCAGGATCCCTGCGGGGCCAGCTCCGGATGGACAACAAGCCACAGGGCTCCAGGTTAGGGCTCAGCCCCAAACGGTGAGCATGGCCAGAGAGAAATGCTGGTTGGCTCACCTGCAGCAGAAGCAACGGGCTGCGCCAGCCTGCCGTGCAAAATTTGGGTGCAGGCAAGTGCCTGGAGCCATGCCGGCAACAAGCCGGCAGCCTCAGGCCAGCGCCGCCGGGGAGTGGGGCAGCGGGATCAGAGCCCGCAGCGCTGGGAGGCATTTCTGGGTGGGCCACGGGATGCACCGCCTCGCCACCAGCCCAGCCAGGCACCTCCGCCACCCCTGGCGGGGTGACGTCAAAGGGAAGTTTGCTGTGCACTACCGGCCACGGCACCGGGGCTCGCACACCTGGCAGCAGCGGAGGCTGCCGGCCCGGCCGGGCGGGCAGCAGCGAGGCAGAGACGTCACCGCATGGCTCTGGGCAGCCCTGGCACGCACTGGCCCCGGCACGGCCCTCACCGGCCGGGCTGCCTGGGACAGATGCTATCTTGATTAGTAAACAGAGTAATGGAGTTTATCAGTTCCTCCCTTTTTTCTTTTTAAAGGCAGATACAAAGGAAGGAAAACATTTCTGTAGGGAAGCTGCCACAAGAGAAGCTCCAGTGCAGGACAGCAAGGGAGGGACATGTTCCTGTGTCCTAGCACATCGCTCCCCGGGGCCAGCCTGTCCAGAGCCTGCTCCTACCTGGGGCTCCCTCGTGCTACCCTAAACCTACACCCCATTACCCAAATCAGCAGCTCTGTGTTCACAGCAGAGAGCAGCAGGGTTGCACAGGGAGCGTGCACATGGGAAACCTGGGCACCCAGACTTTCACCCGGAGCAGCGCTACAGCCTTGCCCCTCACTTTCCTGAGCCCTAGTGCTGTGTTAGTTAGATTAGGCATAAATTACTTCCTCCTAATTGCCCAGATGGTAATCAACAGCAACTGATTCTAATTTACGTCTCTTTTGCTGGCTGCTCTTGCCTTCCCTGTGCTATTAAGTTAAGCTAAGTTGGGTGGGGTGATGAGTAACTCCAACTGGTAAAGTAGTAGTAGAAAGATCGTGTTGTCTTGCTGTGCTACAAGATCTACTTTTTCCTGGAAGAAAATACTGAGCCTGTATCCCAGCTTGGCTGGGCCAGGTCTGGAGTGAATCTGGGGGTGCCTCTCTTCATGGTTTCACCTGCTGTGGCTGCAGAGGAGGGCCAGGGCCTGGGCCCTCTGGGTGTCCTGGCTTGAGCTGCGCCCTCCTTGCAGGACTGCTGGAGGATCCATCTCTCTGGTAGGAGCAACACACTGGGGCTAGGGTCTCAGCACACTGGTCAGACTGGGACAGCATTGGTGGGAGATTTTGTCTGCCCCAAAGGAGAAGAGGGAGTGGAAGCTTGTTTCCCTAGTGTGGAGCTGGCCCATGGTGTCCCCTAGTGTGGTTCCAGTGCTAGGTGTGGGGTGGCAGCTGGTGGCAGCTCAAGCGCTGCTGACAGGGATAGACAGTGACAGTGGGAAGGGGCCCCTGGACGTCCCTAGCTTGACCTCCTGCTCAGCGCAGGACTGTAGCCAACACTGCCTCAGATGTGCTCTGGCTTAGTCTATCCAAGTACTGAAAAGTCCCAAGGATGGAGATTCTCCCCCCAAGTACCCGCCCTGGGGTTGCAGATCTCTCCTGCTGAAATCTCTTCTGCTGCCCACCCTGAACCTGCCAAGGGGCAACTTGCGGCTGTCGCCCCTCACTGCGCCGTGTGCTGAACAGCTCTGGAGTGGCAGCTCCAGGATGAACCTCCTGAGCGTTGCTTACAGCCAAAATCTCTGTCTGGCTCTGGGGACCCTCATGGGCGTGTCAGAAACAGAAGTAGCAAAGTGCTGTGGCTAGAGCTAGAGCTCTAGGCTAGAGCACAGGATTAATGACCCACTTCTGGCTGCGCAGGTCGCTCTGCTTCCCTGTGCCTAAGTCCCCTCATAATCCCATGGGGGCTGCGATGCTGCCCTCCTTTGCAAGGCACTGGGAGACAACCAACTGGAAAGAGACATTACTGTCGCTACGAGGGGGGTGTAGGGCTCTGGAGGAAGACAGCAGCCAAGCCTGACCCTTACACCATTGCTTGATAAAGTGATATTGGATCCACCTCTCAGCAGTAGAGCTGTCAGGCCTCCCTTGCCCAGCAGGGCTCTGAAGCCAGACACCCCCAATTTGGGATGAGGCATCGGGGCATCTGGGCTCGCTCAGGGCCTCGCAGTGACTCCAGCTGAGTCGTGACCCTGGGCCCCGCTCTGAGCCATGCAGGGAAGGATTCCCGCAGGTGCAGCAAGGAAACGCTGCTCCTATCCCCCCCCCCCATGAGGGGAGGAGGGCTCCTCCAGGAGGAAACTTTCCAAGTGTGATTCATATCTCTAGTTTTACAGCCGTTTCGGTCAAACAGGTAAACCGAGCATGTTGCTCAAAACAGGTTCCTGCAGGGGAAAGGTCCCGCAGCGCGAGCGCACGTCCCTCCAGCGCAGGGCTGCCCTGCATGCCGCAGGGGCCAGAGACCTCCGTGGGCACCGGCTTGGCCACACTGGGCACCGCGGGGCCCTGGGGTGGCTCCTGTCCTTGGGAAAGCTGTCCCTTCCCTAATGATGGCATCGCATCAGCCGGGGAAGGGGAAAGCGAGGCAGGGTTTGGCCTCTTTCTCCGCTCTGCTAGACACTGGAGGGGATGAGAGGCGCAAAGAGCCCTGGGGGAGAGGCCGTGCTGGGAGGTAACTGGGGGATAGTTAGCCGCTTGCAGCAGGATCCAAGGTCCTTCTGTAACGTGCAGAGGGCTGAGGCTGCAAGAGAGATAAAACGACAAGCCCTTTTGCAGCTGCCTGAAGAACAGATGACTGCGTGGCACTGCAAAGAGGGGGGAAGTGACACCCAACGCTCCTCTCGCACACCTCCCCCTTGGGCTTTCTCCTCCTCCTCTGCCAGCCGGGATGGGGGTCTGAGTCATGGCGCGGTGTCCAGCCGTCACTCCCAGCTGGGCGTCTGGCCCAGCCTGCCTGTGGGTCTGCGCCCAAACTGCCCAGCATGGCTCATGAGGGGCCTCTGAACAGCGTGACGGCTGATTCCTACCAGCTCCTCCAAGGACTTTTTAAAGTTCCCTACAGTCTCTTCCTGGCAGAGCTCACAGTCTTTCAGAGCTCATTTCTTCACACGCTCCTTGCATTGCTTTACTGATACGGACCTGGGTTGGGTGCGTATAGCGTGGCCCAGCTTGCTGCATGGGCAGAGGGCAAGTGATGCAAGGGTGCCTACAGAAGCTCATCTTACCCCATAAACTTCAGGAGATGATATGTGTACTTTTAGAAGGCGCTTTTATGACTGCAAAACTTACTTACGCCAATGAAACAAGCTGGTGCGTGGGGGAGTCACCTTTCCATAACTAAAACCTACAGCAGGAGCCTCATTGGTGTCAGCCTGCAGAGCTCCTAATCCTGTTCGAGATCCGCACCCCGAGAGCCTCTCTGGCAGGAGTCTCCGGAGCAGCCAGCCCGGCAAACTGGCTGAACCACCTCAGCCCAGCGCACGAGCAGGCCCATCAGGGCAGTGCTGGCAGTGTTGGCAGGGAGCTAACCCAACGATGAACTCACCAGCATGGAGTCACCTCACCAGTGCACCCTTCAAAGGGAAGCCCTACAGGCAGAAGAGCTTATTGCGGAAGGACGTTGTCCCACTGCGCGCTGCCTGGGACACCTCATCTTCCTGGGAGAACACCCTCCTCCCAGCCTTTCCGGCAGGCAAGCAGCTGGAAGGCATCCAGTACGCTGCAGATCCCTGTGTAAGGCGCTTAAACCTCCCTGCTTTTTGCGTTGTCTTAGCTACTCCTGAGGACCCTTGTGAAGGAGCCTGCAGATCCCCAGGGTTTGCAGAGAGCAGAGGAAAATCACTCCCTGAAAGTCACGGCTGTGCTGTCACTCTGGGGAAAGAGGCGTTGCTCTTGTGCAGTAACTTTCCCCCTTCCCCATCTCCTCTGAGCTTCTGGAGGTTTTCCAGCCTCTCTCTGAATGGCTGCTGTCTCAGGTCTGTGTTACTCTTTGCCATCAAATGACCACAGTTGAGTTTGTGGATAGGGAATCGAATGGGAGCAGACAAAAAAAAAAAAGCAGCGTGTGCCAATCTGCAAAACAACCCAGAAATGTGAGCGGAGAGGGACCTGCTGGCCTAGATCTGGTGCTACGGGAGAGGCGATGAGCTGCCCCGAGACAAGGAGAAGAGGTAACAACTAGCCCTACCTATCATGTTAAAGCGAGTTTTTACATCCTGCTCCTTAATCCTGTTTTTGGAACTGGAACATGTTTTAAAAATCAGGGAAGGTTGCTAAGGGACAGTGTACTAAGCAGGGACATCGCTCGCAAACCCTAAGCGCTCAAAAGCAGGAGGAAAATAACTTGGGATATTATTAATCCTTCACTGCCCAGCCGATAAACAGAAATGTATTATTCTCGTCAAGGACAAAGGAGCCCATATTTCCCCACAGCCAAGGAGCTGAACCAGCAAATCTTTTGGATTCAGCTCCATGGCGGGTTCAGCTGTGACTGAAGTTGTTCCAGTTCAGTTCCTGTTCAGGCCAATAATGGTTCATTAACCATTTGTTAACCACAAACTTGTTTCAGCCAGTTTAGGTTGGAAAACATGGCCTGTACAAGCGGTTATGGGACAGGGACCAAGTAGCTTTCAACCTCTTGTTTCTGTGGCCTCTGCTCACGTTCCCAGCTGGATGCTATAGCTTCTCGCCAGCACTGCACAGCTGCTCTGACTGAAAGGGCAGAAAAGCTAAATATTGCCCCGGGAGTGTGTAGGAAACCCACGCTGTGGCAGATGAGCAGGAGACATGGGGGACCTGCTACCCTTTGCAGGCTCTTGCTTGCTGAAACCAGCACCTGCACACACGTGCATGCAGACGGGCGCATCCGTACACCAAAGCGTGCAGTGGCGGCGCGCTCGCAGGCATCCGCCGGGTGCTTCCGCCAGTGATGAGGACATGTAGATCTCCTCTGCAGGAGGACAGGAACCGAAGCTCTGGCCGGACACCTCCTGAAGGGGAAAGGATGGGGGTTTCTGCAGCCAGGGAGCTGCCAGAGATGCCTCTCCACAAGCTGTAGTGTGCCCAAATCCCTTGTTCTGAACGATGCTGTGATGGGCTGTGAGTTTTTTCACTGATGCTATTTTGATGTGATCACTGGAAATTTAGGGGGGATTCTCATTCAGTAGAGACTTGAACACAACTGCTCAGGTTGTGTCCAGTTTGAGAAAGCACAACAACAGTTCAAACCGGCTTCCAGCCTGGGCTGCCTCACAACATAATCTGCTTCTCTCTGCCCCAGGCATGTTTCTAGTCTGAAATGAAGAAAATGTGCCATCTCTTTTGAGGTAGTGGCTCCCGAAACATCAAGAGCAAAGACCCACTGATGGATGATGTGTTCCTATCATCACACCTGGAACTGTGGAAAGATAATCCACACCCTCATGGAGCTAGATTTTTTTGAACAGCCAAGGGATATTTATGAAGATATCTCCTACAATAACAACTTGAGGCCCCAGTAAGAGACGAGAGTCCCGTATTTGTGGCTGCTCTGCATCCACATAGTAGCACACGTGTCCTGTCACTTCTTTCTGTAGAAAAGTAAGTAGTGGCCAGGGTGTGAAATGGCCGGCTGTACTGCCCCATCCTTTGGCACGGCTATTCTTGGAGTGTGCTGAGCATGGCTTTGTCCGTGACAGCATGTCTGAAAATAATGCCCCTGAAAAGGGAGCGAGCTGAAAGGGATGTCGGAGCTGAGTAGCCAGTGTGCTGTCGATTTGCATCCAGCTTGCTGCACGCTAACATAGTCAGAAGACGAGATCTTAGTTATATTTATCGTTTGACAGTACTGGTCTCTGCTATTTTTAGAGCAACATTGCATCTGTGGCTCACTGAGAAGCAAGACAAGTCAGCTATGGGGCTGATTTTCACAGGGTCTAAACCAAACTTGCTGAAGTTAATGAGTCTTTTCAGTGATCCAAATAGCCCTTGGTCAGGCCTTTGAGCTAAGTCAGACCCTAAGAACTGCTGTTCCCAGTGGTCCATCTAGCCTAGGGTCTCCATCAGACGGTAGCAAAACCTGCTGTCCTTAATGCTTGTTCTCTGACTAAATATTTGTGACTAGTCATTTTTTAAGGCCACAACAGCCTGCCAGTTATCCTTGCGAGATCATTCGTGACACAGGATAGACGTTTCCCAGCACAGCATCGCTCTGATCAGCGTGTGTGTGCCACCGAGTCCTGTCAGCACACGGAGGCTGAGGGTGCCCACATGGTCCCACCTGAGGAAGCCGGGCCTGTGGGGGTAGGGGAGGCCGTGTCCATGGCCCAGGTGGTCCTGCCCAGGGTCAGGCCTTATCTGTGGAGCTGAGGGAGCCTGGATGGTCCTGCGTGGGGGCGGCCATGCCTGTGCAGCCAGGGGGGCCATGTCCATGGAGCTGGGGGGGCTGTGTCTATGGGGCAGGCAGTGTTCGTGGGGCCAAGGGGGCCATGTTCCCGGAGCTGAGGCAAGCCCCATCTGTGGGGCTGGGGGGACTGTGACTGTGGAGCTGGGGAGGGCCATGACTGTGGGGCTGGGGGTGCCGCGCCCATGGGGCTGGGGCAGGCTGTGTCTGTGGGGCCAGGGGTCCATGTCCGTGGGGGTGGCGGGGCTGTGTCCGTGGAGCTGGGGCAGGGGGAGGATGTCCATGGGGCCAGGATCATGTATCCATGGGGCCGGGGGAGCCGTGTCAGTGGGGCCGGAGGGGTGTGTCCATGGGGCTGGGGTCCTGTGTCTGTGGGTCGGGGGGAACAGTATGGCTGGGGCCAGGGGTCCTGTGTCTGTGGGGGCAGGGGCTGTGCCCATGGAGCCAGGGGTCCCACGTCCGTGGGGCCGGGTCCCCCCCGGCCAGGGGGCCCTGACCGTGGGGCAGGGGCAGTAGGGCGGGGGGGGGGGGCAGCTGCGGGTCAGAGGTGAAGGGTCATGGCTACGGCAGCCCCCCCACCGGCCGCTGAGGCTGGCCCCGCCCCCTCCGGCGGCGGCCAATGGGGAGCCGCTTTGCGTGAGACCGCCCCTTCCCCGCTGTCATCACAGACCCGCACGTGGAGGGGGCGGGATGGGGGCGGGATCTCTCCGCCGCCCGTCACCACCCCCCCGCCTGCCCATTGGCCGCGCGGCCCCACGGATCGCCTCTCTCCGCACCGTGCCCCGCCCAGCGCACCAATCAGCGGGGAGGGGGCGGGTGAAGGGGGCGTGGCCCCGCGGGCACCCGGAAGGAGCGGTCGGAGTCGCGCAGCAGTCGGGGCCGAGGCGGCGGCGGCGGCGGAGGGGGGCGCTGGTGGGTGCCGGCCGCGGCGGGGGAGGGGCGGGGAGGCGGGGCCGGGCCCGGCGGGGGGGCCGCGGCCGCGGGGACGGCGCCGAAGGGGTTAACGCACCCCGTCCCCGCCGCCCCCCCGGTTCCAGAAGGTTCGGGAGCCTGTTGGGGGGCCGGGACCGGGGAGAGCTGGGGGGCTGGGCCGGGGGGCTGGGCTCGGGGGGAGCTGGGGGGCCGGGGCCGGGATGGGGGGGGGCAAGAGAGCTGGGGGGCCGGGGCCGGGATGGGGGGGGCAGGAGAGCTGGGGGGCCGGGGCCGGGATGGGGGAGCAGGAGATCTCGGGGGGCCGTGACGGGATGGGGGGCTGTGACTGGGGGGGCCATGCCTGGGGCTGGAGGGCTGTGAGCGGGGAGAACTGGGAGGGCCATGACAGGGATGGGGGGGGCCGTGACCGGGGGGGGGGGCTGTGACACAGGGATGGGGATGCCGTGACTGGGGGGCAGGGGGACATGACCGGGGAGAACTGGGGTACTGTGTCTGGGGTGGGGGACTGCAACATAGGGAGGGCTATGACCTGGGGGGGGGGAGGTTCGGGGATTGGGTTGTGGCAGGAGGTGCTGTGACTGGAGAGAGAGGTTGTGGCAGGGGGGCTGTGTCCAGGGGGGTGCTGTGAACAGGGGGACCATGACAGGGAGTCCTGTGATCAGGGCTTCTGCTGGGGGGTTGCTATGACCGGGGAGGGTGTGACACGAGGGGGGACTGTAGCAGGGGGTGCCTTAACAGAGAGGGGTCTGTGGGGGGATGCTGTGGTAGGAGTGGGGGACTGTGAACAGGGCTCCTGCTCAGGGAGGGGGTGCTGTGGCTGGGGTGGAGCAGGCTCTACTTGGGGGGCTGCACCCCCACCCTGGCACCCTCCTCCCTGCCACCCCTGAAGGCCCCATGGCAGCTCTGACCCCTGCGCCGGGGCTGCAGGTATGACCTGGGCTAGCTCAGGTGAGCTGTGCCGTCTCCAGGTATCACCCGCCAGAGCCACCTCCTCCACCGTGACGTGGGGATGGACATTCTGTCTATGGCACTGCGGACAGGATGGGGCCTCTTCCTCTTCCTCCTCCTCTTCCTCCTCTAGGGCACCAGCTCAAACCCAGCCCCAGCTGGGAGTAACCGGCTGCTCTTGTCCCCCTTGGACTGCCCGTGCCTTAGGGACCAGTCCCTGTGGGGCTGTGCCGGGCACCTAGAGCTGCCGTGCTGTGCTGCGCCCCTGCCACGCAGCGTGCCAAGCTGGGGAGCAGGAGATGCAGCTCGCCCAGCGCCCACTTGGCCTGCACCTGCCCTGTGGATAAATCACATCCTTCAGTGTGGGGCTGCTGAAACAGTGCTGGAGCGGATGTGAATCCGTGGTGCGAGGCCTGCTGCCCTCTGGTGACAGGAGGCACAGGCGGAAGGGCAGTTTGGGAGGACATTTACTCACGTAAAAGGAGCAACTAGAGACTTGAGATTTTCAAACATTTCTCTGTGGTTGAGGTACTCAATTTCTGCAGAAATCACAGGGGTGGTGCACAGTGTACTCTTGGAAATCCCAAATGTTATGTTTGGAAGGCATTACTAGAGCTGCTGCTCGTTAGGAAAGGCACATGTGATGTCTGCGTGTTGGGAGCTGGGATTGTGGTGTGCTTGCTCACAAACCACCTGTGGACATGACCCCTATGGTGACATGTATGGGGGGGGGGGAAGGAGTTATGGCAGGGATTTCCAGACTTTTTTTTTTCTTTTTTAAGAGGTGTGTAGAGTTTCCTGCCGCTGTGGAAAGCGCAGAGTGTATGGTTTGGGAATGCCATGCTGCTTTTTAGGATAATTTAAAAGCAGCTTCCATTCAGTGCCTTTGTGAAAAGTATCACACAAGCGAAGATCTGCTCAAAGACGTGTCCTCCTCTGCCTAAATTGTTTTTGGTAGCCTTAGCGAAGAGGGGCAGCTGGGACCTTGTGGTTAGCGTGGCAGTATTGAATCCTGACGTGAAGAAGAGTTTGAGCAAACTTGGTAATATCTGAGGAAGGTAAACAAGTTGTGGCAGGTGAAACTGGAGAGAAAATACCAAATCTGGCAGTACCAGAGTCGCTTTCGGTTGAGCACTGCTTTAAAAAAGGCTTTGGGATCTGGAGAACTAAGTCATCTTGTAAAGCCTCACTGCCTTCTTATTTCATTTCAGCTCGCAGAATAGCAGTAATGCGTATCGAGGGGGTCCTGGCACAAGTGAGGGAGAGGGCCCTGCTGGGGACTACATGTCCCAGCATGCAGCTCTGCACAGCTGAGCAGCCAGTTTGGGCAACGCTGCACGCTGGGATCTGCAGCCTCCTGGCAGTTTTATCCGTGCTGAGGGCAGGGCAGAAACGGGAGCTGGATGGGAAGAGAGTTATACTTTGTCCTTGGGGACAGTGTCTCGATACTACAAACTTTGCCTCAGGGTGGGATGTCATGTATCGCCACGGTGTCTTTTGCAGAGGAGGCAGAGCACCTGCTTTTGCTTCTGCTGCAGCAACTGCTCCTGTGACCTCTTGGCAGGTTCCTGCTGACTCTCATGGGTTCTGAACGCATCCCTTCCTGTGGGGCCTGGGGTGGCCAGGACATGTGGGGCTGGCAGAGCCCTCTGGTCATTGTCCCAGCTGTAGAGTTGGCTGTTCTCAGGAAGCTGCACTTGTTGGCTGAGGTTGCTCCCTGGATGCCTGCTCTGCCTGGGTCCGTTCTGCAAGTGGGGCAGGGCTGGGGCTGTGTTTCAGCACTGCCACTGACGCACCTTATTTCTGTTCCCCTGCATGAGGGAGGTTTCTTATCCACTGCTGGAAGGAAAGCTGGTGGCAATTACTCTGTACTGACTTTGGGATCCTGCTGTCTGAGGCTTGGCTTGCTCTCTTCAGCAAACTGGGCAGAGGAGCTCTCTGTACTCTGTTGTTCACCTCTGTCCTTCCTGCAGAGACGGACTTCAGGGGATAAGGGAAGACTTTAATTTCACTCTTAGGGTTGTTGCTTCATTCCTGGTAGCCTCCTCAATAGGCAGATCCAAGTGCCCAGGCCCTATATACTCCTGGTACGGTGATGAACTTTCCCAAACTGTGCTCTCTTGGCAATTTCAGGTCTTGTTCCTTCTGGGCAGGCAGAGCAGGAGGAGAGGAAGTTCCCTCCCTGAGTTCTGCTGACTTTGAGGGCAGGGAAGCACATCTGCGCTGCTCATCTTCCTACTTTTTGTCTCATACCAGCTTTTACTCCTGGCACATCTCTGCCCTCTGCTTCTCAGTCAGACTGTGCAGAAACACCCAGGTCTATTCTCCTTTTAGGGTTGTCATACTGCTTCTGAGTCTCAGAGGATGGTTCAAGGGAATGGTTATTAGTCGGACTCTTGAAAGTCAATGTTCCTTGACTCCAGAGTCTTCCCCAGTCCTTTAACTGTGCTTAGTGCTCTGACCCTGCCTGTGCTTGTTCCCCACAGTGCTAGATTTGGTAGACACCGTAATTTACTTTGTGGAAGTCCACAGTGCCTAGAGAAACAGGATGCTCTCTGGATACAGAATAAGAAGATGCACTGTTTATAGTCTTTAAGTATGGGATGACAGATGTGGAAGGGAAAATAAGAAGCCATGTTGGTTAGAAAAATGATGCCCTCAGCATACTTTCAACATAGCTGTAGTCAAATTTATCGAAGACATCACGGCTGGAGGAATTAATGAGTCAGGTTTGATGCAGGACAGGTGTGAAGGGCAACAAGAGAGAAATCCCAAAGGGAGTCTTTTGTATGTTAACAGATGGCTTGTGGAGGATGTCATTGTGGGTTATTTGGCAGTACGATTCTTCTGTGGGAGAATTTTGCCTGATTTCTCTCTACCTTACATCACATAAGAGGGACCCCCTCTTCCTCCAGTGGGTTGTGTGAGCTTGGTTGTGTTTCTGATACTTCTTTCTGTCTGCAGCAACTGGCATTTCTGCTTCTTGAAGCCCTGTTATTTGACCAACTCGTATCCTTTCTTTTTCGGTTTTGCTTGTGACCACGCACAAGTGAGCCAGGTGACAGTAACCTCCTGAGAATTCAACTTGATCTCTCGAAGTTTGGAATTTGCTTAAAAACTATTTTCTTCAGCTGGGAAGTTTCTTTGCAGATCTTTGTCTTTCCTTTGCTCCTCTCTTTCATAGTCTCGTTTGCTTTGTCTTGTGAATGCTTAGCTGCCAGTGAATATATTTCCCCATGTTTCTGTTAGTGTTCTCAGCTGATTGTGAATCCTGAGTGAACAGCAGTTGAGCTCACATGCTCTGCTTTTCAGAGAGCTTTTTCAGGACTGGCTAGTGGTTTGCAGTCATACTTGCCTGTGTAGTGGCCTCAACACCCCCCTCCCATCCCCCCACTGCCAGCTAAGCAGCATGATGGTAGAACAATACTTGGATGGGAAGCCTCCAAAGAAGTCCTGTGTGCCGTAAAAAGTACGGTTAGTGATTCAGCCAGAAGTACTTTTTAGTAATGAATCCTTGTCCCAGGCCAAGGCTGATGTCAACCCTATGATTCTTGTTATCGGAAGTTAGCAAAGATCCAAAGACCTTTATGCAAGAGCTAAAGTGACAATCCAGATCTCCTGGCCTCAGTCCATTTGGGGTAATTGCATTCTTCCTGGGGAGTATTTTCAACCAGTCCCTATTGAATGGATTGCCATCACTTCCTGTGCCAGGGCAGTATGTGGGTGGCAATGCTTCAGTGGTGTCCAAAGCAATTCTTGTCACCAGGGTGCTGAGACTTGGAGCCTTCTGAGAGCCTTGCATAAAAGGCGATATGGCAGAGCAGAGAACTGTTGGAAGTTTTTTTTAATAGATGCGCGCACACACACACACACACACACACACACAGAGTATGGGTGCAGACAGCATTCACCAGAAGCTTGCTGGGTACCCTCATGACTGTTTCAAGGACCAATGCACCACCGGTGAGCTAGCGCACAGGGTGCATTTCCACATCGCAGTGTAAAGACTGAGGCACCGCCAGTGCTTTCTGGGGGATCGGCAGTGCAGCCCGCTCAGCAGTCTGCAGGGCTCCGCACGCTACCACTGTCCTGGTCGGAGCTGGCTTACGCTGCCGGTGTTGCTGCAGATCGCCTGCGTGCCACAGAGTGGTACCCGATGCAAGAGGCCAGGCTGGGGAGCAGAGACTGCCCTTAACCGGCTCTCGCTGATCGTGCCTGGGGCTGGGGGAATGTTGGACAGGGTTTTGGGGAGGCTGTTACCGTCCTGATTTTCAAGGCCTGCTGGGCACAAGGGCCTAGCTCCCACACAATGTGATCTCCAGTAGGCTATAATTACAGCACTGGGAACCTGGGGAGGAGTTTTAAACAACGTCTTTGTGACAGTTCTGGCAGGCCTCACGGAGATTTCTATTAAGCAGTTGTCGTTTCCCCCCTTTGCTGTAGCCTGGGAAACGCTACAATGTTCAATTTGGCTCGGTCTGTTTAGGTTGTTGAGAGCTCTGACTTATCCGGCAGCAAAGTTTGGCCCTTTCTGCCGTGGCTCTGTGTTCCTGCAGTCTGATTTAGTGGGTAGCTTGTGGAGACCTTAGTGAGAGTCTGCACTAGCAGCTAAACCATATGCCAGTGCACCCACCGAAGTACAGGCAAAGCCTTGTGTGGTGGAGCAAAGCACAGCTGCAGAGGGTAGAGAAGAATGAAGCCAAGAGTGTAAAAACTCCTTTACTTCCTACTTAATTCAGTGAATGCGGACAGTGGCAGTGACCATAGCAACCCTCTCCAGGGATCCAGCTCTGGCTCTTTGAGGGAATCATACATTCACCTGGAGTCACACAGGGAATTGGGGTGGTGAGGTGGAAGAAGTGGGGGGACTGTAACCAGAGGGATGGCCTTAGCGCTGGTAAAAGATGCTGTGGGATCTTAAGGTGCTGGAGTGCTCGGGGTCTCTGTGCTGCGCATGCCACAAGCCTGTCTGCCCTGGGATGTGAGCAGTTACTGACTGTCTACTGTTCAGAGGGTCTTCTTGTGTGGGCAGGTTATTCCACAGCTGCGTTTAACCTGTATCTCTGCACTGTGCACTTGTCTTTCCAGGCAACCCAGCACAGCTGGAACAAGCAATCCACAGACCACGGTGTGGGTGCCGACAGCTGAGAGCTGCCTTTCCAACCTGCACCAAGGTTAGAACCAGTCTGGTCATTACCTATTTCCCTTCCTTTATCAGGGCTGTGTGATGGTCACTGGGAACACCGTCCTTTCCTCCTCCCTCTCCTCAATACTTGGGGTCAACTCTTTGGGGCCAGTGTCGCCACAGCCAGGTGTTCACAGAGTCTGGGCTTCCTGAATGCTCCTGCTTCCCACCTCACTGGCAGTGTGGCTAAGGGAGGCTGGATGTCTATGACCTGTCCTCTTAAGACTGCTGAACCCTGCATGCAGTCAAAAAGCTCAAAGGCAGTATATTTTAAGCCCTTGGGAACTTGTTGTCTGTGCTGCTTGCTGAACCTGTCTTTTCACGCACTGGCACATTGAACAAGAGCATTTCCCAACTGTTGGTCTCTGCTGCTCACTGTCCTTCACCTGAAAAAACAGAGCTAAGACCTTGCCTAGAGTTCATGACAGGCATGATCCTGGGTTTCTGTCAGAACAAGTCAGGCTCTGCCTGCCTTTTTGCCAGGATTTTGTGGCTCTAGAAGGGAGGCCAGGTCCTTGGCCATGGCGAATGAGGCTCAGAGTGACAGTGAAGTGTTTCAGGAGGGCTGGTAGCCTTTCTATTGCCACTGTAAAGGAATCTAACAGTCAGGCCCTCACTGATCTGAAGTGACCTCAATGGAGCAGGTTGTGATGGCTGTGAACTTCCTGCCCTGTCCCTGTGTCTGGATGCTTGTGTGCCTGCCTGCAGTAGGATGCAGTAGTGCCCACCCAGCCCGCACAGTGTGCTCTCATTGGGAAGAGAGCCTTCAGCAGTACTTCACCCTTGGAAAACTAAACTAAGTCCTTCTCTTACCTCAGAGCTCAAGTGCAGTTCAGCCAGGAGAGGCTGCACGGGGGAGCCCCTGTTTAGTCCATGACTGGGCTGTATGTTCAGAGAGCAAGACCAGCAAATGGCAAGAATTCCTTGCTTTTTCCCTGTGGTTCTTCCTCTGATGTGTCTGCCAAGGAGGTTGGGGCCAGGATGCAGGGCTCTTTGCTGGGCCATTCACTCCCTTGTGGCTTGCTCTTTTGCCTGGAAATCCCTGTAAGCCCAGGTCTTACTGCTGCTAAAGTTTGGTGTGGAGATTAGGATGGTCTGAGCTGTGCCCGGTGTAGGGGATACAGTGATATACCTGCCAAAATGAGGGGGAGGTTTCCCCCTTCAGGGCACTTGCTGTTTGTGGGCTCATGCTCAGTTCAGAAAGCCTCAGGTAGCCCAAGGACTCTCTTCTGTCTCAGGCAAAGAGCTTGGGTGTAGTATTGGGACATGGCATAAATTGCTTTTCAGACCATTTGTCAGTGAGGTGGTGAGGTTCATGCTTGCTCACAGACATGGTGGACGAACCCTCCCCTCCAGGTGCACACTTCTTGTGTACTCAGGGAACTCTAGTTCCTTAGCTACCTCCTCTCCCCAAGACCCTTGCACATTGCTGTCTTTCCCAGCCAGCAGTGGTGCTGGCTGTGCACTGCCACATCACTCTGCCTCCTGATCTACACTTTGCAGACTCTTGGATAGACTTTTGGTGCCTCTGTCAAGAATGGGGCGTGATGCCCTTGCTTGCAAGCTCCATAGACCTGGCAAAGACGGGGTATAACCTCAACCAAAAGTGGTTAGTATGGCACTGTTCAGTCTGTTGTTAGCACGTTCTGGCTACCATTGTCCTTTGACCTTACTAGCTGATCTAGTGCTAGATCTTATTTCCGCAGGAAACCCCAAAGAAATGCTGCTCCCCCTTCAGAGATGGGGCCCTGGGTTCCTTGTGGGTATTGGCACTGAAGTTATGTGAGGAATCCCCTCTTTGCCCTACCATCTCTGTTACAAGTAGGCTGGGCATTCAAAGATCTTGTTCTTGGGAGCGTTGGGACAGCTGAATCCTTGTTCAGTTCTCACTGCTCCCAAGAATGGAGTAGAGGATCATCTGCTGGGGCTAATTTTAGGCCTCTGAACATTGCCTGTGTCCCTCTGAACTCCTATTTGTGTGCAATCCTGCCGGCTCCCTGCTAAGAGCTGTGTGAGAGTCCTGTATCCTAGTGTGCAGAGGTTTTGCAGGGCCATAGTGTCTCAGGGATTAGGAAGAACTTTGATTCCTCAGTTACTTAAGGTGTCTAAGCAAAACCCTTTCCCTATCAGATGTATATGTGACCCCTTTTTCTAGCCCTAGTGCCAGCAACCTCTTTTCCCTTTGGACCTTGCTTTTGCGGATGCCTATGCATTGCACAGTGGGAAGCTGGCTATAAACCACCAGTTTCCCTGCCTTTGCCTGCCAAAAAATGCAGCATCCCTCCTGTTGCAGCAGTCAGTTCCTGTTGTCTTGGATGGGTGCATCCACCACAGAATGCAGTCTTCCACAAAGCCTTTGGGTGTGGAAATACCCCAAGACCCACTACTGAGGGAGATGAGAGCACCGCTCTGGCCTTCTCTGTACGGCTGGATGGCAGCGTGGCATCTGCCACTGAGGTTCTCCAACCAAGCATAGCACAGGGTGAGGCCTTCTGGCCTCTCCCTTGTTTATTTACCCAGTACTTTTGGCCCCTCTGAACTTTTTGGTTTCCACCTGCTCATGTTATTTTTGTCATGTGTGCCAGCTGAGCTGAGGTTAACTCTGAGCTTTGCTAAGTTTCGTGTTGAGGCAACACATAGCTCTGCAGTTTTAAATGGGCTAAAAATAAAGTTGGGCCAAGACATGGTTAATGGTATCAGAAGGAAGCTGTATGGTCTCCTGAGCCCCATGACTCATCCTGGATCAGGACTGAGGCTTTGCTAGTGTCTGCTGTGTGCTCAAATGATGTAACCATTTGTGGTGGGCCTTCCTGGATCTGGGGAAGGGCAAGGGAGGGAACAGCAGTGGGGAGGGAAGTTGAGCTTTTCAGAGTTTTTTTGTTTTGTTTTGTTTTGTTTTTAATCCATTCTGTTAAGTCATTAAATTAATTCATCACAAGATGTTGGCAGGTATCACACCTGAATGCGGTTTAGCAGGGTCTTTTGTCTTTCCCTTGCTTCTCATGTGTCTGTAGGAAAGGAGAGAAAGAGAGGACCTCTGCTTACATGCTGGGTTGGATAATTGTTTAACAGCACATACCAACAGTCGACAACAGTTTTTAGGACAGGAAGTGAAGCAGGATCTTGTCTCCAGTTCAAGCCACAGCAAGGTTAAGTGCAGAAGAACAGACCTGCCTAAAGTGGAAATGGTCTGGGACTGGAGACCAGAGACTTACTGTCTTAAGGGATGCCGCCTGCTAGGCTGCAACAAGAAGAGTCTTGGATCTCTGTTTCCCTCAAACCTGCTACTGGCACAACATAGAAAGAGGTGTGTGGAGCTTTCTGACATCCAGAAAGCCCTCCTGTGCTGCTGGGGACAGCGTGAGAGGGCTGTCTGGGCTGGGCAGGGGACTGCGTGTCACCACATGGGGTAGGCAGCGTGGGAACGCTTGCCTTGACAGATGCTAATGCTGACTGGCAGTGCATCCTCCCCGCTGCAACGCAGCAGGGAGGTAACAGCTAGAGGGGGCCTCTGTACCCCCTGGTCTGGCTGCCCAGCGCTCCCGAATCGCACCTTGGGAGCAGGCAAGGTCGGGTGTGAAGCACCTGCGCCCAGAGTAGGCGCCTGGCCCGTGAAGGGGATAGGGATGATGACTCATGGGGGTGGGCTTCCACCTCTGCCCCCTATATTCCTTGGGGTGATGTGGAGCTTTTGGGGAGCCCGGTGAGGTTTTTGGGCACCCGGAGCAGGTGGCGTACGGGATGCACCGCGTTGGGGGCGGCGGGGAGGGGACAGCGAGCCTGGGGGGAGCCGAGACAAAGGAGGGAGGCAGCGGGACATGCTTGGGGGGATTGCTATGGCAACCCGCCGCTGGCAGCAGCGCGCGCTTTCCCCAGCCTGTGCTGCTGCGGACAAGCAGCCAGGGCCAACGCGCAGCCCTCGACGTATCCCGGGTGGCCGGGATCCCATCCCGCCCTTAGGAACTCCTTCCTGGCAAGCCTGTCCCAGTCGTGCCCTGGGCTCCGTGCCTTTGGGCTCCTCACGTGCTAACCTGACGTCCAGGCCCCCCCCAGAGCTATTCTCCCCAGGCTCCCGGGCAGCCTTGGGGTGGGTGGCTGGGGGTGTTTTGTCCAGTTCCTCCTCTTTTGCCCCTTGCTGGAGGACGGACAGGCAGCTCCTGTTCGTAGGCCTGTTCTGTTTGAAGCCTGGAGTTGCAGAGCAGGCCCAGCCCGAAAGAAGCCACTCTCCTAAGCCCTCTCACTGAATCGCAGGGAATAGCTTGTCATGTTGCTGCCCTTGCTCATCCTCAGGTAATCGGTGTCAGTGGATCCAGCCATCTCTGCATCTCCCACGGATGCCTGGCCCTGTACTGTGCTGTCCATCCCGTGTAGCCTGTTTGCCTTGCTCCAGGGTTTCTGTAGGCTGATGGAAAGCAGACGCTCTAATTAGCTGTGTGATATGACCCTGAGACTCCCGCCCAGAGCAGGTAAAGGAAGAGTTAAATATTTCTGAAGCTGCCTATGGGCATACCCCTTCCCAGACCCTGGTAGGGGGCCTCGTTCCCATTACTGAATGAAGCAGGGAGCATCGTCCTGCTCATTGCACAGAGGGAATAAGTCCGGAAGCCAAGCTCCAGCCTGGCTACAATGCGAGTGCGATTGGGACCTGACCTGTCTTCTGTAAAGTGCCTAAAGCCTTGAGTGTGAGCCAGGGGGAAGGGACTGGCTGGAAACAAGCGGAACTTGCTCATCTTAACATGCACCAGTGCGGGAGCTGTAAACCTCTCTCACTACACCTCTCAAAGGTCAGCACTCACAGTGAACTGCAATGCCCTGCTGCCAGCTCTGTCCCCAGCCCTGAACGACAGAGAGCCTGCCCCACTTTCGGAGGATGCTCTGAACTTGTGCGGGTCAGACCTATGGGGCTGTTATGGGGTGGTGCACACTGTTACGGTGCCTGTGGTCAGAATTCAGCTGGGACTAGGATGTTCAGGCGGAACTGGAGGGGAAAGGATGCACATCTGTGGGCTGCTTGAGTGGCCCTGTATTCACAAATGTCGTGATCCTTTGCCCAAGCTGTGAGCCCTCCTTCCATCTGTGAACCAGAATACAAAGCCTCAGAAATGCCTATGAAAACTGTTTCACTCTTTGTAGTCTGCCATAGTATCCGCATCAGATTTAGGGTGCTTCTAAGATCTGTATAGACTGCCCAACTCTATCCCGTGCTACAGTCCCTACTGTCTTAAAGCTCCCTAATGGGTTAGACTTGTTTGTAAAATGTCCCCTGGACTCCAGACCCTGGTGTTCCCAAGAGAGAACAAACAGGTAGATGGAAACTGGAATGTGGACCCTGAGTGAAAGCTGCTTGCGAGACAGCTGTTCCCTTCCTCCCTCAGGCTTCCAAGAACGTTCCTGTTCCTTACGAAGGGGAACAGTTTGCTCGCTCTGAACTGGTAGCTGAATCTCCCTTCCCGTGGGGGAAGCTGAGACACTGGTATCTGGCATTGAGGGCAATTTCAAATTGACAGCTCAGGAACTGCTCTTCATGAATTTGACCTTCAGCACTTGGTGCTAGAACTGGCATTACAAAATATTATGGGCACAGTAATGGCAGAGTGTGACCAAAATTCATTGAGCTAAACAGTAGTTCCCTCTGACCCCATTTTTGCAGCTTGTTGTTTCTGATCCTTCCTCCAATCTGAGACCCCCAAGGTGTACTGTGAAATATCATAGAGTGGCAGCAGAGCCCAGTGGATAAGACTGAAGTATGTGTGTGCTGGGGTGCTGATTGCTAGCTTCTAGGACAGAGAGTGGAGGTTTTTTTGCATTTATATAGCACCTAGCATGCTGAGATCTTTGTCTAAGGATCCTGAGTGCTGTGACCTGATGAGTTATAGTTGTGTCATCTTTTGAGTGCTGCTCCCTCTTTTTCTGTTTTGCCTGCTCATACTATACATTTTTAAGCACAGCACAAAGGAACAGAAAAGCCCAAAGGCAGTGGGGTCACATTCTCAGCTACCGATTTGGGGAGGAGTTAGACATGCAGTGCTGGAATAAGCATTTAGGGAGAGGCAGCCAAGAGAGATTTCCTTCTGCCTGAGCTGTTTTGTTCAAGTTCGGAAAGTACTGTGTGGTTACGTGCTGCATTTTGCTGTTGCCATCTCCTAGGCTGGTCTGGAACATGCATGCCTGCTAATAGTCAGATGGGGACACCATGTTGAACAGTGTCACTCTGAAAAATTGGCTAATGTCCTTCTGGACATCAGCAGCAACCCTAATGCTGCCACTGTTGAAACAGTGCTGGGGACTTCAGTAGAGAAAAGATGCGTCCTTGAGCCCAGAGGGAAACTTTGGCTTGGTGGGTGTTTCTACTTGCATTCCCTAAATTGTGAGAAGATAGCTGAGCCCAGTGGTGCTATGCAGCTATCCCTGTCTGGTAGATGCATAAAGAATAGTTCACAAGAGCCAACTTTTTGCTCAGCTCAGATTTGGGGAAAGCATATCTGGACTGTCTGTACTGGGGTTTTCTTACTGCCGATCAGCAATGCTGTAGCTATGCAGAGAAAGTGTAGCATAGACAGGTTAGCACAATCACTTGCATCCTTTCTATGCCAATGTTTCCATCACTGGTGAGATTGGTGTAGCTGGACCAGTAGTGGACAAGAGAGTAATTCACTTCTTGTGGCCCTCTGCTGTGGGTGCCAGCAAAAGAAAGCAGTTATGGCATTGAGTAGTAGGTCTGAGCTTTTTTTCCAATTCATCTTCTAGGAGCATGCAACAACCAAAAATATTAACAGTTTTTGAGGAACTAGCGTATTTTTAGCTTTTTGTCTTGGACTGGCCTGCCTACCTCTCCCCTAGGCTTACCATCTGGGATCTAAAGGGATTTGCCATGATCTGTCCTGGCCATGTGATAAGTCTTCACAGAGAGAACACATGAATTTGTGGCATCAGGCTGCTATCCTGAAAGTGCTTCTCTTGCTGCTGTGCCTGTTTCCTGTAGCTGAAGGGCTGTTTCATGGCTTGTATTTGTTGAGGAAACAGACTTGATTTGGAATAGCTCTCCTCTTTCTCCTCTGCAGCTCTCTTCCGGGCAGTTCAGTAGGAATGACTTATTATAGATTACAGCTCTCTTTAATTGTGTTTCTCTACAATATCATACTGCTAGAGTAACCAAAGAAAACCCAGTGATGCTTCCGGTAGGAAGGCTGCTATCAGAGGCCTGTCTTGCAGCAGGGGCTTGAAGCAAGGAATAACAGTGTACCAGGAAATGCCTGTACTCATCTGCTGGTTGCTTTTGGATAGGAAAAAGCATTTTGCCCTTGAAAGTTTCCCTACAACACAGCTCCAAACATTGGCTTGCTGATGGAGCTGTACCAGTACAAGCAGTGGTGAGAGTGCTGCCCTCCAGAGCCTGAGAAAGCTGCAACCGAAATGATGGTCTGGAAAGAAAAGTTAAAGTCTGTCTTAAAATGAACCCCTAAGACGAGTTTTTTTTTTTTTTTTTTTTAAAGCACCAAAAAGAAAATATATGACGACTTCTACAAATCTTTGCAAGGAAAGAGCATGGAATTACCCTTCAAGTGAGCTTGTCTGAAACTTGATATGTCTCAGATGTGTGTTAAGAGAGAAATGAAAAGATTGTGCTATTAAGTGATAGGGATAATGAATTTAATCTAATAGGTTGTGTCCTGGGAAATAGAGCTGGGGGGAAAGATAATGTGGTGCTTCACATAGTAATAACAGGAAATACCACCTGAACTCGCTTTCCCAGGGGGAACCGAAAGGGTCTGTTCTTCAAGGAGTCCCCAAGAAGATGGAACCAGGCAACTGAGTGACCTGAAGCTGAAGAGAGATGCCAGGAAATTCGTAGGTGAGCAGTGCACAATAGCTGCGCATCATTCCGCAGCATGAGCTTTGCTTTCCCATTTAGTGATCCTGCTGAACTAGACAACAACCTTGGACTCTCAACCTTGTTGTGATCATGACAAATGCAGTAGAGAAACAGTAACTTTAATAACATTAGTGAAATGTCTGAAATAGAGCCTACATAAACAAGCCTTCATCATCAGCCTCTCTATCTAGAAGGTAGGTGAGTGGTGATTTGCTACTGCACCAAATCTAGACATCTTAAAGGATGCTGGCCTCCCTGGTGTGGGTGCTAGAGCTAGCTGTGTTCAGCTAGAGCTGAGGAGCAGAGGTTAGTTACACTTAGGACCTGGTTCCAGGAAGTCTTAACAGGTCTTATCTGATGGGCCAGGCCTCAAAGAGCTTTTGGAGGTGTGTGGTGAAAATGCAGAGCCAAGCTGAGGTCAGTACGTAGAAACTTGTCCTCAGCTCCTGAAGCTGGACCAGAGGATCCAAGTCTTTACTCAAACATGCAAAAAAAAAAAAAAGAGCGAATTCATGGATAGCTTTAAGAGCAGAGTGAAAACTGGAACTGTATCCTGAGATGCATGAGTGTTTTGAGCATAAGGCTGGGAGCCGGGAGGCTAGGATTGTATGCTTAGTTCAGGTTTTCAGGTGAGTCATAGGACTTCTCCATATCTTACTCATTGACATGAAAGTGGTTAAGCTGTGCCATTCCTGTCCCTGCTGTTGGGGCTGTTAGTGAATCTGTCAAGCGCTGTGGCAAATGTGGTGGAGAATCTCCCTCCTGCAATGCAGAATTGTTTTGCTGAGAGAGGACACAATGGCATATCAGTACATTCTGGTAACACTAATCAGGAGATAAGAACAGATGACTATTGGTAAGGGCAAAGAAAGCAGGAGCCTGGGCCTGGAGGAGGACTGACAGTGAGATGGAGGAAACAGTCCTGGTGGGAAGGATCCTGGTGTGAAACTTTGTTGGAGAAAAGGAGGAAGAAAGAGCTTTTGCTTGCTGGTGGGAGGATGCCTTTCGTTCCTTGGGGAAGAGCAGTGAGGCTGTCTCGCCTGAGTGGATTGGCAGTGGAGCAGACAGGTGTTTTGTAAGAGATATCAAAGAAGTGTGGGGTGAGGAGATGCTTGCAGCTGCTCCCACATGGATTTGTTCATTGCCAATGCAGTCAGCATTGGGCCTCTCTGACCTGCTCTCAGCAGGCATAGGCTACAATTAGCAGAGAGTAATGCCTCAAGGGAGGGCATCTCCAAAATGCAGAAGAGGAGGCAGTCCTGGGTGCCTGCAGGCATGTTTTGCCCATACAAAAGGAAGAAGGGGGAAGTCAGCTTTTAAATGACCTGCCCAGGCCAAGGCTGGATTGTGCATGCATAGTTAAGCAGGAAAGCCCAAGTTTAGCTGCTTTCCTAGCTGTTCTGCTTAGTGTTGTCTGCTCAGGCTGCCACGTGGGGCACAGCAGCAGAGGGGCCAGCAAAAGAAGCAGGGAAGGGATGGATGGTTGAAATCTGTTTCCCTTCCCACAGCAAGGTGGAAAGAGGACACGGCAAGTTTCCATCCTGAGTCTCTGATGGCATGAGCCAGCCGGCCAGCATGCCCAGGTTGTGCAAGGAGGCTGCAGGATGTGCTGAGTCAAAGTGAGCATGCCCCCGTGGGGGGGTTTGCTCAGGGCTGCCAAGACGAGGGGGTTTTCCAGCTTGCAGGAAGGGTAAGCGCCAGCTGTGAACCACACGGCACGCTTTCCAATTTTAGCAACCTTGAATTTGTGTTACTGACCAGAAAAGGCAGTTTAGTTCTTAAAACTCTTTCAGGCTGGGTTAGCAGATGCTTGGCCATTCAGCTCCATCCCTTGCCACAGACATGTGCTCCCCAATCTAAGCCTTTATTTAAAGAAATTCCACATCTGGTCCTTGCATTGGAACAGATAACCTTGGATGTGATTTTTTGGAACAAAGGGCTGACCCTTTGCTGTGCTCTGGCCAGGAGATGAAAAGTGTTCCCAGGAATACTCCATGAGTCTTGGGGGCCAGGTCCAGCTATTCTCTCCGCCAGGGACCTGGCAGAGAGGGGAGGCCAAGAGAGGCACATACTCTGTTCCAGCCTCTGTCCTTTTGCTGGCAGCTCTGAGCAGGTCACTACAGCAAGCATGTAAGTTAGTGGCATTGAGGCTTCTTCTACTTTTTCAAGTCCTGGGCAGGGAGAAATGTAGGGAGCAGAGAGCTGCTGTGAGAAGGACAACCCAGCAAGGGGTTCCTGGAAGCGGTGACTTCCTCTGTTCACCTTGGTAGATTGCTCATTCTCAAACTAGTGATCTGTGAGTCAACCCTTGTAACCAGGAAATATTTCAGCAGAAGCATCAACTTCACGTACTTCTTGCAGCTTAGCAAACTGCCCCCATCCACATTCAGAGAGCCTGAACTTCTCCTTCTATAGTTGCCCCAACTTCTCTTCCCATCCTGCCCTTTGCAGCAGCTGTGCTATAGAAGCAAGTCTGACATAAAGATGGGTGAATAAACTGGCTCCTCTCTGCTGACAGTTCCCAGCTGGCTGGCCTGAAATATGCTATTTCAAGGCAACAAGGTGCTGTCTCTGTCCTTCGGAGGGATGCTCTGCCACTCTTTTTTGCCACTTGGGCTGTAGAAGAGGACCACAAGGCAGTTGCAAGGGATCCTGCTTGATGTGGGAGAGACCTCAAAAGCAACAGTAGCTTAGCTAGCTCCTGTCCATTTTTCCCAGAGCCTGGCTGAAGGGTGGTGTTAAGGATGGCGTGTTACATCTGTTATTCACAAGTGGAGAGCTGTTCCTGGGAAATTGTTTCCGTTTGGCTCAAATCAGAGCAGTTCGCTAGCTGCTCTAACTGGATGTCGGGCACATCATTGTTGTTCGCTCTCAGCTCCCCCTTTTCCCTGGGGCTAGAGCAGGGACCTGACCTGGTCTAGGAGCTCACGTAGGTTCTCTCTGCTGTCTCAGAGACTCCCAGAGCTCACAGGGAAGCCCATCTTTTTCAATACTGACAGGCTGATTCAAGTATGTCCATTTTAATTGCTGGGCCTGTCCCACTGGTGGCTGCTAAGTTTTGTTCAGACGCTTACCCAGCTCTGTGACCTTGGTGACACCGTGACCATGGTGTTGGCTCTGCCTTTGACCTTGCTGATGACATGCAGTGAGCAGTGCAAATCTCTCACCCTGCCTCCCTAGAAGAGACCCTGGGGACTGAAGCATCCTGATGAAAGGAGGGGTGGTGTGTGGGGGAAGTCACTGGCTCCCTATGTGACCCTGGACAAGACTCCTGTTCTCTGTGTTTTGGTTTTCTTTTCCCTGAAAAGGGACAAAGGATCTGTGAGTGTATGGTGAGGATCAGGAGGCACTGGATACTGCACCTCTGTGTCATACAGGTAAAAATCCAGGGAGATCCATTAGCTGAACCAGCAGTTTTGGCATATAGTCCTGAACTTTGGCAGAAAATCATTCTTTGTCCCTATTAAATACATGAACTCTCAGCCTGAGACATTGTTCCTCCCTCCGTAGGCAAAGCATCGGTTAGTCTGGCCTTAGTTTCCCAGATGGCAGGGCCTTCTGACCCGGCTGGGGCTCTGTGACCCTGCTGGAGACCCAATGCTCGGCTGCCTTCTCCTTTTGTAGCACCAGCACTGCCTGTCCTAAGTAACCTGCATGTGGCTGTAGAAAAAATGCGACAGCTAGCCAAGTGCTCCTGGGTGGATATGACCAGAGCCCCTCATCAGCATGACTCTGACTTGCAGGGTATGGAGCAGAAAGGGTAAAAGAAGAGTCTATGTCCGATCCCTGTATTTTTTTCCCATAATCGACGGGAAATGGATCCTTCAGCCATGAGGCTGCTGTAAGCAGAAGCACAGATCCACACACCAGGCGTATTGCACAGACCAGCATCTTCTGCGCACGCCTGCTCTCTCGTGCGTTCTTTGACGCAGATGGATGTGCTCTGGTACACAGAGCCTCTCAACGGCTGGGAGGCTTGTGCTGTAGCTCTTGCTGGGCTCCAGCATGGTGAGGAGCTGTGATGTGATGTGCAGTGTTCCTTTTGTAGCCTCTGTCTACTCTGGTCCCTTCTAAGAGAGAGGCTGAGTTTAGAAGAGCCTTTGGAAGGGAATGATGCTAGGGTGAATGTGAAAGGAGAGGATTTGGGGCAAAGCTTGTTTCATTCGAGCTACTGCCCCTAGTATTAAGGGAATCACTAGTCTGAGAAGCAGTTTGCAGAGACAGCATCATTGTGCATATAGCTTGTACTGTCTGGACTCAGGAACTGGCCAAGCCTGTGGGCCCTGCAAGGACTGCGGCACTAGCTGATGCTTAGTGACCAAAGCCGTGCTTTACAAGAGAGCTCTTCCTGGCTCCCAGGACTCTGAAAGCACAGTCTTCCTCTGCCCAAGCTCTGTGCCTGTCCCTTGGTCACCCCTCTGCCATCTGTAGGGCTGCCCACCCTGTTGTTTAGCAGAGTTGGGTAATGAGATGAACCAAGTGGCTCCCCTCCTCTTCTCCTCTTCCCAGGGAGAGTCTTGGGCTTCCAGCTCTGTCTTTGGCAGTCACCTGGAGAACCAAACTGAGAAAAGGCATGCCCTGGGGTGGCCTGGGAGGGCATGTGTTGGCTGTACCTGAAGGAAAGTTAGTCAGCAGGCAGCTAGCATATGGATCTGCGCTGTGGCAGTGCCGGGTAACCCTCCTAGAGCCAGAGGTGGGGAACAGGCTGCCAAAGGCCTGATAAAGTGAACGGGTTTGCCTGGAAGACAGCCTGGGAGCCTGGAGGAAACCCTCCCCCAGCCTCGCTCCTTATCTCGGCAGTGCTTACACATGGCAGCACTCCCACTCCCGGTCTGCCTTGCTGCCCCCGTCTCCCCGATGTGGACTTGAGCCAGTGGCGTCATCTCTGCTGCTGCGTGCTGCAGGAGACGAGGTGTTTGGTGCAGCCTGGCCAGTTTTCCTGCCTGATTTGCTGCCTTGCAGAGTTTGTGGCATTGCCCTGACAACTGTGGCAGGGTTGCACACACAGGGCTGTGGCATAAATGGGTGAGTCAGGCAGGAGGAGGGGGTGAATCACAGGGGAATGAGTCAACAGGAAGCCAAAGGCAGGTGCTCTCCCAGAGCTGGGCTTTAAGGGAGCCCAGGGGCCTGGCAGCCCAGGCTTGGTCCTCCAGGCAATGGGATGAAGGTGCCAGAGGAGAGCTGGGAAAGCCTCAGGGCTTGGCAAGTGAAGGTAGCGCCTGTGGCTGCTGCAGAGGCAGCGCGGCCTAGGCAGCAGAGCAGAGGGAACGGGCCAGGATCCCTGGGATCTGGCTCAGCCACGTGCCACACGTGGCCTGGGCAAGTGCTGAACCTGTTCTCTGCTCCTGTCTCCTCTCTCCTTCAGTACTCTGCCGTCCTGGTGGGGCCTGGGGATCCCATGGTGTTGAGGCTTTCCTGGGAGACACCGAAGACAAGCACCGTGGGGGAGCAGTGCAGTGACCAGGTATCCCAGCCTCCAGTACATGGGGTGAATCCTTGTCCCCAGGAGGCTGTGGGTTGTCCAGCCAGCCCTGGGCAAACTGAGCAGGTCTCTGTCCTGGTCGGACCCTGTCCACTAACCCTCCCCTGCACTCTGAGAGACTGGGAGGAGGATGGAAAAATTAATGATCCCTGCTGGGACAGAGAAGGATAAATGGATAGTTTTGTATTGAGTGATTATGGCATGTGGGAAGAACCGGGTTGGGATGATGCACTGCAGGCCTGGGGGCACAGGGTGATGCTGACTCCAAAAGCCCACCTGTGGTCTGGGCTCTGGCCCTGCTGCATAACCTGGGGGATGCTTGAGGGGATCGTGGAGGGCCGCTTTCCTCATCCAGGGACCTGTTCTGGGCTGTTTTGTTTTTGTCTTCCCTAGCTGGTCGCCGATGAGTTTGACTCCTTCAGATGGTGCTGCCCATCGCTCCTGGGGGCAGGTCCCCTATGGGCATGATGGTCGTAAGCCCCATAATGGTGCCACAGCAGTAAAGCCAAAGCTCTATGTGTTTAGGGCCAAACTTCTTGGAGCAGGTACTTGGGATTCCCAACGCAGGGTGACGTGGGCACGTGGCAATGGGAACTGAAATATGCACCTGGTATCTCTAACAAGCAGAGCTGTGGATCAAATTCTCAAACCAAAACAGTGCTCACTGGTTTCAGTGTTGTGGCAAGTAGTGTCCCTAAGGTCTGTAGGGCTCTGTTGCTCAGGCCAGCTGCAGGTACCTGCTGTCCTCGCTGGCTATATGCTTGGCTGGGAGGGATGGAGATTAACAGGCTCCAGTTTTCTCCAGAGATACCCTGGAGGTCTGGCCCTGCCCTGGGGCTGAGGCAGGCTGGCATGCTGCAGTGCGTTGTGTTTGCAGCCTGTTCAGCCTGTTCAGGTGAGAGGAGGAAGGGCTTGCATGCGGTTGTGCATCTTGTCCACTTGTGGGAGGCATCACGCTGGGGTAGGACGTGGTGGAGTCCCTCTGCCGAGCCTGGCTGAGTGGTTTCCCTCCTGCCATGGGTGACCAGTCATCTGCTTTGCCTGTCGCAGATTGTGAGTTCAGTTGTTGCAGATTAACCTTCTGCCCCTGCTCCAAGTGAACTGTGTGAATTGAGAGTGAGGGTGTCCTGTGCTCTTAGAGGAGTTTGCCTTGTTGGCATCTCCATCAGGGCCTGATAAGGCCAGACTGGCTGCGAGCTCCTCGACGGTGCTGGTTGAAATGGATGGGGGGATATTGCAGGAGAGACAATGCTACCCGTGCATGGTCTGCATCCCCATCTTCCAGCTGGGCCGTGCTGGGCTCTGGCCAGTCAGTGTGTCCCTGTTGCACAGACCTTCTCATCCCTTCCTTAAAATGCAGAGCCTCACCCAGGCTTGCAGGTGGTTGTGTCCTCAAGGCAGTACCTCTCCAACAGAGGTGTGGCTGGCACTGAATGCCTGCCCAGATCCAAAGCTTCCAGATTGAAAGCGTGACTAATTGCAGATTAATGCATTTCTTTCCCCTTTCGTCCTTCCCCGCCCTGAGTCTGAACTGCTTATGGTGTCAGTGGAGGAGGTTTTGGGCTCCCCAGGATAAGGCAGACATGGACAAATGAGAGAGAGTTCAGCTGAGATGCTGAGGGGCTGGAGGTCAGGGCAAATGAGGAGAGGCTGAGAGCAGTGGGGCTGTACAACCTGGAGAAGGGAAGGCAAAGGGGTCTCATTGCTGTTGTCAGCTGCCTGATGGGGATTTGGAGAGAAGCTGGAGCAAGGCTCTTCTGGGAAGTGTCCAGGGACAGGATGTTGGGCAGCGGCACAAGATGCATCAAGGAAAATTCCTGTCAGATTTTAGGAAAAGTATTTCCCACGAGGGCAGTCAAATCCTAGAGCAGGCCCGGACAAGGGGGGTAATCTTCAACTCTGGAGGCTTTCAGCCCTCAATGGGGCCAGGCCCTGAGCAACCTACTCCAGGTCGGCCTCACTTGGAGCAGGATTGGACCAAGACCTCCCAAGGTCCCCTTCTACCTGTGCTATTCCACGGATCTGCAGTTCTCAGGGCAGCTGGCAATGTTGCACCTCAGGGCCTATTGGACCAACCTGCCTGCAGTTGAGCAGAGAGCTCAGAGGTTTGTTCTGTTTGTCGCCTTTGCTGCGTCTTGGCACAGTGAGTACCAGCACTTCTGTGTGGGTCCATCTCTCATCCGCGTGGTGCTAACAGTGTTGGGGGACAGAGGCACTGCCTGAGCAGGATTGCCCACCTCATTGCTCTGCCTCCACCTATCTTAGCTGGAGCACCCTTCTCTCCAGAGGACTGTTTTTTCCCTACCTGCGTGAGTATGAAAAGTTTGGCTCTGACACACAGGCAGTAAAGCATGGGGCAATAAACCATCCACCCTGCTCCGCTGGCAGTGCAGAGCTGTGATCTGCAGGGGATGTTCGTGTTGCCAGGAGGCTGGAGAGGACGCTGGCCCCCAACCCTCCGGGTGGAAGGGCTCCAGGTTTATCTTCCCTGTGGTGCCTATCTCAGGCCCAGAGACGGTGGCGATCAAAGGGGAAGTCACCAGTAGTCTTTTTAAAGGCTCCAGCTGCCTGACCATCCCGAGCAGATAGGGAGCAGATGGAGGCTGAGATGAGCCCAGAGGACTGTCTGGAAAGAATTACATGCTCCCAGTATTTTCTGTTTCTTTGCCAGCCTTTTATTCTCATGGCTGCTCTTTTCTTGATCCTGTCCTTCTGCAAGGCTGGCTGCTGGCAGCCTCGTCAGCCTTGTCTTCAGGAACAACTCCGTTCTGCAATTTAATGAGTCTCCTAACTTTGACCCTAGTGTCTGATGGTCCAGAAGCCTGTGTCTGGTGTGTGAGTGCTAAAATGGTTTTTAGTGCTTGTATTGTCCCCTCTGCCAGAGTAATAAATTGGAGCAAAGGGGGTTGTGTGTAGCCACAGAGCCTGGGCACAGCTGACCTGCAGCAGTAGCTGCATGCGCCTCCCCATCCGGCAGAGACTGGAAGGATGTCCCCAGCATTCAGGCTCCCCAGACACTTTTATGTGGGTTTCCACTGTCTAGGAGGTTCCCATGGGCCTGTATTTGTCCCCGGATCCCTTCTCAAGTTGCTCATCTAGGCCTTTCCCTTGGGCTTGTTGGTGCGGGGCTGCCGCTGGGGTCAGAGAGCTGTGCTCTCTCCCTTCCCCCGGCTGCCTCTCCTCGCAGTCCAGTTGTTACTCAATACTGCTCTGGGCACTGTTGCGTTACTTGGATATCTCTGTTACAACACCCGCGCTCATCGAGAGCAGCAGGGTCTGGTGGTCTGAGCCAAGAGGCCCCTAAGGTCTGTTCCCAGCTCCACGGGTAAATCACTCTGTGGCTTGGGACTAGTCAATTCCTCGTAGTCCGTGGAGAGCTGTCAGGGCTTTTGTGGACTCCATCTCCCTATGAATGTCAGAGCTGGGGGGGTCTGTGTCCCTTGTGGCATGGCTGCCATCAGGGTTTAAGGGGGTTTTTGGCCCAGTTGCCATGGTAAAGCTGGTTTCTGAGATCACTGAGCTTTGCGTATTCCTGCTGAAGGTGTGCAGCAAAACATGGACTGCAGCAGTAACAATGAAGTCGTCTTGTTTTATGGGGGCTGATGTGGCAGCTTGTGTCTTGCATAGGAAGGTTGTCTGGGGATGCAGCTGTGTCTTGAACCTACCCCTGTTCCCTATCACTTCCGCAAAGACAGAGGATGCTGTTACGTCAGCATACCCTGCGCTGTGCGGTCCATGCAGGCTGCACCTGCCTGATAGCCCCGAGGGCAGGTCCCTTGTGGCCTCTGTCTCACATGAGGCACTGGTTGGGCTTTGGCTTCCTGAATGCTGCCATCTCCATGCAACATCTGAGCATCAGGCCCTATGGGCACCCCAGCTACATTGCTGCACAGAGCCCTGGGCTGCTATTTCAGAGCCCTGCCCTAGCTATAAGGTGGTGGTGAGTATGCGGGGCAGAGGGTTTTGCTGTCTGCAAGACCCAGGGGCAATTCGGAGTGTGTGGACCGGGATGTTTGCCAGTTCCATGGGGTGAAGTAGGAGCTGATGCAGCACTGCTGGGCCTTGCCTCCTGCTGCCCTGCATGGGCCCGTGGCTTGGGTATGCCTCTGGGGCTGGAGTTGGACACACCAATTCCTCATCCCTCCTTGTTTGCCTTTGAAGGGACTTGTGCACCCCTGGGTTTCCCACCAGCATGGGCAGCAGTGTGAGTGTTCAGGTGACAGTGGTGACATCTTTTCCTGGTGCCTCAGCAGATCTCTTACCTCTCCCTTCCTTCAGGCTTGCTGGAAGGAGAGACCTTGCCTTCATTTGACAAGGTACAGGACATTGAATTGATGGTGGAAATGCCCCTTCTCTGTGATAACGCTTTACAGTCAAGCAAGTATAGAGCACAAATACCTACCCTGCCTGTATCACCGCTTTGGCTTTTGCTAGACTTGAGGCTTTCTGAATCGCAGCTGGAAAGGGGCGAATCGGGTGGGTATGCATGCGTATGTATCTAGGGTATCTCCTCCCCCCATGCCATGTAGATGTCAAGCATGGGGAATGGAAAAGAAGCTGAATGTTGCCACTGCTGCTGCAGCCTTATCTGCAAGCTGCAGCTTTGAAATGCTGAGCCGGAGGCCTGAGTGGCTATGCCCAAGCGCCTCCCTTGAAGGGTTCTTACGGTAAAAGGAAGTATATCGCAAGAGGGGTTGCGGTGCGAATGGACAGTTCCCACGGGGTAAATGCTGCATACACAGTCCTTGCTACCCTTCTCACCACAGGCACTGAGCTTGTTCCCTCTTCCAGTGCCCAGCTTTGAGGCCTGCGTGTCAAGAGCTGCTTCAGGTAATGCAGCATCCCTGGGACCTTCTCCACTGCTCTGCAGTGCCCTTATGACAGTTTAGGGGACGTTGGAAGGATGGTGTTCCTGTGGCTCTCCACGTGGGTATCGGGGACTCCTTGGTGGGTCTCATGTGAGTTGAGTGCAAAGAGGCTCGGGCTGGCAAGGCTGTAGGTAGGTGAGTGGCAGTCGGGGATGGAGAAGACTAGGGTAAGTTATGGCACTTGCTGCAGAGATCAGAAGGGGACAGAGCACAGGTGAAGAGCTGGGGACTCTGGGGACATGTGTGGGGGTGCATGTAAACAGGGCAGGGTCTGATGGTTGTGGAGGGCAGGGCTTGGGGTGGGAGCGAGGAAGAGCATGCTTTAGGGAACACTGAGCCACACTGCCGTGAGAAGGATGTAGGGAAGCTGAAGGTCTGTGTATCCGGGCTCAGGCAGTGTGGATTATTACAGGGAGTCAGGGCATGGGAGGGGCTGGAAAGAGCTGGCTTGGTAAGGAGGGATGATGGAGCTGTGAATGGCTGTGGTTGTGTATGGTGGTGAGGGGGCAGGAGGTGGGTGTTGAACTAGGGAGCAGAGGGGAGACAGCAGAGGTCCCGTTGCTGCCAGCCGTTCAGATTGCCGTGCCGTCTTCTCCCAGTGCTCGAAGCATCAGCCCCCTCGCAAGCCTGCAAGGGGCAGGGGTCCCCCTCTGCAACCCTGTCACCCGGAGCACCCTGTCAGGGTCCACATTTCTGTACCCGCCTCACAGCAATGACGAGCGGTCCGTTCACATCGCACAGTTAGAACACACTTCCCGCAGTGGACAGCCTGGGACAGGGAGCTGATGGGATGTGAACTAACAGTGAGTGATCTCTCTTTCCACTGTGGTTGAGTTGAACAGGTCAGGATAGGGTTCCCCAGGGTTTCTGATACAGGCAATAACCCCAGGGCATTATTCCTCCCCTTGGGACATGAGATGTGCAGGCTAAAAGAAGTGTTACTCCTAACATTTGTACAGCACCTACTACAGTGAGGGTCTGGACCTGCTTGGGGCTGGGGGCTACGAATGTCCTTATTAAACTTTCAACGTGGTGGTGTGAAGGTGCCCCAGTCACAGCTGAAGACCCCAGGCATTGCACAAGCACAGAGCAGAAGTGGTCCCTTTCCCTCCATCAGGACTGATCAGGCTTCTTGTGGCCGTCCGGTGACTGGGTGCATGCCCACGTGACTGTGTAGTTGCTAACGGTGGAAAATTTTCCATCGGTTCCAGTTGGCACCGAGGTCTGGAACAGAGCGGCAAGTCTGTGTGGTTGTCTGGCAGCTGGGGCCCGGGTTCCTCTAGCTGCCACCTCCAGAGATTGGCAGAAAACTGAAATGGAGCCCACGGACATGTCCCTGTGCGTGGACAACTAGGGGCTTGCTTTTGCTGCAAAGAAAGCTGTGGGCTCCTTCTTTGTTGCTCCGGGGTAACGACCACAGCCGCCCTCCTGCAGGAAAGGCAGTGAGGCTGCCGTGCTACTGCAAGGTCAACTCCAGAGAGCGTGCGGCGTTGAGATCTGCAAATTCGCCTTGCTGTAAAACTCGCGTGCGTGGTGTTGGCCATGCTTTCCCCTCGGGAGCAGTGGCATGCAGTAGTTACCCCGAGGTGAAAAGACACAGCTCTTTATGAAGCGAAGCAAGCCCGGAGGAATTTTCCCCTTGTGGCCAGCTGTTGTCCTGGGCCTGGCTTGCGTCCTCCAGCACTTCCCACTCCGCGTTTCCTCGGGGAGGGGACCGGGGGCCGGCCCACCCTCCGGACTCCCTTCGCCGGGTGAGTGGGTGCCACCTCGGGTTCGCTGGGGTAAGTGGCTGTGGTGGAGCCCAGCAGCATCCTGTTGTCTCTGCAGGGATCCTCTTGGGCAGCAGAGAGTTTTTCCCCACCCCCAGCTCTGCTGCTGCCTCTTTGTTTTCTGGCAGAAGCCTCCGTGCCTTTTCATTGCCGTTGAGGCGCTGAGCAGGAGCCTACATGTGCCGTGTGTGTGTCTCGCCGGGAATGTGATGCGGGCTGGCGAGCCTGCCGGGCTGCGCGTCTCCCTCGCGGGGCTGCGGAGGCCAGCTGGCAGCTTTGGGGGCTCCTTTCCGTGGGCTGTTCCTCTGCTCGAGCAGGGCTTTGAGGCTGCTTTCACACTGGCAGCGTTTCTGCACCTTGCCACAAGTGGAGTAAGTTGGATGGGAAGGGGACAGTTCTCAGCTCGGCTCTGCTCGGGGCTTGGGCTCTCTGCTGCGGTCCTCTCGTGCCGTCACTCCTGCTGAGAAGATACCTGAGATTAGAGCAGTGCAAAGGAATATGGGGGGGGGGGCTGCGGATCTGGATACGGCAGTGGCTAAGGATTGCTTGTGCTGTGCCTGCCTCTCTGTGTATTTGATCTCTCGACTTCCAGCGGGGACTGAATTCCTGTGCTGGATTCTGGGCTCGGCTCTTGTGAAAGGATCCAATTATTTCAGAGCTTTGAGCATCTCCATTTGCTGCCCATATTTGCAGCGCCCGGGTCTGCGCTGGCTGGAATTCCAAGTGATTAACGTGACTGTGACATCCCTCCTAGGGGTGTTATCTTTGCTTGCTGTCCCCCACCGCCCCCCTCTTCCTCCTCCAGCAGCGAGCGAGCGAGACAGGCAGGCAGAGACAAAGGTCTGTCCTCAACCTGGGCTGTCCTCCCCGTGAGCGGCTGCTGCATGGGATTTCCCCGCTCTGCATGCTGCAGGTTTCGTGGGCTCCTGATTAACGTTTGAGCCGGGAGGCTGTAGGCTGTATCACTGAGGTTTGAGCCTGCTGGGCTGGGTGGGCAGGGGGTGCTGCCGGCTTTGGAGAGCCGGCTGATTGTCCTGCCGGGTTTTAAGCTGCTTTTCATTCTTTGACTGTGCTTTTCTGGGGAGATGGGCAACTGTGCATGGAGGGGAGGTTAGCACGGGGGGGTATGGGGGGGTTGGACATGGGGGAAAGCTGTACACAGGTGGCTGTTGTGTAGTGGGATCTGCCTGCAGACCCTGCGAGCCCCCCTTCGCAGCCGCAGGCTATTGTCATCGGCTCTGTTTGCATGCGAGGCACCGAGGCAAGGTGTGCGGAGGTGATCTGTGTGGGGTGTCAGAGCAAGCAAGGGGTGAGCCGCCAGGCCAGCAGCTCTGCTCTGGCCTCCTAAGCCGCTGGGAGAGATTTCATTGTGTTATCCCAGGTCGACCGAGCGGAAGGGCTCAGCCCCCACATAGCCTCCTATGGCACCTTGCGCGTGGGCCTGGGGCTGGGAAGGCACCGTGCACCGCTGGGCAGACCTCAGCCCGCAGGGAGGCCGGGGAGCCGGTGGGGCGTCCGGTTGCTCAGGAGCCTGCTGGAGCCACGGTGAGGCTCCCTGCGGGGAGGGCTGCTCTGTCCTCGGGGCTTCTGCACCCTGCTGTGGTGCACCCGGACAGTGTCCCCTCTTGCGGGCTGGGAGGAAGGGCAGCAGCAGCACCTCCCTGACATGAGTGCTGCCGGGTAGAGGGAAGTGTGGGGTTTGTCTCTGTAGAAGCTGTCTTTGATGATTTCTAGGAGCTTGCAGCTTCTAACATGGGCACTCCCTCTTGCCCCATCCTTCCCTTCTGGGCTTGGGCTTCCTCCCTGTTATCTGCACAGGGGCCAGCACTGAGCAAGGCTCTGCAGCTGCGTAAATCTGGTACAGCAGGAGGCTTCCTTCTGAGGAGCCCCTGAGAGCAGCACTTGCCTCTGCAGTGGGGCAGGGACGCTCCCTCTCTCTGCATCATCCTTTTTTCCCTTCTCCCTTGTTTCCACCAAGTGTGGTCTCCTTCCTCCCTGACCCAAATCCCAGGGGAGAGCCAGAGCCATGTCTACTCCTTTCATCTCTCCCTTCAGGTACAGTTTGCTGCTGGAGCATCTCCCTCACTAGTTTCTGCATAGTGTTGCCACCTCTCCCATGGATGGTGCTATAAGTGGTTCCCATCTCTCTCCTGACTACAGTATACTTGGTCTTGCAGGCCATGGAGAAACCATTCTCTGACGGCAGCATTGCTGCTGGTGCCACCATCCTCCAGGGGTGTGATGGAAACTTTCTCCCTGCTTCTCAAGCTCGGCTCTTAGCATGTGCCAGGGAGCTTGTGGTTTTACACTTCCACTGGCTAGATTTCCCCTATTAAATATTTTTCTTGGTTCAGATAGGACTGATGGAGACGTGACTTATCTTCCAAGCAGTCACAGTTTCCAGCAGTTTCTGCTGTGTTTTCTCTTGCCTTGTGCTCTGCTTGTACCAAGACTAATCCTTTGCCTTCTTGTAATGACTGCCCCTCTCTTTCCTTGCTCTGTGGCTCCTGCATCACCCCGCAGTGAATTTGGGAAGGTTTGGTCTTCTAAGCACTTCCCAGGAGAGGGAGCAGGAGAGAGGGAGGCAGCGAAGGTCAGTTCAGGGATTCCTTCTCTGTGGTCTGAATGGTGCGAGGACCTCTCTCAGCCCTGTTGGTCCCTGTGCATGGCTATCTGCCCTAGGCAGCAGGGCTCAGACCACAGTCTTTTGTCCCCCGACTCGCTGGCAGTGCTGCTTTGGGAGAGCTGTGTGGATTCCTACTATGTGAGCTTGGCCCCTTTGGGCACAGCCCTCCCTTTCCTCCTCGCACCAGTGTCGCGCTGGTAGCCCTGCCAGGCTCCCCTTTCCAACGTATCTGCCTGTCCTGTCCCTTGGCATGGTGCAGTACAGTTAAAATGGCAACAGATCCTTTTGCAGGTCGGAGTCTTTGACTGCAGCCCGGCGTACAGTACAGCTGCTGCATCACCCAGCTGGGAAACCTTCCTCACCTGCCATCCTGCTCTCTTGCCACCAGACTGAGGCTACGGTCTGTTTATTCTGTGTCCCCCTGATGTGCTAATAGGAATGAAGCTAACAGGTAATCCAGGTCCCTGACCCTCAGTCCTGGCTGTGCCATCCTGCGTCAGATGCTGGATGGGTCAGAGTCTGGGAGCTCGGTGTCCCCAAGGTGGTGGAACACAGTGTCTCTGCCCCAGCACCTGGGACACACTCCCTCCCTGCTGTTCCTTTGGCACCATGTGTATCCGGGCTGTTGAAGCATAGTGCCCTTTCTCCAAGCCTAGCCAGGTGAGATGCAGAGGGGAAAGCTGCATCTGACATAGCTGTGGAGCAAGGTGCTGGGAGACCCTGGAGAAAAGACAGCGGGCATGTGTCCCTGGTGGCACTGCAGTGCCGTAGAAGGGGATTCCTCCTTCCTCATCATGGTGCTCCCTGTCCTAGGCTGCCAGGCATCCCTCCAAGGGGATGTGCAAGGCAGTCCCTCACATGGTGTATTTGCAGACAGAGGGAACCCTTTTGGGGTGGCATGGGGAATCTTGCCACCTCTCCTCCATGATGCCTTGGGCAACAGTGTCTGGCTTGGCAAAATGGGGAGGAGTTCCTCATGCAAGGTGTGGGTGCTACTGGCTAGCGCTGGCATCACCTGGTGACTGGCGTTGAAATCTCAGCTAGGACAGGTCTGTGGTGTCGGCATGTCAGCCTCACCTGAGGGACCTGTTCTCCTGAAATGCAGCCGCCTCTGGGGAGCAAATGGCTCAGCCCACCTACACGAGGACTTGGGGAGGGATGTGACCACGGAGGAACGTGGGAAGGAGAAAGAAATGATGCAGGCTGAAACTGCGGATTTGTCCCGGCGTGGACACATGCAGGAAGGATGTGGCTTTCTTCAGCCGTGCCATGCTGACTTTTTTGCTGCCAATTGCTGACTTTACTTCCCAGCAGTCGACTGTGCCATGCAGGTCATGGTATGAATCTCCCCCGGGGGTGGAGGAGGGAAGCAGCTACCTGGTGTAAGAGTTCTTCACCTTCCAGGCAGGCAGAGCATGGTGAGTTAGCACCTCCACATCTTCCCACGGCCCATAACTGTGGGCGTTCACCTGCTGTCTTACATGCCTTCATGCAGGCCCTGCGCAGGGTGCCAGGAGGAGCTGTTTTCACAAAGAGCTGTTGTTGAGGCTTGAGATCTGACGTTTGTTGTGCCATGGTGTGGATTTGCCCTGCTGGGAGTGCTCCAAGGGAGCCTGCATATCACTTCTCTGTCCTGGCTGATCCCTGGTGATGCCCTTCCCTTGGCACTGCTGGCAGTGGCTCTTGGGCTGATCTGCTCTTAGGGGCTGGCTGCAAGTGCTTATTAATTACAGATGCTGTTGGAAATGTAATGAAAGACCAGCCCATTTCCTGGGACAGCCAGGGTCAGCCCCGGTGCTGCACTGAGCACTGTGAGTGACCTGCTGACACTAGGACTCCAACCAGAAAGATTTTGGGTTGCAGAGTTTGCTGTACCAGCATGCCAGAATAGGGGTGCACTTGACTGTTTGGTGTTTCTGAGCATCTCTTCAGGGGTTTCATTCATCTACCTGGCCCTGCTATTTCTAGTCCAGTCCTGTGCTTTGGGGATTCTGGCTGGTTTGGGAAATGGGACATGAACTTCTCTTATCTGGGTGCTGATCTGCGCCCTGCTTGGAGGGCAGTGGCTCTGGGAGACACAGATCCTGCTGTGCCCCATGCCTCATGGAGAGATGATCTGATGGGGTGTCAAGACATGGGCTTCACACCCAGCCTGACTAGTGCCTGATGCATTGAAGAGGGTTAGACAAGGTGACGTAGGGCCATGCTGTCTTCAGGACAGCAGTTGCAGTTGGGATGCCCAGCCAGACAGGCAGCAGCTTCCTTTTGAACAGCTGCTCCAGTGGATTTCCGGGCAAGGGCTGCATGGAGAGAGAGATGAGGAGTGTGTGGGCCCCGGGGACGGGCAGCTCTGCCTCCCTTTGCCCAGGGGTTCCTGGGCCGACAAGGCTCATGGGCTGCCCCCATGATGGAGGGGCTAGGGGTAGGGGTTCCCAAGGGCTTCTGCCCACTGTGAAGGTGTCACATCACAAGCTGCTGCCCGGGCTAACTCTCCTCCTTGCCCTCCCCCAGGCATCAAAGGTACGGTGCTGGTGGATTATGACTGCAGGGAAGCCGTGGCTGTGTCCAGGAAGCTGTGTTGCATCTACAAATCTCCTTCGTACATCAAGGGCACCTTTGAGCAGGTGAGTGCTGTGCACATGAAAGGACTGCTGTCTTTGCTCTGGGGGAAGCTGGTGGGGGGCCATCATGGCTCAGGGCTGTCAAGCTCCCGGTTTCTGCCTTCCTGCCAGACATCACTTATTAGAGGAAGGAAATTGCAAGCTCTTCTCCTTGTCTGTAGGGCCACAAAGTGACGTGTGCTGTGGGTGAAAGGGCTGGGAGGTGGACATGAGACCAGCGGCCTGGGGAGGCTGGTGATCCACAGCATCCTGGAAAGCAAGCTATGAAATGGTCACCAAATATAAGTAGGAATCTGTCCAAATGCACAGGTTTTCAGGAAGGTAAGCAAGCAAAGGGGGTATAAAATACAAGAAAGGAATGAAAATTCACAGCTTAGCTTAAAGTATTTGTGGTTTAAATGGAAATCATGTTGACCATACTGCCCAAGATGGCCTGTAGATGTATGTGGTCTTTGGATTTGGGAGGCTGAGAGAGGCTGAACATGAATACTGCCTTTTCTGCTTGTGTGACGCCACAGGCAGGTGGTACCTTCCTGCCCTTCTCTCGGTGAGCGCCTGAATCACTCCAGCCCTGCATCTTCTTCTCTTCTTCCCTGTCAGAGCTACTGTGGAGACTGAAGAGCTGGAGGGGACAGTGCAGAGGTTTGGAGGCACACCGTGATGGTGGGAGCCATTCCATGGCAGCCACGCCGCTTCTGGGGGGTGCCCGGCTGGCAGGTGTCTTCAGCTAGTTGTGCCAACGACTGTCCGCTGCAGGACAGGGAGCCTAATCTGGAGCGAAGTGGGGTTCTGCTGCAGAGGGGTGAGTGTGCGAGGCAGCCAGGACAGGCTGCAGTGCGGCAGGTTACACCTTTCATCGCTCCTCCTAAACAAAATCCCCGGGCCCAACTGCCTTGCCTGGCACCCTCCCATCCCCATTACAGTGGGGGACAAAATACCATGCAGCTTCAGTCCCCAGATGGCCTTGACCCACCTGAGGAATCGTTTTCCCTATCGCATACCTGCCCCCAAGCCTTTGCTGCCACGGGAGCAGACAGAGCTGTGGGGACAGGCTGAGGGCAGAGCTGCCAAACCCAGGCTGTTTGTCAGGCTCTGGAGCTCCTCAGCCTGGTGGTGACTTTTCTGCAGAGATCCCATCTCCTCAGGTCTTGTGACTGTTCCAGTATTTATCATGGCAGACACAGCTCCTGGCCAGGACTCTGGTGGCTCTGAAACTGGACTTAAAATTGAGGCCCTGTGTAGTGCAGAGTAGGCCAAGTCCTCAAGGTAGACAGAGATGGGTGGTGTGGATGGGTGGTGCAAGAGCCCATGGTGGGCTCTGCTTCAACAGTTCCCTGATCGTAGGTTAGGACAGGCTGGAGGCATCGTTAACCTGCAGCCCCCAGTATCACCAACCTGCTAATTCAAGTGTTTGAGGTCTCTGGTTCAGGCCAGCTCAGAGCAGGGCTAGCTGCAATGTTAGATCAGGTTCCCTCAGGCTGCACAACCCAATTTATGGCCTCACTGGGGGGCTGGAAGTGTAGGGAGCCAGCCCTGCCTTGCTCAGCGCGTGCGGCTGGGGAAGGTTTCCTTGGCGAGCGCTTGGAGATCTTGTTGCTGTTGCCCAAAGGGGTGATTACAGGCTTGAGCCCCTGGGACTGGTCTGACCTGCCTGACTCCTGTGCTCCAGAACAGCACAAGCACATCAAGTCCCTGGCAGCGGGCAGGCCCCCCTTCTCCCCACTCGTTCAGACTTGTCCCCAGTAGCCTCCAGCCCAGCTGGAGACTCCTTTTTGTGCCCAGGCCAGGAAGGAAGTGCTGATCCTGCAGGTGGGTGACACCACGGGATTCCCCAGAGAGCCACACTAAGCTGGTTCCTCTTCCTGTCCCCAGAGAGGGAGGTCTGTATGCAGAGCTGCCCAGGTCCCAGCACGTCCCCTGCTGCCGAAAGGCTGACTGAGGACGGGGATCCTGGGCTGATCTCCTTCCTCTTGCTCTGTCCTTCCAGATGCTGCACTGCAGTGCATCCCATAACAGAGGGCTCACCTGGACATCCTGAACAAGGGGGTCCAGCTCCCACCCGCTGCCCTCACACAGCGGCCCTGTGGCACTTTACTGTCCCTCCTCTGCTGCTGTATGGGCTGTTTTGACTCTGGCTCCAGTCGGGGTCCAGCCAAGTAAGGCTCCATGCGGCACATCCATGCGGAGGCGTCCCTGCCCCCAGAGCGCAGCACGGACTCTGGCCTGTCCCGGCCAGGTGGAGAGGCGGCCTTGGAGCCTTCCTCGCAACGCTGCACTCGCCGCAGCATCCTCATGGGCTACAACGAGACAGAGATCAAGCGCCAGAAAGTTTACCAGGTCTCCATCTTCTCCCATCTTTCCAGCTCCTCCGAGAGCACAGAGCAGCGGACAGGCAGCAGGCCAGCTGTTAAGAGGGGATACCCTGAGCAGCGAACTCCGGAAGGGGCACGGGATCCCAAACGAACTCACTGGGGTGGTGGGGGGGCGGATGGCAAGTGGGATGGGGGTCCCGGGCAGGGTTCCCTGGACGATGACGATGCCTTCGAGGATGGTCTGCTGGTAGAGGAGCTATCCCTGTGCGGCTCTGCCCAACACTTCTCTCACAGTGGGCTGCGGGTGGTGGAGCACCGATGCGAGGGCAGCCCGAGCCACAGTCCCAAGGCCAGCAGAGAGGACAGGCCGCAGGATGCCTCCTCCTCCTGGCCACAGCACATTGCTTGCAGTACTTTGCACAGAAGAGACAGTTGCCCTGCCCCTCCAGGGGATCAGCCCGGAGACTACGGGGAGAACGGGGAGCGGGCGAGTGGCCACAACCTACTTGAACTTGATTTGCACAATATTGCACAAACACCCCGGGCAGACTCCGGTGGGAAGAGAGAGAAGGCGGGGAGCAGCCCTGCTCATAGCAGCAGGACTGGCAGAGAAGGGGAATGGCCAGTGATGGCCAACGGGTGCAAGGAGCCCCCAGCTCCTCAGACAGCACTCAGCCCCGAGCCCAGCAGCCTGAGCTCCTTGGAGAAGACACCCTGTGGGAGCAGCCGGCTCAGCGGGAGCAGCTGCCCAGCCAAACGGAAGCTGCTGCCTGCCGGGGAGGTTGCAGCTGACTCCTGCTCTGAGGACGAGAGCCTGTCCCCACCGGCGAGGAAGAAGAGGGCCCTGCCATGCCATCCAGTGCCCACGGCCTGCCGCAGCACCGATGCCAAGGGGGCCCCTTTCTGGAATCACCTGCTTCCAGCGGCCAAGGTGAGCATCACTTGGGGGGGGTGGGAAGAAGCAGGGAGCAGCCTGGGAACGCCTGGAGCACAGGGTTGCGCTCGTGGGCATGTGGCCCACAGTGGCACAGCACCCTGTCCTGTCCCAGTGCCATAGCACTGGTGCAAGCAGGGCAGTGGCTGCCAGCCAGTCTTGACTTGTTGCGTTCACTGGATCAGCCCCTTGCAAGCAGCTCTCTGGCATGGTGAGACCGTTGCACAGGGAGGACACTACTTCCCCATGACAGTGAGAGCTGGAGACACAGTGCGGGGGGCCGTGGGCTGCAGTCAGGTCAGCATCTGACAGCTTCGCATTAAGCCATGCCTGTTGTCAGGCTTCCCATGAGCAGCTGTCCTCTGTGTGCCTGGAGAGGAGGAAGGCAGAGGGATGGGGACTGCTTTGACCTCTGTCCATGGCATCCATCATGGTGCTGGGCCTGCTGGGCAAGGGTTTGGTGGCATGGAGCAGGGCTTCACAGCTCTGGCCAGGGAATGGGAGCCCTGATGCTGTGTGAGATGCTGCCAGCTTCCCTGTGGTATTGGGGTGCCTCTTGTGTGTCCTCTGGGTGCCATAAGCCCTCAGAAATGGGGCAGACCACCTGGGTAGCTCAGGAGCAGCCTGTGATTCCACCCTGTTTGCTGGCTCCTCCTGACCGGATCCCTGCCCCCACCGTATCCTGCTGGCCAAGGTAGCAGCAGGTTCATGCCAGAGCCAGCACACTCCCGTCCTTCCATGGGACATCCCATGGTGCAGGGACTAACAGGGGCAGACAGCAGAGGTATACTGTTTTGGAGACAGGCAGTGCTGTCAGCGCAGCACAGCTCCATCTCTGCCCATGCACCCTTTTGGGTGACTGTCCCCCAGCCTGCCTGCCCCCAGCACTGCCCTCCCAGAGCATGGCCCTCCGGCAGCTTCCCTCGAGCCTCCAGCTCGGTCATGCTGGCTGGCTCCATCATCCCTTTATGTTGCACAGCCCTTTGTGTGGCTTCCAGAAAGGAAAATCCCTGAAAAGGTGACACCCTGTAAAAGGAGGCAGCAGTGTTGCCCTAGCTTTAACACCCGCTGCTACTGCCGTAGAGGCCTGGCTGTGGGCAGAGGTGGGCAAGCACAACCCTATGCCCAGCAGCATTGCCATGGGCTTTGCATGAATCACCTGGGACTGGAGTTTGACCTGGACTGGCCGGGGAGCTTTGTGGTATGTGGTACCGTTCCCTGGGATGTGCAAGGCGGTGTTTGCGCCTGGGTGGGTCTGTCTGTCTACAGCGGTGCCTTTGGCAGTCTAAGGGCGGCATTGCCCACTTTCATGTTTGCCCAGTGGGGCTAGCTGGGAGACCTGTTATGCAGGGTGGGAGGCAAGCGGCCGAGTGAGGCAACCTCGGCCCATGTGACAACACCCCCTTGCCCAGTGGAGCCCCTTTGGGAGGGAAAGGACCTGCTCATGGAGCCAGGTCCTGGTTTGGACAGCCCTGGGTCGCCAGCAGGGACTGCTGACAGCTCCCTGGGGCAGGGGGAGGCTGTGCATGGGAGCCTGGCTGATCTAGTGGGGCTGTTGTGGGGCTGCAGGGCAAGGGGGGAATGGCACCTCCTGGAGGTGTGCAGCCCCCAGTTGCTGCCTTAACATGGCTCTTGGTCTCGCATCCCCCCAGAGCTCTGCAGATTGCACTACAGTCGGGAGGAGGCTGAAGAGCGGGCTGCGCCTCAAATCGTGAGTGTCCCGCAGCCCTGAAGCCCTGCCTACCTTGGAGCAGGACCCTGGGTGCAGCAGTGTGGGCTCTGGGTGCACGAGACTCCCAGCACCCTACAGCCATGTGGGAGGGTCAGAGTTGAGGTTAATCCCTGTCCTTTTCCTGCCCCAGGCATCTCCCCTCCGCAAGGCCCCGGGCTGTGGGGTGGAGGGGAGGTTCTGCTGCACCTCGTGGAGTGGGAAAGTCTGTTCAACCTCTGTTATAGAGAGAGACAGGGGGCCCAGAGAGAGGGACAGGGCTTGCTTCTGCCAGGTAAGGGCCCACACCCCTGGGGACACAGGGAGCACAGGACTGCCCGCTCTCTGGTTTGGCACTGAGGCTCTCTCCTCTCTCAAAGGCGACATCTCCGGAGCAGCCTCCGGAGGGGGACCCGGCCCTCTGCAGCCCCCTGGACCACCACCACTGTCAGTCATGCTCTGCTGGGCAACTTTGAGGTAACGGCACCTGTGTTGTGACTGCCTGCCAGTTCAGGAGGGAGGGAGTCAAGCCCTGCAGGCTGGGGGCTGGGCTGGGAACATGGCATAAGTTGTGGAGCCCGATGGGAGCGTGCTGCTTTGTACAGCAGTTGGCACAGGGCTGGGTTGCCTCTCCCGAAGGGCCTCACATGTTGGCTGTGCAGAGTGGTGTCTGTCACCTGGCAGGACTGCTCACTCCAGCAGATCCTGGCATGACATGCCAGGCTGAACTTGTCCCCCAGACCCTGTTGAGAGAGCTGCTGCAGACTGGCCAGGCTAGGATGCTCGCACTTGTTCTTGGTGTTAGGTGGTTGGTTTCAGCCCACCTATTCAAGGATGGAGTCCATCTCAGAAACAGCAGCCAAGGTCCCTCACAGGCAGTCCCAGGAGAGCCTAGAGCTATGCGAGGGCAGGCAGATGTGTGCTTATGGTGGAGATGGAGGTGATTTCACATATAGCTCAGGGGTGAGGGGCAGGCCTGGTGTTCGAAGGTCTGTAACTCTTCCCTCCTCTCTCAGGAGTCCATCCTGAAGGGCCGCTTCGCACCGTCAGGGAGGATCGAGGGTTTCACAGCAGAGATCGGAGCCAGTGGCTCCTACTGCCCCCAGCATGCCACCCTGCCTGTCGACGTCACCTACTTCGACATCTCTGAACACAGCGTGCCCTCGCCTTTCCTGGTATGCCAATGAGGGAGGGCTGGGCCAGTGGGGAAGGTGAGCAGGGGCCGTATCCAGGCACTGGATGTCCTCTGGGGCGGCTCTGCTCTTGAGAACATGGCACAAGCAACCACATATCCCAGGAGCCCCGGCACATCTCTGTGCCGTGGCACCAGCCACGCCAGGGTCTGCTGCAGGGAGACAGAGGAGCAATATTTAATCCACGAGGCAAAGGCAGGAAGAGGCAGGCTTCAGATTTGTGACAGGGCCTGCTGTTGTCCAGCTGTCTTGTGGCTGCTGCTTTGTCATCACCTCTGTGTTGCTGCTTGTTCACCCCCTGATCCAGAGAGAGACTAAGCTGAGCACCCTCTTGCAGCCTGCCGCCGGTTGCCTTTTCCCACAGTCTGCTGGTGAGAGGGGCTCTGGGCCCTGTATCAGAGCCCAGCTAGGCTCTCCATGGGCTTTCGCCCACTCTCACGTGCTGTTTCTTTTGCCCCAGGGAGTGATTGATTTGGAGGCCTTGGGAAAGAAGGGTTACAGTGTCCCCAAAGCTGGAACCATCCAAGTGGTGAGTCATCCCCTGGCCTCTGGCAGCGCAGCGCAGAGCAGAGGAGGTCTGGGTGGGCTCCCGTTGCTTTGGAGCATCTCTGGGACAGAACTGCTCCATTCTGTTGTTTTGGTGGGGCAACAGCTAGAAAGCTCTGTGCAGAGCGAGTGTATGGCCGCCAAGAGAGCACTGTGGAGGGAAGCGTGGGGTTCCCAGGGGGCTCGCAGGGAGACAAGGGGATGGGAGACACAAGGAAAGAAGAGGTTGATGAGGAGGGGCAGGGGTCTCAACAGCAGAGCTTGTGGGTGCCATGGGCATGAGATGGGAGCATGGGGGTAGATGTGGGAGGAAAGGACTTACCTGTGGGCTGTGGTGTCTGAGCTGTGTGCACTGGCTCTTCTGTGAGGGACACAAACTGGAAAAGAGCTGGGCCTTGGGCTACACCCTCTGGGCCTGGTGTGGGGCAAGGACTGTTCTTGTGGGCCCTTGGGCCTCCTGGTACTGCCCCAAGATGCCCCAGGCCTGCCCTGTGGGTCCATGCCCTGGGCACTTCCTAGTCTGACCCCCCATCTCTGCTTCCAGACCTTATTTAACCCCAACAAGACTGTGGTGAAGATGTTCTTGGTGACGTACGACTTCCAGGACATGCCAGCCAACCACATGACCTTCCTACGCCACCGCATCTTCTTGGTGCCTGTGGGGGAGGAGGAGGGGGCCACCGTGGCCTCCAGCAACCCACCAGGCACTGTCCCGCCCCGCAGGGTCCTCTGCTACCTGATGCATCTGAGGTAGGACAGGCCGGGAGCGATGGACAGCTGGTCCGGGGTCACTGCTGGACTCCCAGGCCCCTCTCCCATGTGTCCCTGCTTCCTCCAAAACTGCAGGCCCTGCCGCTATTGCAGGAGGACAGCCTGACTTGGTAGCCCTTGGGAGGAGCAGGGAATGGTTGCCATCTGCACTAGAAGGGCTGCAGAAAGATTGGAGCTGCCGTCCTGCCCTAGAGCAGCAGTCTCTGCCCCTCTGGAGGCAGGCGGAGTGGTGGCCACTTTGACCAGGAGCAGAAGCAGGCAAGGGAGATGGTGGGAGGAAGCTTCCTGGGCTGGAGTTGTGCCCCCCTGCCCTGCTCCACTGCCACTGGGTCCCTCTGAGGCTGCCATGTCCTTGCTTAAAAGTCTGAGGTTCCTCTGCCCTGCTTTGCTCTCCGCTCAGGTTTCACAGCTCCAAGTCGGGGAAGATCTACCTTCATGACGACATCCGGCTGCTCTTCTCCCGCAAGTCAATTGAGGTCGACTCGGGGATCCCCTACGAACTGAAATCCTTTACGGAGATGCCAAGGAACCCTTGCTACTCACCCTGGGCCTGAGCACGGAGCTGCCTGACCTTCTCCGTTGCCCAGGGCCACTGGGGAGCATCCAGCCCAGCACTTCAGAGAGAGATGAGTAAAGGGCCAGAGAGCAAGCGCCAACTTGAAGTATCGCCCTCCCCACATGGCTGCGTCCTGAGCAGCGTGGACATCGTGGCCGTGCCCTATGGCAGGGATGGGATCACCAAGGGGGCTTTGCAAGGAGGGGCAGGGGCTGGTGAGCAGCCCTTGCGCTCCAGAGACATGCCCAGGTCTTTCACCGGTGCTGCTCCAAGCTCGGAGATACAGCCAGGGTTGAGGGGGGAGCTAAGCCTGGAAGGGGGGTTCGGGGTGAGGCTGCCTGTGCCAGGCCCTGGGCTGGGGAGCAGAAAGTGCAGAAGGGTTTGTATTTATTAGTATTTATTGTTGCTGCAAGGTGTGGAGGAGGCTTGTGCAGAGGATCAAAGGTGCTGTTCTTCCCCCACAGCCCTCCTGGCCTCGCAGGCACCGGACGAGCTACCCAGGCAGTGGGCAGGCTGCGCTCAGCAGTGTGGGGCTGCAGGCATTGTGGCAGGGCTGTGAGGACCATGAGGGTCACCAGCAGCTGGGGACACTTCGGGCTGTGGAAGGAGAGGGTGACCGACCTGTTGGAGGGGACAGGGCACAGCTCCTCTGCAGAGGGGCTGCGTTCAAAGCCCTGGGAGAGGCCGAGACTTTCTGGGCACCGTTTCTGCTGGACCTGCCCCGCTTCAGGCAGCTTGGGGAGACCTGTGCTTGCCCTGCAACCCCTTTAGGGCAAGGCAGGCCCCGAGAAGCCTGGGGCTGGCAGGGAAGTGGCTGTCGCCAGAGATGTGGCTGTGACGTGAAGGGACCTGGAGGCTCTCTGGAAGAGCAGGGGGCAGCCCTTCCAGCAAAGGTCGCTGGAGCCCATGTGTGCTGCGGATTTGAGAGAAGGTGGAGATCACCAAAAGATCTTGGCCTTGTGCTGTCTGTGTGTGTGTGGGGTGAATCCTGTTGCCCTTGCGGCTGCTGGGAACCCGTTTTGGGCAAGGAACAGCATGATCAACTGATGGCAGATGCAGAGGAGGGCTGGCTGGGTCCAGGGGTAGTATGGGGAAGAGAGGAAGCAGCAGAGGGAATCGAACCATCAGCTCTGAGCTGGATGTGCAGAAAGGGTGGTGGGGATTATCCAGAGCAATATCTTTTTCTGCCCCCAAGCCTCGGGAACTGTGTGCAACCAGCCCTGGTGGGGGGGTCAGGGAGGTGAGAGGGGCAGGGTGTGAGGGAAAAGTGTCCTCTGAGCTTGCAACCACCTGGTCTGAGCCACCCCAGGGTCCCTGCTAGGCTTTTCTGGAAGATCAGGTTGGGGGAAGCCCCAGCCAGGGTCTCCGAGGAGGTAGGAAGAAGCAGCCAGCTCCCAGCCCAGCCTGAGGAGGCCATGAACACCGTCGTACGCCACCAAGGGCTCCTTCCGCCAGCCCCCCCTGGAGCAAGGACCACAGGGCTGCAGCCTCACTGGGGGCAGCCCCAGACCCCCGCGGCTGCCCAGGCTCCCTGGGGGCTGGGAGGGAGGGACAGGCCGGGGTCCTGCTCGCCCCCCTGCACGGGTGAGGCGGAGGAGGCCGGGGTCGCTTGCCCTGGCAGGGCAGGGGCAGGGGGAGGAGGCCGGGGTCGCTCGCCCTGGTAGGGGCAGGGGGAGGAGGCCGGGGTCGCTCGCCCCGGCGGGGGGAGGCTGGGGCCCTCGGCCTGCACCTGGCCTGGGGAGGGCGGGGGTCACTGCTGCAGGAACCCGAGAGCCGCGGGAGCAGCTGTGCCCAGTACTTTTTGTGTTTGTTTTTAATTTAATAAACGCTGGTTTGGACACCGAGCCCTGCCTCTGCGCCTGCCGCGCCCCCAGCGCGGCCCGGAGGCGCCCGCCCCGGCCCTTGCCGTCCCGGGTTGGGACGCGCCAACCCGCCCGCGGAACCTGCGCGAGCGGCCGCCGCCCCCGGGGAACACGACGAGCGGCGCACCCGGAAGAGCCGGGCGCTGAGGGCGCTCCGTGCCCGCGTCTCGCTGGTCGCGGCCGGGGAGGCGCCGTACCCCGCCGGCCGGCGCGGAAGCGTTTCCGCGGGGACGCCTTTGGCCAGCGCCCCCGTCGCTTCCGGAGGCGGCGGGCGGAAGTGCCGGGGCCCGGCGAAGCGGCGGCGGCGGGATGCTGGCGCGGGCGGGGCGCGAGGCCGGGCGGGGACTGCTGCAGGTGGGAGCGGGGGGCCGCGGGCAGCGGGGGGGATGGAGGAGAGCGGGGGGCCAGGGGGAGCCGCGTTGGGGGGTAGCGAGGGGCTGGGGGGCAGCGCCCGGGGGGGGCCGGGCCGGGCCGGGCCGGGAAGGGCCTGAGCGGTGAGGGAGGCCCGGGATGGCGTGTGGGGCAGGGGTGAAGCAGGGCGGTGAGGGGGGGTGACCAGGACACGGGTCTGAGCGGGGCAGAGGAGACCCTACCGCGCTCCTTCCTTTCCCTTAGGGTGTCGGGGGGGCTTTGGTCCCCCCCACCCTAAGGGGGGACGCGAAGGGGAGAGGCGGAGGAGGCGCCGGCACTGGGGCAGCCTCCATACATCTGCCGGCCTGTGGGGAAGGCCCTGATGCTGGCACCCACCCTGGAGTCCCCGCGGTCCCAGTCCTGTCCCCGTGGGCACAACCCACGTCCCCTCACGGTGTGTGCTTGGCGGGGGCTTGACGCTGCTTCCTGCCCTGATGTGTCGGGGCTCCTAACAGTGAGCCCAGGCTGGAGAAGGGTTGTAGCGTGCAAGCAGCAAGGCTGCCCAGTGCAGCACACAGGCAGGGAGGGGTGCGCGTGTGTACAGAGTCAGACTCGCAGCTGCAGATTGCTGTTCTTCATCCTATTCCTCTTTCTTTCTCCAGTGCTCCCAACAGTTGAAGCATGCAGCGTGGCTGGCCCCGGCACCGCAGCGCTGGAACTCGGGCCTGCCCGTGAACATCGGGGTGCTCTTTGTGCCGCAGCAGGAGGCTTGGGTGGTGGAGAGGATGGGCAAGTTCCACCGAATCCTCGAGCCTGTAAGGAGCTGCTTTTCTCCCCTTCTGGATTCAGCAGGTTCCTATAGCTGTAGCGAGATGTGCTTTGCACGGGGACTTAGGGGATGGTTGGAGCACCTGTGTTTCTTTTTCCAGATTGCAATTCTTCTGGTTGTCTGTGGTCTAATTTTCTTTGGTGGGGTATTAAAAGCAGTGAGAATCCTAAATTCCTTCTGTGTGTGAAGCATGTTTGCTCTGTCTGAAGTATCTGCAGCATGTAGTGCACTTGGGCTTTTTTTTTGCACAGCTTTCTCTAGTATGGCTGAGCTCTCTGGGTAGAAAAATCCAGCCTGGCTTTCGGGCTCAGTGGTCTAATCTAGGCCTTAACTGCTGCTCTTTTCCCAGGGTTTGAATTTCCTCATCCCTCTGCTGGATCGGATTCGTTATGTGCAAAGTCTCAAGGAAATAGTCATTAATGTCCCAGAGCAGTCCGCCGTTACCCTGGGTAAGGAAAAGCTTCTCTGTCCTGCTCCTTTCCTCCTGCTGCATCTGGGAAGAGCAAGGGACAGTGCAGGGAAGAGTGGAAATGTCCCAACCTCATACAGTCAGCCCCGTCCTTCGGGACCCAGCTTGACCATACTCATGGCTTTGTGCCTGGGGGAACCCTAGGAGGTCCCTTTTGCCCTCTCCTCTGGGCTGCTGCCGCCCCTTCTTGCTGGGTTGAATAGAGCTGGGCAGGAATCCGTTTTTCAGATCTCAAATGTTTTCCTGTGTTGAACTGGGAAAAATCTGTCCTCAGTTCTTGTACGTGTAAAAATTTCAAATCTGTTTAATTGATATCTCTGTTTCAGTTCCAGTATTGAGAGGGTTTTTTGTTTATTTGTTTCTTTAATCTTTTAAGACAACTACAGCGTGAAATGTTTTAATCTGGAAACCTGAGACTTCTTGCATGTAAAGATGTCAAAATGAGACATTTTGCATGCAATGCTAGGGTCCTTTTTACAAAGCCTTTCGCATCGGGAGATCCATTTGAGCTGCTCCCTCTCTCTATGCCATGTTGCTGACGCCAGGAAGGAAGGGGATGGCCCTGCCCAGCGCTGCTAATCCTGTCAGGGGAGGGGGGCATTTGCCATTGCTTTACTTTGCTGCTCCAGTGACAGGATATGCCGTTCTTTCCTGGCAGATAACGTCACCCTGCAGATTGATGGCGTGCTCTATCTGCGGGTCATGGACCCTTACAAGGTACCGTTCCCGTTCGGCTAAGTGCCTCAACCCTTAGGACATGAGGCAACTTTCAGTCTCCAGGAGTCTGTGACTGCTCTGGCCATGGTCTGTGTCTGGTGCGTTGCCCAGCTCGCTGCCTTGGCACAGATCCTTGGGCGCAGCACACCTAGCTCTCCTGGCTCGCTTTTCTGAGACGTGCGCTTCAGCCACTGTCCAACACGCTGCGCTCTGCGAGGCGGGTGGGCCGAGCACCCCGTTCCCTGGGGTCCCTCTGTGAGAGGGCAGAGGGAAGGCAGATCTCTGCTCCGGGTTCTGCTTTTCCTTGGCGGGGGCGTCTGTGGCAGGCATCTGGTCTTAGCGCTGTTTGTTAATTCTGCCTCTTTCAGGGTCTCTTTCAGCATCCCCACAATTTCTTTTGTTTTTTGTTCCTGCTGTCCAGGCCAGTTACGGGGTGGAGGATCCTGAGTATGCAGTGACGCAGCTGGCCCAGACTACCATGAGATCTGAATTGGGCAAACTCTCCCTCGACAGAGTCTTCCGGGTGAGCTGGGGAGAGGGGTCACGTTGCTGCCGGCTTCTAGCAGCGTCTCTGAAATCCCCGCGGGGCCTGTGCAGACAGTCTGATGCACTTAACAGCAAAACTCCCATTGCTTGGAGTGCTCCTGGCATCCTTTTCAGTCAACTTGTCAGCAAACCTTTGGGGACGGGTCTTGCTTCGGTTGTTCTGTTTGAGGGGAGCTGGTTTTGCCCTGCCCTGAGTTAGTCAGAAAAGACGAAGGGTGGCGTGTGCCCAGACCTGGCTGTTTGGCTGTGTCCATCTTGAGTCAGTGACTCTGCTCCAGGCCCAGTGATGCGTATGCTGGCTGACGTGCCTCCGGGTGGCTGAAACCCTGGTGCTGTGTTTGTCGGATAGAAGCAGGAGCTGTTTGCACTCCTGGGAGATGTTTGTTTCCAGATGTACACCAGAGGTTTGCTTCTCACCACTTCCAGCTTTGGGCACTGCCTGCCCCAGGAGAAGGCGACCCCTGCTCATGTGAGATGTGGGAAGGGCTTGGCCCTGCCTTGCGCCTGTGGAACTGGAGTTTTCCGGCTGACCTTGGCCCGTGAAGGGAGGTGTCTGACTGTTTCCCTTCTGACCCCTATCTCATGCTGCGCTCCTCTCTTTCCTCTCTGCCGTTTCTTTTGTGCCTCACAGGAGCGTGAGTCCCTCAATGCCAGCATTGTGGATGCCATCAACCAGGCCTCAGACTACTGGGGCATCCGGTGCCTACGCTATGAGATTAAGGACATCCATGTGCCCCCACGTGTGAAGGAATCCATGCAGATGCAGGTGTGGTGGTCTGGGGCAGGCTGGATCGAGAGCAAAGCTTCCCCTCCCATGCAACATAGCTGTTCTCCTTCCAGAACTGGCTGCATTGGGCTCTCCTGCTGTGGGGAAGCTGTGGGCACTTTGGCTGCAAACGTGTCCCCTAAGCAGATAATTCCCATCCTTATTTCTGCAGTGGTGGCCCCAGCCTCATACTCAAAAGCCCTGCCAGCTCACCTTAAAATCCCTAGGGCTCTGAGGCAGCAAATGCCAGAGCTCTAAGGGTCTCCTCCTGTGAAAACCTGGGAGCCAGATCCCAGGGCAGGTGCTGGCCTTGAGCTGCCCTGCTGGAAGGGGAGGAGGGGGAAGCGTGCTGTCCTGTGCAGGCCAGCGGGTCAGTGCTTGCTCTTGGAAGCAGTTTCCTCTTGCTGTGAGGTGGTGGTGCTCAGCACCACTATGGGAAGCACCCTGCACTAAGTCACCGTGGGTGACGGGAGAAGAGGACACCCGGTACCGTGGCAGCATGGCATATTGCGGTCTGGGCTCACCACTGCAGTGAGCTGAGTCTGGGAAGGAGATCGAGCCCTCACCGGGACTCACTCAGTGTTTCATGGCCGTGTTCTCGTGCCCTGCTCAGCCATGCTTGCCAAAGCAGGGGCGTGGGAGCGTGTCCTTGCTGTGCTTGCCCCACGGATGGGATGTCCCCACACTGGCCATGGCAGACAGGCATCCAGCCTGTGTTTGCAGGTGGAGGCGGAGCGACGGAAGCGGGCAACAGTGCTGGAGTCGGAGGGGACCCGGGAATCTGCTATCAACGTGGCTGAGGGGCAGAAGCAGGCCCAGATCCTGGCGTCAGAAGCTGAAAAGGCCGAACAGATCAACAAAGCTGCTGGTAGTGCCTTGGCCTAGAACATGCCATGAGCTCCAGGGCCTGGGGGGGTCTGTAGCTCTCTGTACTGAGGGGGGACGCTCCCTCCGAGCAGATTGTGCCACTGTCTGTGCTCTGCTGGGCTGCCCAGCGAGCCAGGCTCTCCCCTGGCTGCTTTGGCTGATTCCTCCCAGCCAGGGCCCTCGGGCTGTGCTCTGGCTCGTGTTGCTGCCCTGCAGGCTGGGGCAGCAGGAGGTGTGTTGCAGGGAGGATCGTTGTGCTGCTGTTAGGGAAGGGGAGACTTTTGGGGTATGAAGTGGCAGTTCTGACGTGTGCTCTGCTGTGCTTCATTCTAGGAGAAGCCAACGCCATGCTGGTCAAGGCCAGGGCCAAGGCTGAGGCTATTCAGCTCCTGGCGGCTGCTCTGGCGCAGCAGGTGAGCGATGGCTCCTTGGGGCAGCCAAAGCATTGGTGCTAGCGCAGGGGAAGGTGGACCCGAGGCTGGGGCAGCATCTGGCTTTCCCTGGGACACTCCTTGCCAGCTTCATTGGCAGCAAGGAGCTTTGCAGTCTTGAAGGCTGCTGCTGGAGCAGGGCATGCTGGAGGCATGGGCACAGATGTGCTCTTGGTTGCTCACCTCCTTGCTGATGAGCCCTCTCCCCCCAGCATGGCAACGCAGCCGCCTCTCTCTCCGTGGCTGAGCAGTACGTGAGCGCCTTCTCCAAGCTCGCCAAAGACTCCAACACAGTCCTGCTGCCAGCCAACACTGGCGATGTCACCAACATGGTTGCGCAGGTCAGTGTGATCAGAGGGACCTTCTCTCCTTTCCCAGTGGTAGCTGGAGCCCAAGGGAGGTGGAGGTGACAGCCCAGCAGCCCCTAGCTATTGTGGAGGAGGAGGTAGTGCTGGTAAAGGGGAAATGTGGAGGAGGATTTTGGCCCAGTGCATGGGTCTGCAATTAATTAATTTCCCAGCTGTGGGCTGGAACACCTGCTTCACGGCACTGGGGCAACAGGAAGGTCTCTGCTGTGGCAATCCCTGGCTGGGCCTGAGCCTGCTTGTGGCGATAGCAGACAGGACCCTTCCCTCTAACCCAGAATAAGATGGCTGAAATACAAGGCTGACTTTCTCACTGTCTCTGTGGGGTGTAAATTTGCTTCTTTCTTGTCCATCCCCATGCCTCGAGCGGGGCTGGACATGGAACAAGGGTTCAGGTCCTCTCCTGATGTGCGCTGGCTGGAGATGCTCTCAGCAGGGCTTTCTTACGTTGCAGCATAGCGTGGCACCATTGAGGCCTTGAACACAGGCCCTTTAGAGGTTGTTGTGTCCCTGCCTGCCCCATGGGGCCTTCATTGTCGCAGTCCTGCTGCACGTCCTGTCTTGTCCTGCACGACCCTGCAGCAAGGACATTTCCTGCTGTCCTGCAGGGCCCTCTCCAGAGATAGGCTACTTTCCCTGGGCTGGTAGCGCACAGTTTCTCCTCTCCTCCCTGATGGCTCTTTCACTTTCCCCAGGCCCTGGGCATCTACAGCACACTGACCAAGCCACAAGCTGTGAAGACCCAGGATGAGATACCTCCAGCCCACAAGGATCTTCAGCCCCCCAGCATGGAGGTGCTCAAGGTGGAACAGGCAAACTCCAGCTAGCAGGACTGGAAGGACACTGGACATATTGCTGTGGCAGCACCCCAAGGGAGGGGGATCTGAGCCCAGGGCCTGCCAGGCTACAGGGGATCCTGTTCTGCTGCTGCCTTCCCCAGTCAGACGCTTTTCTTCCTCTTTTGGTTCTTATTTTGTATTTGGATTTAATCATGTAATAAAGGAAATGGTACTGGTGCTTTGGCACATTCTCGCACTCGGGAGCAGGACCTGCTGTATGCTGCCAAGGGGCAAGAGGCACGGCGTGAGACTGTGTCCATCCTAATCCTGCCGGGTGCTGCATACGGAGGTGTGATTGTCCACAAGAGGAGCCCTGGGATCTCCGGGAATATGGGCTCCCCATCGCGGCCAGTTGAGTTCCTGCACGTCCTGAACCTGGCAGTCCTCATCTGCTCGTTCTCGCGGTGCCTTTAGCTCTTGCTGTTGTCACTCAGAGAACCTGGACAGCCTCAGGGAAGCAAGAGGGGCCACTTCTGGTGTTAATCCTGAGAAATTATTTTTGTCTCAGAGGTGATCGACCACCTCCGGAGGGGAGCAGGCCAGGAATTTGGTTGGATTTGGCCTGGCCAAATGCCAGCCAGGAAGGAACAGAGAGGCCCTCGGTACGGAAGGACAAGCCACCGAGGGGCACAAGAGCTGCTGCTGCAAAAGAGCAGTTCTGGGCTGCGAACAGCTGGTTGAGGACAGACTTAGCCTGGAATGGGGGTTTGTAACAGCGGTGAGGGGCTCGGTAGCTGCCAGGCAGGCTGGGAGCGGAGCTGAGTGACGGTGCAGCTCAGCCCGTACGGAGAGGGGACAGCGCAGCACGGCCCTGGCAGCAGCAGGGCCCCGGAGGGGAGGCTCACAGCGTTTCCCCAGCCCGCGGCAGGCGTGCGCGGGGCCGGGAGGAGAGGCTCCCATTGAGCGTTTCTCGTTTTTCTTAGCAGGCGGGTTGAGGGGCGGGTGGAGTAAGGGAGAAGCCCGACGTCCCAACAGCCTCTCTGTTCTCCCAGTGGCTTTCGCCCGGTTCGGGCTTTGGTCTAGCGTCTCCCCCCGCTCTCCTGGGCCCGGGGGTGTCGGGGCTGGGCGCACCCCGCTAATAACCTCTCGGCTGAGCCGGGGCCTGGCCGTGCTGCGCCGCCCGGCCGCCAGGGGGCGCTGCCGCCGCCCCGAGGCCCCGCCGCGCCGCCGCCGCCGCTCTTGGGCCGCGGCTGCGTGCGGCGCTTCCGGGGGGGGGGGGGGCGGCTCGCGCCGGGCCGCGGCGGCCGCAGGTAGCGCGGGCGGCGGGCGCTGAGGGCGCCGGGAGGGGGCGAGAGGGGCCGGGGGCCGAAAGGGGCGCGGGGGGCGGTGGCGACGGGGGGGGGGCTGTGGGGCGGGAGCCGTGTCGGGTGCCCGGGGGGGGCTGGGCCGGACAAGGGGGGTTGGGGGGCGCCAGGGGCCTGGGGGGGGAGGGGTGTCGGGGTGCCGGGTGGTGTCTGGGGCCCTGGGGGGCGGGAGGTGTGTCAGGGTGGAGGCTGGTGGGCGCTGTGGGGGCGGGAGGGGTGTCGGGGTGCTGTGTGGAGACTGGTGGGTGCTGTGGGAGCGGGAGGGGTGTCAGGGTGCTGGGTGGAGGCTGGTGGGTGCTGTGGGGGTGAGAGGGGTGTCGGGGTGCTGTGTGGAGGCTGGAGGCTGGTGGGTGCTGTGGGGGCGGGAGGGGTGTCGGGGTGCTGTGTGGAGGCTGGAGGCTGGTGGGTGCTGTGGGAGCGGGAGGGGTGTCGGGGTGCTGTGTGGAGGCTGGAGGCTGGTGGGTGCTGTGGGAGCGGGAGGGGTGTTGGGGTGCCGGGTGGAGGCTGGTGGGTGCTGTGGGAGCGGGAGGGGTGTTGGGGTGCCGGGTGGAGGCTGGTGGGTGCTGTGGGAGCGGGAGGGGTGTCGGGATGCTGTGTGGAGGCTGGTGGGTGCTGTGGGGGTGAGAGGGGTGTCGGGGTGCTGTGTGGAGGCTGGAGGCTGGTGGGTGCTGTGGGAGCGGGAGGGGTGTTGGGGTGCCGGGTGGAGGCTGGTGGGTGCTGTGGGAGCGGGAGGGGTGTCAGGGTGCTGTGTGGAGGCTGGTGGGTGCTGTGGGGGTGAGAGGGGTGTCGGGGTGCTGTGTGGAGGCTGGAGGCTGGTGGGTGCTGTGGGAGCGGGAGGGGTGTCGGGGTGCTGTGTGGAGGCTGGTGGGTACTGTGGGAGCGGGAGGGGTGTTGGGGTGCCGGGTGGAGGCTGGTGGGTGCTGTGGGAGCGGGAGGGGTGTCGGGATGCTGTGTGGAGGCTGGTGGGTGCTGTGGGGGCAGGAGGGGTGTCAGGGTGCTGGGTGGAGGCTGGGGCTCAGCATGACGGCTGGGGGGCTCTGAGGAGTATCAGGGTGCAGCAGGACGTGAGGGGTGTTGCGGTGCAGGACTGTACAGGGATGGGGGGGTGACCAGGTGCTGTCAGGGGCTGGTGGGGGGTAGCTGGCCCAAGTAGATCGCAGGGAGCTGAATTTACTTGTCTTTCCCTGCAGGATGCAGCGGTGGCCGGTGCTGCTCTTCCTGGCCTGGGTTTGCTTTCTCTTCTTTGCCGGTATCGGGCTCTTCATGAGCGGCTTCCTGCTCACCCGGATCGAGCTTGCCCACAGCAGTTCTTGCTCAGACCCGCTCACACCACCCCCTTGGGACAGGCAGAGCCTCCCGCCGGGCTCCTGCTGGATGCCCCAGCGCTTTTCGAAGGCCGTGCTGGTCATCATCGATGCCCTCCGGTTCGAGTTTGCCTGGTTCAACCCAGCCAATGTGAGCCCGCTGCCATACGAGAACAAGCTGAGTTTCCTGCACCACCTAGCCACCTCCCAGCCCCGCCATGCCCGCCTCTACCGCTTCCGAGCCGATCCCCCCACTGCTACCATGCAGCGCATCAAGGGCCTCACCACCGGCTCCTTGCCCACCTTCATCGACGTGGGCAGCAACTTTGCCACCTATGCAATCCAGGAGGACAATCTGCTGGCCCAGCTGGTGCAGAACGGTATGTGCGCTGGGGGTGGCGTCCAGCTGGGAGAGGCCATGCGTAAAGCACAGGCCAGCGTTCGTGTGGGACCTTTATTTTTCCCTTTCTCTAGGAAGGGGAATATTTGCAACAGCTCCGTCCTTTCCAGTAATTATTTTCGCTCAGGGGTCCGTGGCTGAACACCACAGGGGTCTCAGTGTGGTCACACAGGCAGGGTTTCTCTACCTTGTGCTGGGGGCGAGAGGCAGCTGGGACCTTGGGTAGAATTTCTTCAAAGATGGTGAGAAAACAGGTAATAATGGCTGTACTAATGGTGACTGTCGCAAGGTCACCACCAGGAAAGGCTCTAGGAAGCCAAGGGCATTGCCAGTCAGTCTTGTTTGCATTCAGGTGAGATGCACGGGGGGGAGGAGCCAGTGCCAGGTACGCTGGGGAGGTGTCGCGCAGGCAGCAGGCCTGCCCAGCCAGCTGCCTGCGGCTGTTAGGCGACTACCTCATCTCATTTCCTATGTAATTTGGTGCTGCATGCATATGTTTAGAGAGTGCAGCTTTAAAAAGCATCTTGTCAGGGTGGGATGATGGAGTAGAGAGAAGGTGACAGGATGCAGTCCTGTGTTACCCAGAGAGATTCCCTTCCAGGGCTCCAGCTGGCACAAATACCAGTAGCACCTAGGATGGGGTGACACTACTGAGTTGTCAGCTCCCCATGTGTGAGGGTAAGGTGGGCAAATGCAGTAAATCATCAGTGGTGAAAAACGCTAGAAGGAAACCCTGCACTGTAGCAGCAGCTGCGGAGGAAACGGTTCCTGCTCCTAGACTGGGGAGACTCTCTGAAAGGCCAGAGGGGGTGGCTGGCAATAGATAGGGGAGGTGGAGCAAGGACAATTGGAAACATCCGTGCTTTTGCCTTCTCTTCTCTGCATTTGAAAAACCACCACTGTTGTGTTTAAAATTTGAGCTTAGGACTCAAGGCTCCTGCTCAGCCACCGTCTGTCTGTAGCCATCTTTTGACTAGTATTTTACAGTGTGATTGCGAGGCCTTTGGTGGGGGCAGAGGGGTTCTTTCATGCACTGTGCCTTCCTAAGTGCTTCAGTGATACAAATAAGTAGCTTTTTGGCCTGTTCAATCCATGGGTCTCTCTGCTGAGGGAACATGTCGGAGCTTAATGATAGGTGACGAGGTTGCGCTGTTGGATTTGGTGCTGGGGGCACTTGTAGGCTTAGGAACAGGGCTGACTATTCCCTGCATTCAGATTTGTTAACAATCAGCTGGAGATTTTAATTTTTGGTCACTTCAAGTGTGGGTTGGAGAACAGCCAGTGCTCCAGACCCTGTCTTGGCTCTGCCTAGACTCCTTGCACTAGTGTGAATAAGAGCATAACTCTGGTGGGCTCCTTGCTCTGATTAATTCTTTTCTTGCTTCCCCAGGAAGGAAAGTGGTCTTCATGGGAGATGACACTTGGGAAGGACTCTTCCCCAAGAAGTTTTTCCGCTCTTATTTCTTCCCTTCTTTTAATGTGAAGGATCTTCATACTGTGGATGATGGGATCCTGCAGCATCTCTATCCAACCGGTAAGTAACTCTTCCCCAGGGGCCAGCTGAACCTTTATGTTATGCTGGGGTCCTAGTGCAAGTTTGGGGTAGAACTGAAGAGTGTTTTTTTTTTTTTTTCCCTGTAATGGCAGTGGGCAGTCACACCTGCTTGTGGCTGTAGCCCATGGACTACAGTGCTCTAACTGGATTTCCACAGATAAGCCAGCTTTTGAGGGTGACAAACCATTTCTCTAAATGCCTTTCCTCCATTCGGGAGAGGGTACAGCTTGCTGGGACTCGTCCACAGTTTAGACTTCTGTAGCTGTCCTAGAAATACACTGCTAGGATGGAGCAGAAAGGGCATCTCTTTCTTCAAGCTTAACACTGAAGGGACAATTTGATCCGTGGCTACCTGGGCAGGCCCACAGTGTTCTAGGAAATATTCACCTGGAGCAGCGACTGGAGTGGGAGGCCGGGGCACAGCACTGCTCTCAGCAGGATATTTGTGGCTCCCAATCTTGGGGAGAGGGTGCAGTGTGACAGGACTGAGGGGAACGCACCTTGTTTAATCTGTATATAAATCTAAGTAAATGAAGATTGCGATGGTCTTTCATGAGGAAGGTGGGTTCCGCCTTGTGGGAGAGCTGCAATTAGTCATTTAACTGCAGATATGTCAGTTCTCATGTATTGAGATCCTGGAGCAGACAGGAAGGGCCAGGAGTAATTTTATAGCTGTGGACAGCCTTGGTGCACCAGGCCCTTGTCTTGGGTGGGACACAGAGGGTGTGTTGAGCATGTTGATGAGTCTGACCTGAAATATCTCTGGGAAAGGGCTGGGGTTCTGCGTTCTCCTTTTCTTGAGCCTCTCCTTGATTTAGCTCAGTTTATGTCATTCTGAGTTAAAGGTATTTCAAGGCAACTTGGGTAACATTGGGGCATTCCTCTCCTGAGGGGTGGCGAATGAAAAACATGGATATTGGCTTGCTTGCTGGGTGTCCAGCTCCCCACGGCATCGCACCAGGGCACCTACAGACCACTAGGGTGCCTCCATTGCAGACCTGCACTGGCCTGCTTGACAGCTGGGATTGACAAGGGCATGAGGGGAAGAAAAGGCAGTTTCCAGAGGCAACCAGAAAGCTCTGGCAGGGGGAGCCAGCAGTAGGGCATGTGTCCAAATCCCAAGCTAGCGTCTGATAAGGCTCCTCTTGTTCTGCAGTGGATGGTGGTGAATGGGACTTGCTGATTGCTCACTTCCTCGGTGTGGACCACTGTGGGCACAAACATGGACCTGTCCATCCTGAAATGGCTAAGAAGCTCACCCAGATGAATGAGATGCTCAGGTGATTGGTGTGGCTGTGGGGGTTTACCAGCTTGCCTCTTCCTTCACCCAGACTGGTGGGGTTTTCCCAAAGCATTTACAGACATAGAGGGCAACAGAGAACGCTCTTACTCTGCTGGTTACCACAGAGAATGGCTCTGACCAGCACCAGCTGGAACCCCAGCTGTGCCACAGGGCAGCGTCAGTGCACGTATGTTCATGGAGGAGTGGCAAATCCCAAATAAGATCGGCCTGAAACTTGTTCCTGCTTGGGACATCCCTTCTGAATTGCATTTTGTATAGCTCCCCAAATGGCAAATAATAACTACAATTTGTAGGGGATTTGGGCAAGAACAATCTGCTCTGTGTCAGGGCTCTGGCTTTTCAGTTTGTTTCTGAAACATATGTTGCCCTGGGACCCGGGCGTTCTTTCTTGCTAGCTGCATCCACAAGGGCTTTTGTCAGTTTGAGTGGGAAAAAGGGTTGATTCCTGGTTCAGTTGTTACGGCTCTGCATCAGCACTTAATTTTGCTCAGCTCTTTGTGTAGACTTCACCTCCATGGTGCACGCAGGCTTGGTGGAGATAATGTCCTCTCCCACCTGTGCAACATGGGCAGAGGGCTGGGATTGACCTTCCTTATCCTGGTGACAGGTCCTTGGTAGATCATCTTGGAAATGACACCCTGCTTCTGGTGGCTGGGGACCATGGCATGACGGAGACTGGAGACCATGGTGGGGACAGCGAGAAAGAAGTGAATGCAGCACTGTTTGTGTACAGCAAAACACCCCTATTTGGCACTGGCCCTCCTGAGGTGAGAGGATGTTGATCCTTAGGGGATTTTAGGTCACTGTCTGAGGTGACCTCCAGATAGAAAACTGCATCCTGGGGTTACAGAGAATAATGGTTCCATCAGGATTGTTCAGATTGAGAGGATCAGGGAGTCTGTCACCCTTCCAGAGAGAATGGGGGAAAGTCTGACACAGGATGCAGATAGTATAAGTTTGAAAGACAGGAATGTGATTAGTATCAGTTTGTGTCAAACAAAATCCAACTTATTTATTAGGAAAAAATCTGATTGCAAAAACAGTCTGCAGGTGGGGTAGATGCAGTTTCTGTTGGGCCATTTCACTTTAGTAAATCTTCACCACTTGGCTTGCTGCAGAGCCGAGTGAGTGACGGGGCAGACAGCTCCCCTCAGGCCTCCAGGAAGGGATTGAGATGGGGATGGGGCTTTACCTTCAACATTAGGGGGCAGGTGAGTGACCTGTACATGGGGCCAGTGTTTGGGCCTAATGTTCAGACCCTTCAGCTGTGCTAAAGCAGGGTCAGGTGAGCTTCCAGACAGCCTGGGTCAGTGAGACCCAGGGGACCCACAGTCCCCAGAAGGCATCCTCCCCTTGCAGGGCACTCGGGGAGGAGTGAGCTGTGCCTGTGGTTTCCCCTGTATTTTTGCCCCTTCCTGGCTTCCCTGGTGTCTCCTCTGAACAGGGCTGCCTTCCCCACCACTGGGCCTTTTATGGGGCAGTGCCAGCGGCAGGGCATCCTGCCAGATCCAGGCTAGTGGAGGGCCTGGCAGAGCAGGGGTTTGGTGCCCCATGTGTGTGCCCAGCCGCTTGCCCTCGCCCTCTGGCCTGAGTGAAAAGCCACGCTTCTGAGCTCTTTCCAAGTTCCCGATTCCTCCCTGTCTCTCCAGGAGCCCGAGGCCGTTCCCCAGGTGAACCTGGTGCCCACTGTGGCCTTGCTGCTGGGTGTGCCCATCCCCTACAGTAACATCGGGGAGGTGATGGCTGAGCTGTTCCCCGGGGACGGCGACGCTCTGTCTGCAGCCTTGCAGCAGCTTTCGGTCTATCACGTCAATGCCAAGCAGGTATGGCCGGGATCTGCTTAGCTGTTTTCCTGTTGTGTGGGTGGGCAACAGAAGGGCGAGATCTGCTGACAGTCATGCGGTAGCACTAAGAGCTGAGCCATGGGGTCCTGGCTGTTTTGGGAATTCGCTGCCTACTGTTCCTCACATAGGAGCTCTCAGACAAGCTCTTTGACACTGATTGATGGCAATACTAGGCAGTACCTACTGCAGGCCTCCATATTGAACTAGAGGGCAAGAGGAGTTGCTTTTTAAGTGCACACCTCTTCTGTTTGGTGGGGGTGGGACAGTTATCTTTGTGGGGAACTTAATTCGAAGAGTTACCTCCTTGTGGGGTTTGCTCCAGCAGAAGGCAGCATTGTTTTCCAAAAGAGATATGGGAGATCCAGTTTAGTACTTGGTGATGAGCTGTGGTTTAGGAAATCACTGGCCTGGAAGCTGGTGTGCCTTTTTGGATAAGGGTTGGTCCCAGATGGTCAGAGGTGAATTTGGTTATTTGGGAAGGCTGGTTCCTCAAAGCTGAGGAAGACTAGGGGCAAGTTTCATTAATGGAGATTCAAGAGTACAATGGATGTTTTGATGCTTCTTCAATTTTGGAGGAGAAATGGTTTTACCTAAAAAACAAAACAAAACAAACTATTCTAATTCAGTGACAAAAGGAAAACAGCAATGAAGGATTAAATAAAACAAACACCATGTAATAAGAGAGAATAAATTGAGATGATAGAGAAGGATCAGTTTACACCAAGTACTGCAAAATACAGAACCCCCACAGTTGAATGATTGCTGGTTGGATGGCAGGGCCAAGATTTTGAGCAATTGAGAATATACCAGGCATAAAAGAAGCCCAAGCAATGGAACAAGGTCAAGTGCCAGGGCAGGTCTGCATGTTTTTATGGAGAGCTGTCTGGTGCAACTCCTGGCTTGTCACAGGAGCAGATTTGCTGCACATATATTGTGTTACACAGCCTGTTTCTCAGGTAAGACCCTACTTGCCTTTGAGAGACCCCTGGATTGCTAGAAGCATGCTCCTGGCCCCAAAATAACTCCTCCAGCCCCCAGTCAGCTGTCTGGTGTACCTGTGGGCTTTTCAAGGAAGAAGCCAAACCAGCGTAGGCCCTATTTTGGGTCCAGTAGCCTGGATACAACCCGTGATGTGTAGGTTGGACACTGTTGGTGCAAGTCGGTGAAGAGCTGGAGACCGTATGATTGCTAGTGGGAAGGCAGGAGTGTTCAGCATCTCTGCTGTGTATTTATAGAGAAGAAGGGTGCTTTGTCATTTAAGGATGATAGTGTACTTTCCTGTCCATTAGTCACCACGAATGTTGATCATCATCTGTTAGGAGTTAACATTATCCAGTCCTGCGTATTTGAATGTTTGCATTTAGTCGTCTGAGGAGGTTTCTGGCTTGATCACATTGGTTTTGAACAAGGCATACCAGGGAGCTCGTGCAAGCCTGGGAGAAAGCTAGTGGGTGTGTTTGCCGTTGTGGGCAGGGGCAGGCTGATTCTGCCTGTGCTCTGAGGTGACTGGAAGCCACGTGAATGTATCAGTGCAGTTCTGGGTTTGTGCTGATATACATTGCTGGATGTTTGTGCGGGTGCTGTTCCCTGCTAGTGCCCCCTACAACTTTGGGATCATAGCTGGCTCTGTTCCTGCTGGCTTGAAGTGGAGGCAGAATGAGCTTTCCTCAGCTTATGGGACAGTGGGTTAATGTACCCATATTCAAAAACAAGGAACAGTTTGCCTTGATCAGCTAGAAGCTGTTTAATTTGCTGCCTGTCCTCAGAAAAATAAGGGAAAAGCTGACAGTGCATTCACATTAACAGCTAGTAATGGCTTGAACTTCTTAGGGACATTTGCCTTATTGTTACCCAAGACTCTTCATAAAAAAACCCCTTAGCAATGTATACCATTAACAGAAGTGCACCTAGCAAGCTAAGAACTGGGTAACTGAGAGGTGTGGATGTATTTGTCAGGATGGATATGTCACTTTAGAGGTGTGTTACTTTAGCCAAATGACTGTTTCCTGCTGGTCGCACGTTGTATTTGGGTGCCCAGCCCCAGGCGATACTGCCAAGGATAGGTCTACCCCAGCAGGGGTTGGCAGATCAGGGCTGTTTCCATTCTGAAGGGCTGTGTAGGGAAGATAGCAGTGAAATTACTTTCCCAGTGGTCCCAATGCTGCTGTCTGACCCTGTGTCCCCTCTCCTATAGGTGGACCGATTCCTGCACTCCTACTCGCTGGTGGCTCAGGACCTGCCAGCAGAGCAGCTCCAGCACCTGCAGGAGATCTTCTCCACCGCTGTGGAGGAGCACGTTCAGCTCTTGGCCCAAATGCAAGAGGCAGTGCTGGTGTTTCCGGAGCTGGAGTCCAGGCTGGGAAACCTGATCAGTCGCTTCCAGCTCTACCTGCGGGAGGCACGGGCTGTGTGCACCCAGACCTGGGCTCGCTTCCACCCTCTGCGTATGGTGGCAGGCTGCACCCTCATCGCCGCTTCCTGCTTGCTCTGCTATGTGACCTCGGAGCTGGCCACAGCGTCAGACTCTTTCTATCGCAGCTGCCTCCTGTACCCACTGCTTTGGGGCCTGGTGGTGGCTGTTCTGCTCGGGCTGGCCTGTACGTTCATCCAGGAGGGGCTGGATCTCCTCCTGGTGTCATCATGGGCAGCCGCAGTTTCTCAGGTGGCCTTCTTCTGGCGCTGGTGGGGTCGACAGCCCAAGCGAGCCCGTGTGGCAAGCAGCCAGCCGCCCTTGGCTGCCATTGGCCTGAGGCAGCGGCTACGAGCATGGCTGGGGCTGGCCTTCCCCATGGGCATTCTCCTCTTCCGCTGTGGAGCCATGTTCTCCGATAGCTTTGTGGTGGCTGAGGCCCGGGTTGCCCCGTTCCTGCTGGCCTCACTGGTGGTGTTGCTGGTAGGGAAACTCCATTGGGATGGCCGCTTGACTGTGCCAGAAGGCCCCAAGCAGCAGCTTCTCGGCTTTTCCTCTTACCGTAAAGAGAGTTGGTACCTGCTGTACCTCGTGGCCGTGCTTCTGGTCTGCTTGCGCCTTTCCATTTTTTTCCACCAGTGCCGTGAGGAAATCCCCCAGTGCCGGCCCTCTCTTTTCATTGCCCCCCTTGCCAGCCTGAGGAACACACGGGCCAAGAACCTCTTCTACCTCCTGTGCGTGGCCTCGCTTGTCGGGCTGGTCTTTGTAGTGCGATGCTGGCTGCGGCACTATGGCAATCTGAACAGCTCAGACCCCCTCGTGCTCTTTGTGCGCTGGGGTTTCCCACTGGTTGTCATCTGCATTGCCTGCTACTGGGCCGTTGCCTCCAGCGCTGAGGACTCGCTCGGCAAGCTGCAGGAGCTGGTGCAGGTGGCACTTGTTGCCTTTCCATGGGCTGTCTATGGGCTGGTGTCCGTGGGGCTGCTGCTCTTGCTGTGCAATCCCATGACAGTGTTTGCAAAGGACACACGGGAGTCGGCAGGACCCATCGTCACCCCCTACCTAGGGGTTCCCAGCTCTGAAGTCGACTTCCTCCACGTCATCCCTCAGATCTACAGGAGGATGCAGGAGTCTCTGAAGAGCCGCCTGGAGCGGGGCAGCTGCAAGGCCACAGTTGCAGCCTACGGGCTGGGCAGTGTGTACTCAGCGGCCCTGGTCATAGCACTTACCCTGCTGGGCTTCCTCTTGCTGCTTCTGCACAGTGAGCGGCTGAGTCTTGCCTTCCTGCTCCTCTTCCTGGAGGCCTTTGTGCTGCTGCACATCCACACCCGTGCCAGAAGCCTTGCTGGAGATGCTGGTGAGTTGGGGCTCAGCAAAGCATCCTCTGGATGTGCGTTAGGCTGTGGCCTGGGCTTTGTCTTCAGTGGCCTCTTCTTTTTTCCGCTGGGAGAGGCAGGGCCCACTCTCTGCTCCCAAGGAATGGGGATGCACTGATCTTCACTCCTGTGTTTACAAGAGCTGCTTAAATCCCCTGAAGATGCGCACGCAGCAGGGATGCAGCAAGGGAGGAGGAGGAGGAGTCCCTTGTGTCAGGGAAGGGATTTCTTCTTCACCCATCCCTGCTCCCCAGGGTGTGAGCAGCCACGAAACCCCATCGCTGCTGGCAGAGGCCCGGGAGCAGGGCAGAGGGTGGAGGGGATGCCTGCCCACTTGCCATTCCCTGTGCTGGGAGCCTGACTAGTTTCTGTCTCTCAGAAGAGAGACTGGGGGAAGGGAACCTGAAAGGAAACACAGTATGCTTTTTTGGACTGTGGATCTCTCTGGTTCCTCAATGCTGATCTTTCTCTCTCTCTCTGTCTCTTAGAGCCTTTTTCAGTGCCCTGGCATGCTGTCATCTCCTGGCTCCTTGCTGCTTCCCAGTTCTTCTATTCCACAGGCCACCAGCCCATCTTCCCAGCCATCCATTGGAACGCAGCCTTTGTGGGCTTCCACCTCGACCACAGCACAAACCTCCTGCCTGCTGTCCTGGTGGGCGCCAACACCTTTGCCTCCCATATCCTCTTTGCAGGTAAATCAATTTCTTCCTGGGCCGCTAAGCCTGAGCAGGCACAGCTCCCTGCTTTGTCTTGTCTGGAGGCCTGCAGGTTTCACACAAGGTGATGGAGGCTCTAGCACCAGCTGAACAGCAGTGTCTTTGCTGTCTCCTTCTGGGGCCACAGAGCTGCCCATGGCCTGCAGGCTCCATGAAGTTGTGCCTGACAAGCAAACTGGAGCTGGGGTATATACTTCCTGTGCGCCCAGGGCGCGATGGCAGAGCCTGGGCTGCTCCTCACTTCTGGGCTCCCAGTAACTTCCTGTGCCTTTGTCCTCGAGGTAGTCAGCTGCCCTCTGCTCCTGCTTTGGCCCTTTGTGTGTGAGACACCCAGCTCACAGAGGAGGAAGCCCAAGAAGGACGCCCAGGAAGAGCTGCAGGAAGAAGAGGAGCACATGATGGAGATGAGGCTGCGAGAGTCCCCGGAGAGGTTCTCTGCTGCTCTGCTGCAGCTGGGGCTGAAGTACCTCTTCATCCTCGGGATGCAGGTAGGGGCAGAGGTGGATGGCTGTGGGGAAGGCTGTCCAAGAGGAAAACTGTGTGTTGTCAGAGCCCCAGGGCACCTTGACATGAGGAGGGGGTCAGCCAGAGCAGGGACGGGCCCAGGGCTGATATGTCTGGGTGCAGGTGGAAGGTCAGCTGCCCAGGTCCTCTTCTCAGCAGTGCCTTTGCTCTTTGCTTTGGGAAAGGCTCCAGCATGGAAGCAGCAGTACAGATTAGGCTGCTTTTCATATCCATCTTTGCAGAGTGGGAGCATCTGTTCAGAAGCTGCAGGGTTGTAATCCTGCTTCCTCTCTTCCTTACAATGTATATCCATTTGCACTGGCTCTTGTTCTCATCTAATCCCATGTCGTGGTGATGTGGGGAGCTAAACAGCAGAAAACTTACCCCATGCAAGAAGTGAGTAGCTTTCTGGGGTTTAGCCCATCAAATCAGCTCTCTGTGTGGTCAGACCATAACCAGTGCAAAGGAAGGGGCAAGCGATGCCCCTCTCAGTGAACTGTTAGGTTGGCTTAGCCACGGTGTGAGCCCTCCCCTGTGCTGTCCAGTACTGGCCCTTTCCTTGGAGGGCCTGTATGTACCACAGACTGTTTCTTTCCTGATTTGAGGTCACAGTGGAAGAGAATCCTCTCTGGGATGCGTATTTCTGATGTGCACTTCACTAGCCCCTCAGGTGTACACAGCTTAGTACCAGTTTCAGATGTGCATCCATTGCCCAGGAGGTCTCTCCAGAGTCATTTGTAACTTGTTTTTCCTCGTCTCCCCTGCAGCTTCTGGCCTGTGTTTGTGCAACTATGATCCTCAGGAGGCACCTCATGGTCTGGAAGGTCTTTGCCCCAAAGTAAGTCCCAGGAGTTGCTCTGATGCTGGATTAGAGCTCTTATTCCCAAGCTCTCAATTAGTGTGCCTAGACAATAAGGCCGGAGGAGCATGATCATTCTTGTATGACTTCCTACTTAGCAGAGGCTGTAGGACTGTCCTGAATTAATTCCAGTTTCTAGTCGAGAAGCTGGTCTTGAACTGCAGCATAGAAATTTCTCCTAATCTTGGTTTCTGAGGACATGCAGAGCCTACCATGCACCTGGTAAGCTGTCCGAGTGGGAATAGCCATAGTGCCATGGGATCCCCAGACTGGCCAGAATAGTCCTGCCAGGCAGGGGCAGTGAGTGGGAGAATATTCAAGGCAGGAAGTCAAATGTAGAGCTACCAGACCAGAAATGAGATGGTAGTGGGCCTGGGCTAGTAGGAGCATGGGAAGTCCTTGGTGTCTAAAAGTTTCCAAATCCCTCCTAGGTTTCTTCCTAAATGGTCTCTAGACCACCAAGGAACTTGAGGCCTGCTTGGCTTCCAGGCTGCAGGTAGCATCCATTGCTGGAGGGTGAATGTAACCAGGTTTTAGGATCTGGGATGCTACCAGCCTCTTGCTGTCAGGAAACTCAGTCTGCTGGGAGTGAGGGTAACAGCTTGTCCTTGCAGGAATGCTGGCTGTGATACCTCACTGTGTCTGTTGTGCCCACAGGTTCCTCTTTGAAGCGCTGGGCTTCGTGGTGAGCAGCATCTGCCTCCTGCTGGGGATCTCCCTAGTGATGCGTGTGGACTGTGCTGTCAGCACCTGGTTCAGCCAGCTTCAGCTCAGGTAGCGTTGGAGATGTGGGGAACCTGACCTGCTCATCGACCAAGGCTGTGGTTGTCTCCCTGCCTCCTGGGGCCTAGAGGGATCCTAGAGCCACCAGCAACGAGTGCCTGTTGACAGCAGTCAGGGATTATCCCCAGTTCCCAGCCTCAGCACTGCACAAAGGGACCGCTGCCAGCTGTTCCCTGCTCTTTGCGATGCTCTGCGGGGAGCGTGTTTCTCAGCAGTTGGGTTAGAGCTCTTGCTGGGCATTTGTTAACAGCAGAGGAGTCTGCTGCAGGAGGCCAAGAAGCAAGAGTCCTGAAGTGCTCCTCTGGAGAAGCGCCAGCCAGGGGCCTTGCTGCTACTTTCCTGACAACTCTGCCCACTGTGCAGCTGGTAGGCTTCAGCGGCCAGCACACTGCCTGGGATGTTACCTTGCCTGTGCCGAGACGGGGATCCACTGGAAGGGGCACCTGCTGGGGAGGGGAGGGAAGGGAGGAGAGGGAAGGCTACAGCCCAGCCCTGTCACTGGGGTCCTGCAGCCACCACCTCTTCTCCTCTCTTCCTTGCACACTTAGTTTTCACGCTCGAATCAAAGTGCACGTGATCATGTGTACACTAATTCGTGGGGTCTCAGTGGCAGCCGCTCTGCTCCAGCTGAGGAGTCAGTTGGTTGCTCTGTGGTAACCCATGTTCACTACCATTTTCTTGGTCTTTCTTAACCCTGCTGAAGGGCCCTCTTGGGGCAAGGGCTGTCTTATACAGTCTGAAACAGGGTCAGCTTGTTGGAAGGGTGACAGCAGAGAGAACTGTGTCTGTGACTGAGATCCTCTGCATGGGTGGGCTTGACCTGTTGGCTATCTGCACAGACTGGGCTGTAGCAGCCGGGGCTACTGGTCTCTTCCTGAGGTTGTCCTGTGGGATGCTGGCTGTTGATTGGGAACAGTTGAATTGCAGCAGGATGTAGTGATGAAGCATTTGACCCATTCCCATATTGGCTCATGTCAGCAGGAAAGGGGAGTCTGGAATAGCTGTCCTAACTCTGCGGGAGTAGGTTTGGTGTAGGCACTGGTGCCTGGGGACAGCTGCTTGAAAGCCCTTAGGAGGGGAGAACTTTTCTGCAAGGTGGCCTAACCCGTTGGTATCTGTATATGTGCCTGGGGTTACGTCACCTTGAAGGGATCCCCGGCATTGCAGATTATAGCATTTATGATCCAATATACGGTGCTTCTCTCCCTCTTGATCTTGGTGTTCTGCATGGGACTCTGTGCTGCAAGTGAGCTATCATGATTCTGCTCTTGATTGCTCGCAGTCAGGAGGGGTTGTATTCCTTTCTTTACGTGCAGAGGCAGAGGATGGTGACCACAGTGCTTGGCCGCATTCCAGTCAAATCGCCCCTGCAGTTCTGATGGGAGCTGGGATTCCTTACTCCCTGCCTTGAACCACTGTGTGGCATTACTTGGTGCTATGAAACCTTTCATTTCTTTCCCTGGTGGAGGGCAAATTACATGCACTGTGTGTTGGGGCTGCTCTGCTCTGATAGACCTGAGCACCATATGCTTAGGATTGCTGCTTTGATTTTTGTTTCCAGTCCCTGTTTGATTTTTAACTCGTGGACCATGACTGCCCCTGTTCGAGGTCCTCGTTGCAGATTGCTAGCGTAAGTCCAGGCTCTTCCTTGCCTCTGTCCTGAAGAGTCTTGGGGAAGGCTGTGGAAAGTGTCTCTTGAAGGCAGGTTTATTTTTGTATTTAGCCCCTGTGGGAGGGTAACACTAACTCAGGTGTTAGGGTGCAATTCCAGGGAGGCTTAAACTGATCAAATCTTGCACTTCCATTGCTTGGCCACCTCCTGACCTGCTGGCTGTGCTCTCCCGCCACTGCCTTGCATCTCCCCTGCCCTGTGGGCCTCTCTCGCTTAATTTAGCTGACAAAACCAGGGATTAGTTTGTAGCTGGCTTGACTCCCTCAGCTGGCTCACTGCCTGGTTCCATGAACACCAGTGCTGGTGAAGGAAGCGGGGAGGAGCATGTAGTTGGGAGCTGTGGTGTGAAAGAATGTGGCAGCCCACACTTAGATTGACTTAAGCAATCCTACCTTTAAAATGGGTTATATGCTCTATTTTGGGTCTCTTTAGTGGCCAGATGGTTCTCGGGTACTGAGTGGGGCCATGCTGATGAGTGAGGGGTGCACTTGCATGTAGAGAAGGAAAGGGATGGAGGCAGCAGCTACCTAGTGAATTTTGATTTAACATGAAAAAGTAAGTCCAGATAACACATGTTGCCAACCCCTGAAGCTGTTGCCCAAATAGGTCTTGTTGTAACCTCACAACCTGGTCAGGAGCTTGCTGCTTGAATGTATCTATGCTGGCAGAAATCCTTATGATCGCTAATACTGTGATGCTGGCCCATGACATTGCTGCTGCTGCCATGTGATGCTGATGAGCCTTCCTGCACCCTTTATGTGTGTGTGTGGTCAGAGCACTTGGAGAGCATGCAGGCATCCTCTTCCTGGGTCTCATTCCTGGCTGGGCTGGGGGCTCACAGTCCGGGGAGGCTGGAGCAGAGCAGAGACCAGAGCTCTAGCTCCGTAAAAACACACACATCTCACCAGAGACTTACTAGGCAGTGTTGAGTCCCCACTGCAGAATATAAATTCTGACTTTCAAAGTCAAAATTAGCACTTTTTTAAGTCATTTCCTGTTCCAGTAGATCTGAACCCAGGTTGAAAAGCTGCAGGCTTCTTTGGGGGACTTCAGACACATCGTTCTGCCTACTGATGCTTAAATCTCCTCTCCAGAAACACGGTAATCTCGTTCCCTCGGTGCCATCATGGGGGTCTAGGGTCGCTGGTTCTTATGTTATGGAAAAATCAGGCTCGCCGGCCTCCATAACAGGGTCCGACCCTAGGTTCCTGCTGAGGCAGAAGTTCGAAGTCAGATTGAAGAAAAATAAAATTTAATGACATACGTGTGGTAATTACAGCTCGAGCTGGGTGCCTCCAAAGAGGGACCCCGAACAAAGAAATCCCTGGGCAATTATACCCTTACAATCTAAATTCCCCACCCCTTAAGCGATAGTTTGGACCAATAGTAATAGTTAGGTCTCGGTTCTTCCCCTTCTTCCTTGGGCCCCTTTATTGTCTCTAGGCAGGCCGCTGCTTATCTTCAAGGTTGGCTACTCCTGCTGTCCGTGTAACTTCTTTATCCCTCCAGCTTGAACCGGCTCTGGGGCCCCCTTTTACTTATCTAAGTAAAAGTTCACAGCAAGTTCACAGCCTGAGGCCTAAGGCTTCAGCAAATTTAGCTACTAATGCTAAGCAAGTTATGCTAAGCAATTAATTCTAGACAGCTTCAGTTCAATATTCTCTAACACTTACTTCAGCTGGGTTTGTTACCACTGCAGTCATGCCAAGGAGACAGGACTGGCTACTCACTGTGCTAGCTGCTCTGCCAAGGGAGCCTAGCTCCTACACCAAAGAATTTAGATCCAAGAAGACAAACTGTCCAAGGGCTGGAGATGCTCTTGCTTTCCTTCTTTCACTGACATTTTTAGCCTTTAGCAGCCATCCCTGAACTGCCCTGAAGCTGGCCATTTGACTGCTGTTCTTCTGAATGTGCTGGGGATGGCAGAGTTAATGTTTGTCCAAGGCTTGATGACCTTGGAAGCACGACATGCTGCTGATATGAAAACAGAAGTGGCTGTGCTTGTTGATTTTAAAACCCCAAGGAGTGTACAGTGGGCCGAACCAGCTCCTAGCCTCCTTAGGAAATCTGGGTTGTGGGGGAGAAGGCTCTGCCTTGCATTCCCCCATTCAGGTTGTCACCAGAACCTGCTGGTTCTCCCTTGGCGCTGAACCACCCTGGTGAGATCTGCACGCTCCAACGCAGTCCTGGCCTCCCCTCCCTCCCTGCTAGCAGCCACCTTCCCAGGGCAGACGCCCACCTGGAGGAGGGTTGCGCTGCTCCCTGAGCAAATCCAGGCTGGATGCCCTTGGAAGTGGGTGGAGAGGGCACTATTAGAATAGGCCAGGACTCTTGGATAGGATCCAGTCTCTCATGCTTCTCTCTTCTGGTGGCACAGCTGAGAGACAAAGCAGCCCTGGAGGCAGATACTCCAAGTGGTTTATTTCCAGTCTGTGTGCCCCTTGGGTAAATGTGACACGGGAAGTGGCACCTTCAGTGTGCTCAGTGGAGAGGTTTCCATCCTGCACTCCTCAACAGCTGCTGCTCTTCTTGCTTCTGTGAGCGTTGTGTGTGCACTCCTCAACAGGAGGGCCCTGTCTGCCTATGCAGGAGGAAAAGTCCCCTGGGATCCTTCCCTGTCCTTCCCTGGTGCCAGGTCAGGGGCGGGACAGTATATACCTTGATCCTGGCAGGGGGGAGCAGTGGAATCATTTGTCTAGCCTGTGCTGCCTGGAAAATGTCAGCAGAAACCCACCACCACTGTGAAAAGTTGGGGCTCTTTGGAGCCTGTCCCTGCCCTGATGCCCGGGCAGCTGCCTGGCATGGGGCTGGCGTGGAGCTGCTGCCTGTGAGGCAATGCCAAGAGATGACACTGCTTCAGACAAGTCAAACTTGGCGTGTCTCAGTTCCCAGCAATTAGCATCTGTTTGCATGTCCTTTTCTTCATCCCATCTCTGTTTATTCTTCCCTGTTTCATTTATTTACTCCAAGGAATAGTCATGTTCTTAGCGTACTTGTCTCCCCTTCCTCTTGGGGAGCAGCGTGGGCAGCGTTCAGGGAACAGGCATAGGCTTGGGAGAGCTGCTCTCTCTTCCTACAGCTGACTTGACTCGCTGCCTGGATTGCGGTAAGATTGTTTTTTATTTTAGCAACCTCTCTGTGCCTCAGTACCCCATTTGGGAAAAAAGGGGGAAGGACCCAGTTCTTGAAAGCAATCTGAGAGCTCTGCATGAAAAGTGCTATAAAGATGCTAAGCTCTCCTGGGTATCACTACATATCTGGTTAATGCTTTCATTCCCCCGTCAGCAAGTAAACCCAGAAGGTGGAAATGATTCTTGAGTCTCTGCTCGCAAGTAGAGCCTTTCTTTTCCTTAAAAATAAATAAATAAATAAATAAATACTGGGCAAGTTGGCAGCACTCGTTCATCTGACGGCTTCGCCTCCGGACTGCTGCTGTCCTCTTGACCCCACGGCACTAGCGCTTCGAAGCAGGGACTGGGAAGCTGGAAGGCCACGTCTTGTTTTCAGTGCCCCCTCTGAGCCGCTGTCATCCTGTGCAAGTCGTTCACCTCTTGTGCCTCGGTTTGCCGTCTGCAACGGTGGGATAACACTAACCTACCTCACAGGGGTGTTGTGAGGCTGAGCTATGCGTAATGTGCATGAAGCACCTAGAGAAAGGTCGATGAGTTTTTTTTGGTTTTTTTTAATTATTAAATCGTTATTTAATAGGTGGTGGGGAAGATTTGCTTCTTTGTGTTGAGCCTAGCTGCCGCGTTGCTCCTGCCTGCGAGGCTGCGGTTCGTTGCCTGTTTGCCCGGAGCAGAGGAAGGGCAAACCGGTCAGGCTGGAGGGTGGCGCGAAGCCCTGCGCCGCGGGCTCGCTCCGCTTCTGTACGGCTGCAAAACCCATCGCTGCAAATAAAACGTGAGAGCCAGAGCGGACAGACTTTATTTCGGAGGCCGGAGGTCCCGCGGCCGCCTCCCGCGGTGGCCGCGTCCCTGGTGTCGCCTGGGAGCCCCGCTGCCGGTCTAGCTGCTTCGCTTAGCGCGGACTTTCGGCCCCTTTCGGCCACCGCCTTACCGGCGGGACGGCGGCAAGCCCCGCCCCTTGCCTGCTGCCGCGCGCTTGGCTGTTGCCGTAGTGACCGCCGCTTCCCGCCTGCTCCTTGGGCCAATGGTAGCGGCGTCGCTGCGGGCGCTAGCCAATCAGCGGCGGGGGCCAGCCAATCAGCGGCGGGCGGGGGGGCGGGAGGAGAGCGGCGCGCGCGGGGCGGCGGCGGCCATGAAGCGGCGGCGGCGCGGGGAGGTCCCCGAGCCCGGCTGTCTCCGCGCCTGGGCGGCCGAGAGCGAGGCGCTGGCGGGGCGCTGGCGGGTGCGAGGGGGTCCCCGGGGGTCCCTGTTCTCCCTTCATCCTCCAGGGCCCTGCGGCTCCCGGTGCCGGTTGCCATGGGAACGCCCGGGCCGGGGCTCGGCCTCGGCCTCGGCCTCAGCCTGCCCGCCGGCGCTGGGCCTTGCGGCGGGGAGGGGCTGGGGGGTGCCGATGGCCCGGGCCGGCCCCGTTGCCGGCCCCGTGTCCGGCCCGGCGGGTGAGTGTGTCCCTTGCAGGCCGCGCGCTGCTGGGGACCCGGCGGAGCGGCGGCGGCGCGGCAGCAGCGAGGCGCCTTTGGGGAGCTGCTCCTGCGGATGCGGGGTGAGTGGCGGCCCCGGCCGGCTCGCCCTGCCGCTCGCCTTCCCTCCCCTCCCATCCCAGGCCCCAAGTGTGCGGGGAGTGGAAGTCCCGGTCCTGGGTGCTGATGTTTGCCTGGCCGCAGCTCTGATATCCTGACGCTTGAAACGAACCTTTGAAGAGAGGGGAATGAAATTTTTCCCTGCTGTCATAAGCTGAGCTAGCCCGTGGAGGGGTTAAGGGCCAGCCCTGACCTGTACCTAATCCTTTTGCCAGGGGTTGTGGCCGAGCTTTGGGATTTCGGGAAGAAAAGAGGCAGTCTTTTTCTGGGAAGGAATGTCAGCAGCCCAGAAGCTGCTGGGTGGGGCTGCTTGTGCCCCCATTGCACTGAGAGGCCAGGGAAGGGATTCCCAGCAGCAATAGCACTACAGAGGAAACCGAATTGGAGAAAGGTGCTATAGGGAGCAGTTAAGCAATAGAGCAGAGCAGCCCAGTATCTGGGTTGTCCTATGGCTGCGGCTGGGGAGGCAGAATGTGGGAAACCTCTGCAGAAGGATGGACCTGTAGCGGAAAGAGCACAGACTACTGACGCCCTGTTGGAAGGGCTGAAAGGCCTCTCTGTCCTGGAGGACTACAGGACCTAGATAGCAAGCCAGCTGGAAAGACACTAAGGATACTGAGGATGGTATCAGTAGTATCAGCACCTGGAGAAGTGACATCTGCTCCCACTCTGGGTAGTGCAGTCCCTGAACTAAAATCTCACCACCACAACAACAACAAAAACCTTGGCAGGAGTATTCTGTTGTCACCAAGCAGGGTGATGAAGTCTTGTCATGGTTGGTTGTAGGGTTTTCTCTAGCCACACACCTACCTCAATTCATTCTTGTGTTGGCTTTGATTACAGGGCTGCCAGCTGCTCTCACCACCTTGCCTCTGGAGCTCACTGTCCTCTATAACTCCCTGCTTTTTGCTATGGGAGCATCTGACTGTGCCATTAATGGAGAAGCAGAAGAAATACGCCAGGGGCTTCTCAGGGGTAAAGAGAACATTCTCTCTACATTCTTTCTACTTCGAATATGTCAAGTGACTGGCCAGGGGAGGGAGGACTGTGAAAAACAAAGCCTGGCTCTGTAGGGAATGGCAGGAGCATGGAGCAGCTTGAGGTCATGGATGATATGTGCATGCTGCAGCCCATGGGGATAGGCCAAAGGTTTTAAATGAAACAAATGAGTTCTCAAGGCATAAAATGCCAAGCTTCTAGCAAAGTTTTTGTTAATTATGGTGTGCTGGGTTCCAAGGAAACTCACTGAAATAGGCTGTGAGTCAGAGAGAGCTCTGCAGTGTTAGCGCTTGCTTGCTCTTGGGCTAGTGGCCTTCGGAGGAGTCAGCAAAGCTGGAGTCAAGGCTGTGAATGGTGTGTTGTCTGCTGTGGGTTAATGCGTTACCTATGACAACTCTGGTTGCTGTGCTGCTCCTGCAGCCAGTTGAGGTTGGGCAAGCTCTGTAACCCTATTCCATCCCTCGCTGGGAAGAGCCTCTGTTTGCTTGAGGCTTTCTCCCACTCTTGGGAGGCCTGTCTGTTACAGGGCACTGACCTATTGCCTCATGACTGTTTCTTTTCCAGTTCTGGAAGCTTGTGGGGCCTCCGGGCAGGATCTCAGCACTGAGGAGCTGTGGCAGAAGGTGCTGCAGGAAGTGACTGTTGAAGAACTGCAGGCACCTTTGCATCGGCTAGGTGCCCTGCAAGGAGCATGGTGGCTGGCAACCAACCGCCTGGGAAGCATCACCAGCCTCTTCCGGCTCCTGAGCAATGCTGAGGTAACCAGGCAGCAGGAGGATGCTGTGCAGCTTCTAGCTACCTACACCATCCCTTGCCAGAGTATCTGCACACTGTTACCATCCCTGCAACTGTGGAGTGCCTCCTGCATGTCTTCCTGTAGCCTTGGGGCAGCCTTAAGCCAGCTATTCCTCCTCTCCTGCTGCTTTTGCAGCCTGATCTGCTCCTCATCTGGTGCTTGTTGCTTTTCCGGGTGGCTCAAAAGTTTAGCACCAAGCCACGCTGGGGGTGAGTTGTCTGGGTGGACATGAGCCAGCCTGTGCCTTTTGCCTTGAAGGGGCAGCGTCTGAATTGCTTGCTCATGTCAGGAGACCTATCCAGCCCGTTGCTGAAGGGCTTGTATTTTTGCTTTACTGTTGTCACTGGGGATTTCCAAGCAGTCTCAGTGTGCACCCCAGCTATATCTGTGCAGACCAAAATAAACACCTGCAGGTTTTTACCTTACCTGCAGGTAAAGGACACAGAGCTGGCATAAATACTGTGTTTGTCATAAAAGCTTCTCTCCAAAATGCTGCTGTGGCATTTGGAGGCCTGAACCCATCAGTGCTTCCCATTCAGCATGAGTAGTCCTGTCCCTGGCATCCCAGCTTAGCCTAATGGCCTGCAGTGCATTAATGGGTCCCAGAATAGCTCCTGCCTGCCAGGGCCCTGGGCAGCGAGGCGCCAGCCGGGCCACTCAGGGGGGCTGCAAGGGGGCTGCAGGCAGAGTCGCAGCCTCTGCAGGGAGTAAGCTGTGAACGGCGTGACTTAGAGCAACCTTTCCTGCTGACCAGGAGGACCAGGTTACACGAAGGCTGCTGAGGGGTCCCTGTACAAATGCCCTCGGGCAGCACTTGAATCTGCCTTGCCGGGAATCCCGAAGGTGCACCTCACTCGGGTGGGAGCTGCTGCCCAGCACCAGGAAGGAATTATTCCCCAAACCAGGTTGTAGTTAGACTGAGGGGGGTGGCAGGACATAGCTCCCCAGCACAGAGTGTGCTGTCAGAGCTTGGTACCCCTCTGTTTCCCTTTGCCCCAGGACTGATATTCCCTGCTTCTCTTCAGTATTCCCCACTCTCTCTGTGTTTGCAGGACCCAGGGAGAGCTCCCTGCAGCGGAGGGAAGAACGAACTCCTCTCCCTGCTCAAGGCATGGAGAGTACCTGCCGAGGGGGACTCTGTGTCCCTAGTACAGAGTGCCAAAGACTTGAAGGAGATCCTGTGCACTGCAGCCGCCTTCCTGCAGGGTTTGTGTGGAGGGGACCCTCGTCCCTGCTGTGGCCTCCCGCTGCCCTCCTGTCCCAGGGCCCTGTCTCCCTGTCGTTATCCTGCTTGTTCTTCCCAACCAAGTCAGCCCTTGGGACTCCCTTGGGAAATGACTCAGGCTGAGCCTTTGGGTCTATGGTTTTCAGTCTTCATTTGGCATCCAAAAAGCTTCTCTGCTTTTTTGCTAGCCAAGCTTCTGCATTGCCGCAGGGCTTCTTCTGCCTGTCTTTGGCTTTAGGTAGGTGTCTGGGCCCAGCGCTGATCTTGCTAAAGCTGGAAGGCTGATGGGAGGTTATGAGGATTTTCTTTTCTTCTGTCTGTCTTCTGGTGCCTGCCTTGTTGCAGGCATGCTGCTCCTGCTGGATTATAGTGCTGCGGGAGGCAAGCGAAGCTGCTGTGCAGCCTCTCAGCCTGGTATGGCAGCAGGCTCTCATCTCTGACTATTGCATTCTGTCTGTCACGCTTGCTTGCTTGCTGTCTTGACAGCACCTGCAGCTCCTGGGGCAGCCAGCGCTGCCTTACTGTGTTCAGACTGACACTGGACCTTCCGTGGAGTAGGAAAAGTTGGAAGTTCTTGTGCACAGACCTTTCAAAAGCCTCTAGGTTGGTAATAGCACTTTCAGCAAGGAGGCAGCAGATGTGAATGTGGACGTGACTTAGGCATGTGAGGGTGTTTCCAGAGGGAAGCTTGAAACAGGGATTGAAAGACAAGCAAATAGCGTTCACCATAAATATTCATGAATTAATATCCCAGAGTATTCTGCTGAGTAATGGCCCAGATGTTCTGGAAAAAATGTTTTTTTTTCCATAATTCTGTGCGTACTTCCTCACCTGCACTGTCTCTGCTGTGCATGTATGTGCACTTGGGCCTGCCCAGCACCTACCTCTGCCTGGGCAAAGATGGGCATCTTGGTATTCCGGGCTTGGAGACTGCCCTTCTTTCCATTAGACGCTTCTGTAGAGCAGCTCGTTCTCTTTCAATAGTGTTGAACAAAAGATGGCAGCTTGGGCCAATCCTGCCCTGCGTTGCTGGTTGTGGAGGGGTTCAGGCATGTCCCTGGGACAGCAGGAAGAAGAGGGTGGACTGGGCATAGCACAGCCTGAGCTGTGGGCCTGCTCCCTTTGTGGGGGGTTGCAGGAGGGGGGTCTACATAGCCCTGTTTGCGGGCCAGGCTGTGTGGGGAGTGGAGCTGCAGAGCTGAGATGTTGGGTCTGTCGTAGGGCTGCAGGAGCTGGAGGCTGGGAACCTCCCTGCTGCCCTCTCCCTCCTCCAAGAGGCTGCTGGCGGATTCTGCTCCAAGAGGGTCCTGGCTCAGATCTACACCTGCCTCAGCTGCTGCACTCGGCAAATGGTAATGGCCAGGCCTCTCCCCTGCCAGCAAGGAGAGGGGAAGCAGCCTGCGAGCGGGGAGGGAAGGGTCAGGCTAACCTCCACACCTCCTCTGTGTGGTCAGGGCTGCAGTGGGAGGGCAGTGTCTTGAGCACAAGTTACCCTTGTGGCCCCAGCCTCCTTGGGCAGCTGCAAAATCCAAACAGGGATTTTGTCTGAGCGCAAAGTGTTGCTTCAGAGAGAGGAGAAGCTCAAACGCAGTCCAAGACGAGTTGCCTCTGATGTCTAAAGCGCTGCAGCTTAATAACGTGTGCTGCCCTGCGGTGATCAGGTGAGCTCTGTGAAGGAGCTCGATGGCATGGAGGGGGTTTGGTAGGTTGCTGGGGTATCCTGTGTGTGCGTACTGCCCTTGCTTAGTGAGGATTGTCAGAGAAGCAAGCAAGGCAGGGATCTGGATCCCAGCAAACAGTAAAGATGTCAGCAAGATGTCTTTGCAACGTGCAACTCTCCCCATTTTCTTAGGGCAAGCCTCAGACAGCCCTTCAGCACCTGAAACGGGCCCTCCAGGTGGACTTCCAGTGCCTTCCTGCCCTGTCCCACGCTGCAGCAGTGTACCATGAGCTGGGGGAGACGGATGCAGAGCTGCAGGCCCTGGCTGTGCTCTATGAGGTTTGTCTGCTGCCTCCAGTTGTGCAGTGGGGTGGCCTCAGGGTTGGTTTTTGAGACTCACACCTTCTGAGGGGCTGTTTTACCCTGAAGCAGTCTCCAAAGTAGAAGACAGTGATCCAGCCATGGTACTACCATCAGCAGTGGCTGCTGTGGCTTCAGCAGTGGGAACGGGGGAGCGCAGCTTGGTCAGGAACTCCTGCTGAGCACCCGGCTGTTGGCTGAGGCAAGACTTCTGGATTGGAGTTCATGTTCTTGATGGCTTGGGAGCAGAGTGTACACTTCAGTGTTGGAGAACATCAGTCTCTTAAAGTGTTCAGTAAAGGGGCCTTTAAAAGGCATGTTGTGGCTGTGGGAGGGTATGTGTTAGCTGTGGCAGCCTTGCTCTGCCTGGGAGGAGCAGTAAACACTGAGTTAGCTCTTCGGCCTTTCGAAATTCTGTAACACACACACACACACACACACACACACACACACACACACACAGAGCCGTGAGGGATCTCTCTCACTGCTAATAGCACAAGATCTGGTCTAACTAGGTCTGTGGCTGTGACAAGAGTTGCTGTTCCAGGCAGCTCAGAGCACCTTGAACTGAAAGCCTGACGTTCTATGTGCTGTGGGTGGCCGTAGAGATCTCCTGATGCTATGTGGAAAGCAAAAGTCTGCCTGTCTCTGTGTGATCTTGGTTGCTTTTCTTCCTGGAGGTGTCTGTGCCCTAGGTGAGTGAGAACAGCGTAGGCGTGCGTATGTGGTGTGGTACTTGTGCTTGGCTGGATGCATCTCTGGATGCCAGAAATAGCAAAGAATTGCAACTGCTTGGGATTTGACCAGTAATGTATCTACCACAGTTTCTGTTCCTGTTTTGCAGGCTCTGGAAAGAAACCCTCCAGCAGCTGCTTCCACTACTCCCTATTGTCTAATCCAAACAGAGCACCTTGTCCACACACCAGCTCTAGCTTCTCTCTTCCGCCATCGACACCCTTCCGAAGTGAAGTACCTGCTGGCCCAGAGGTGTCTCCAGGACGGGAGGTAACAGAGCTGCCTCTTGTCTGCTCACAGCATGCTGCTCCTTTGGGATCTGCAGTTTTCTTTGCGCTCCTGGATATTGTCCAGTTCAGTATTGCTGTTATAGGTCTCTTAGTCATGGGCAGCACAGACAGAGCGAGTGCAGTGTGGGGAGTGCCTGCAGGCTGGTGATTCAGGTTCCACCTGGCTGCTGGCACTTCTTGGGGTCTCCCTGCTCCTTCCACATGTCCTGTGCCTGTTGCAGGGTGGCTGATGCTGTGGAACATTATCTGGATTTTCTGGCTCTGCTTCAGGATGGGCTGCAGCAGCAGGTAGGTATCTTGAAGAGCTGCCCTGGTGCCTTGGGAGATGAGGTTTGGATCCCCACTCGAAGGACTGGTGCCAGACTTCACACCCAGACTCCCAGTTTCACCGTCTAGCTTGAGACATGAAGGAAATGAGCTGGGAGCTGGCACCTCTGACCTGTGGCACATCTGTCTTGGGATTCACACCAGAGACTGCTTGGCGCTACTGCCTGCAGAAACAGTTTTCCCTTATCTTCCAGAAGTAGTTGTTGGCCCAGTTTTGGATGTCCTTCACTTCAGGACTAGGGGTTTGCCTTCCTGGCTCTGCTGAGCCTTCTTGCTCCACGGCTTCTGCCTCCAACAGGCTCCAGCTTCTATGGGAGTGGGTCTGAGCTTTGCTGGGTGGCAGCTGTGGATCCCCAGTAAGCGTGGGGCTGCTCTGCTTGGCTGGGAGTTGTGCAGTTCTGTGTCTGAGCACTGCTGTCACTTTTCCTCCCCAGGTACCTCTGGATGGTGGATCAGCTCTGCCCAGGATACCTGAGGTGTTCCTGGAAGCAGCATCCGCCCTGGAGCAGGCCGGGAGGCATCAGGATGCCATAACCGTGTGCGAGGAGGTCGTGAGCCGGACAGCTGACCTAATCCCACAGACGTTACGAGTTGAGGAGGGGCCAGAGCAGCTGGAGTGCCCATCACCAGGGACAGAATTGGCTGGTGGTCCCCTGTCCCAGAAGAGGGAGAGTCTGTGTTGCCTTGTGTGGAGAACAGCTGCATACCTGCACCAGGGCTGGGCCTGGGCCAAGCTGGGCAAGAAGAAGGAGGCCATAACGCAGTTCAGCAGGTGATGAAGTCATGCTGCAGTGGCTGACGGGGGCCAGAGCGGAGTGCAGCTTGGCGTGGGGGCTGGCATGACTGCTTGCAGCTGACTTCCCAGCCCAAGGACAGCCCTGAAGTTCCTCTGTCCTCCCTCCCTCAGGTGCCTTGAGGATCTCTTACGAGTCCAGCTTTATCGGTCTGGTGTTGAACCAACAGGTATGACACCATACAGCTGGGCCCTGTGCAGAGTCTGGCTGTGCCTGGATCTGGTGCTTTTGGCAGTGGTGGGAAAAGGAGCAAGGCTCCAGGCCCAGTGTCACCTCTGGCAGGGGGTGCCTGTTGCAGTGTGCTGAGCTCCATGCCACACTGGAGCTTCAAGGGACCAGCTGGTTTTGTCCGAGCAGGGTTTTCCCCCAGCCCTGCCTTCTTCCCCATGTGCTAGGTGATGGTTAAGTGGGCTGTGAACTGGGAAGCTTCTTGAATCCAGGTTCCAGGGAAGAGATTTGAACCAGTTGTGCTGCTCCTGATCTTTTAAGGATTTCCCTCCACCCCTTTGTCTTTCATGGCAAATTTATTTCTTGCCTTGGAGGTGCTGTGGACACCTTGAGCACCAGTCTTCTGCAACAGGCATGGCTTGGTCTTTCCCTCCTTGTGCTTGCAGGCCTTGAGCAGGGAGGAGATCTGCAGCAAGGCTGGCCCAGAGCCTCTGGTCTTTTGGCAGCGTTTGCATGCGGAGGCTGAGAGCAGCCTTCATTCTAGTTACAGGAGGGCATGAAAGTGCCCGGTCTGCACCTCTGCGGATGGGCAGCCAAGCAAAGGCCAGGCTGCTGCTGAGGTCACTGTTAAGTCATAGCTGCATAAGGTGCTTGAAGTTCTTTGCTTTCACCCCCTACCACCTCCTGGCCTGTCCTCTCCTAGAAGATCCCCTGTTCCTTGATGGTCTCTTGCAATGCTCTTGCCATCATTTTGGGCTGTGCCTGGCAACCAGCAGAGAGGCTGAGCTTGGTCACTGGCTGGTCATGGAGCAGGACAATTGGAAGATGAACAGGCCAGGCAAATGTTTGGCCTGTCTTGACTGCTAACATGGCTTAGCCTGTTGGGATGGGTGAGGGAACGTCAGGGGATGTTATCTCCAGGTGTGTGTGTCTTTGTCTTTCCATGCCAGGGAGTCTCCTACCAGAAGTGAAGCTTCTCCAGGAGATCAGGTTGCTCTCTCTCATTGGGCGAGGTACCCAGTTCCTGGAGCTGGGGAGGCACAGGGAAGCCTTGCTGGATTTCCAGCATGGTTTGCAGATCTCACCAGGTAAGAGGCTCATTTTCGTGAGGGACAGAGAGGGTAGCCACAAGTTTTTTCCAGGGTTGCTTTGCTATTTTCAGTAAGAAGGTCTCATGTTCTAGACCTCACATTCAAATGACAAAGACTACAGCAGGGCTGCTAGCAGTGCTGCATGCTTGAGATACCCATCTGGGGCCTGTTCAGCTCATTGCCCTAGAGAAGCAGAGCAAAACTATTTCACAATGAATTTATCAGAGGGCAACTTTTCTCTCTGCTTGCAGCTTGTACTCTGAGACAGCTTGGAAGTCTCTTCTCTTCCTGCACCCAAGCCTGGTGCAGCCAGCTTTCTCCCAGAGAGATGCTGGTTTTCCAGAAAGGAGGAGCTGGATAGCTGGAATCTTGCTCCATCCTAGGAAGCTGCATGTCTTTGCCTGGCAGCTTGGAGGCTGAGGCATGTTGGGAGAGAGGGGAGCAGAATGGGGAGCTGTATGTGTCCTGAGGACAGCTAAGGCATGGCCGGAGCTGCTTGCAGGGGTGATCCCCTGGTGCCTGAGCCAGCCTTACCTGCTGGATGCTACAGTAGCACCAACACACTGTGGGTCTGTGAGCTTTGGTGGGATCATCGTAGTCAGAACTGCTCTCCGAATGCCCATCGCAGGTCTGACTGAGGCTTTCCCCCCACCCAGCCAGGGCCTCTCTTTGGGGGTGCAAGACCTGCTTGCAAGGCAAACCCTGACCCATGTCTAAGCAGCGGAGTGGCTGGCTGTACCGCAGGGCTGATGCCATCTGTCCTGGCTGCCAGTCTGGCTGCCAGCCCCAGGGTTAATTAGAGCCTGTGACATAGCCAGGAAGATCTCCTCCCCTTGACACCTCTCCTCATGCCTAGCTCCCTCATCTGGTTTCTAAACTTCTTTTGCAACGCCCTGCAATCCGCAGCAGCGCTGGGGACCTGCTCCTCCCCTGCTAAGGGCTGAATTTCCCCTTTGTGTCTTGCACAGGTGACCCTGCTGCTGCCTCCTACCTGGTGCAGGCCCTGTGGAAACTGAACCGAAAGCAGGAGGCCGCCACTCGCTGGCAGAAACTCTCAGAGAGCCCCGCTGAGGAAGATGGGCAGCAGGAAGGGCTGGGAAGGTGTGTAGCGAGGTGGGTGGAATTGCTGCTGGGCATCCAAGAGAGCTCCACAGCCCTCAGCTTGTGTTTTAAACTGTGTGGATGGTTTATCTAGCTCAGCTCTTGCCAGGCTGAAACTGCAGCACAAATGTGTCAGAGGAGCTTCCCCCCCCCCCCCCCATTTCTGCTCTGATATTCAGTGCTTAGCCAGGCTGTGGCTCTGCAGGACTCTCTGGGGCACATAAGAACTGACAAGGAGCCAAAGTCAGCCCGTCTCTGCAAGAGCAAATGGGAGAGCAAAGGCTGGGGGCAGAGCTGAGGACTCTGCGTAGTGTATGAGGAATGAACTTACTAGTAAGACTGTGGCAAAGGAATGCCGCAGTCCTTACTGCTGCAATACCCTCTTTTCTTTCAGGCGCTACCCTTTGTACTTGGTTTCATGTCTGAAGCAGGCAGCCTTCCCACATAATGAATCTCTTGCTGGAAACATACAGGATTACCTCCGGACCACAACCAGCTAACCCAGTCTCCCCATCACCACATACCTGCTGAAATCTCCCTGCCTGCACCAGGATGACATAAAGCCTTAATGGCTTCTCCAAGACTCAGAATTACTCTCGGATAAAGCTGGGTTCCCAAAGGACTGAAACAGAAGAAAGTTACTTTAAAAGTTGCTAATAAAAGTCTCAAATCTATTTAATTTATATATCTTTTTCTGTGACCTTTTTCCTTGAGTGATTCAGAGCAAAGCATTGCACTGAAGATTGTGGCCTTGACACTGCCTGGAGCCGCTGTGGGCTAGGCCCTGGGAGTGTGGGCTTCCTGCTCCTGGGAGAAAAATCTTTGCCCTTGGGAAGTCGTCACAGGCTATGCTGCTGTACAAACGGGCCAGGTCTGCGTTCCCGGCTCCAGGGAGCTATGGCAGAGCTAGACAAACAGATGAAGCAGAGGGTTGTCAGATTGTCACTCCTACCCGTGCTTTGTGCCTTGGCATTTCACTCAGTCACTGTCATTCGGAGCCCAGAAATGTTTTTGGCTGAAGCACACAGCTCTGAGGTCCCGCTGTGCCAACACGCTGCACCAGGGCTGTGCTAGCCAAGGGAGGCAGCAGGATCAGGCTCCGTCCCTGGGGAGCCAAGCCCACTGCACTGCACAGCTCTCTGAGCCGCTCGCTGTGGCAGTGGGCTAAGGTGATGGGGCCCCTGCTCCTGCCCAGTGTTTGGTGCAGCTCATTCGGGGTCAGGAAGGTCCCTCGACTCCATTAGCCAAGTCTTTGGCAGACTACGTCTCCTGCAAGAAGGAAGAAGCGGTTGGGACCTGCAGGGTAAGGAGTGAGAGCGGAGAAAGGAAAAATGAAGCGACGCAGCTCAGGAGAAGAGTGAATGAGGAACTACTCAGAACTGGCAGAGAAGGGCCTGCAGAGGTCAATCTCAAGAAAAGTGTGTTTTGGCCTACAGTTCCTTAAGGAAAATATCCTAGAGACTGAGGTACAAACTCACCTGTTACAGAGGGGATTGAAAACCCTGCAAGAGCCTGGATTGGCCAAGTTGTAACCTCAGCTATGGACTGCAAACACAAGAAGGAAGCGTGCAGGGAACGTGACTCAGAAAGAAAGTGCGTCAAAGACCAGCTGGCAGAGCAGGGTGCGCGCTGCCTGGGATACGTGGATGTCACCCATAAGTGTGGCGTGAGGGGGGCTGGTGTATGTGGGGGGAAGCACTGCAGGAGGATAAACACCTGCGAGTTAGCAGGATCTGGGACCTTCTGGGCTCAGAGCTGGTGGAGCCCAAATCCTGGGGCCTTGTGGCAGACAGGCTTCTCACGTTTGCTTTTCTCTAGTCCTGCCATACGTACTTCCCAGACTTAAAAAAGGAGGGAAGAAGACACAAGGAATTAAGTACTAGTTGGCCCTGTGGAATAGAACATCAGCTAATTAATTTATTCATAAGCACCTAGAAGAAAACAAGGGAGTGAGTGCCCACGTGGGCTGGTTGAGAACAAACGTTGGACGCATCTGGTTTCCTCCTCTGCTGTAACCAGAGGGAGTCAGTAGGGCCCGGGCTGCAGGTGGCGTGTGGCTTGGCTCTGGGAGCATTTCTGGCTGTGGGGAAACAGCATCCAGGTAGAGATGTGGGAACACGAGTGCCAAAAGGGGCTGGAAAACTGCACTTGCAGTGTGGTGGGTCACGGAGAGGTGGTGAAGGAGCTCCAGGATAGTCGCTTGGGCTTGTTCAAAGGAAGTCAGAGGTTCAAACACCTGCTGTGGCCACTGAAGGCCAGCAGTGTCTGTGCCAGACAGGAGGAGCCGCCGTGAGTGTGGCTCCAGAGGTGGGAGCAAGGGCCAGCAAGGCAACCGAAAAGGGGCTTTGAGGAGGCAGCAGCCAGCCGGCGAGGAGCAGGGGCACACAGAGCGGGTGCCCTGCGCGACTCGCTGCCCCGATTTGCTCTGCCGCAGCACCCGGCCAGCGTAGCTGGATGGCGGGGCCGGCCGTGGGATGGCCAAAGCGGGCGGCGCGTGTGCCCCAGCGCCACACTGCGCCCGCAGAAACCCGCTCGGGGCTGACGGCGTGCAGAGAGGCCGCCCCGCGGGGATGGGCACGGCTCAGGGCAACGACCCCCTGCGCCAAACGCGTGGCCTCTTGCAGCGGCTGTCCCTGCTCGAGGCAGCTGGAAACGCTCCCTCCCCACCAACGGCATGGAGCCGCGCTGAGCTATGGATAGTGCCTCTCTCCAAGGTCACCATCCACATGAGCTATTTATGCTCCAGAGCTGAAAAAACAAAACAAAACAAAACTCCTCAGGGGAAAGAAACCCCTTAGGTGCCTTTGGATCTAAGCGAAGGGCTCCGGGGAAGGAGAGCCGCAGCCACCGCCATCCCCGCGGGAAGGAAACGCAGCAGAGGGGGTAGCAGTTTGCAGCGCGGGGACCCAGCCCGACTCCCGCACGCTGCGCTGGCTGCCCCCTCAGATGCACGATGGACCAGGAGCTCCTGTCTGTGCACGGCCTTCCAGGGCGGCTTCTCCCAGCCCAGGGGAGCCCAGGGTGCTCTCGTCTCTCTCCTTCTGGGCTCCTTCTGGTCACCTTTCCCAGGCCGGCAAGGAGACACGCAGGCACTACCTGCCCTTTGGGGAAGGGCAGACCCAGAGCACGTCCCCAAAACCCTCGCTCGGAGGTCACCCTCATTAGCAAGTGCATCTCTTGGCAACCAGCTTTTGCGTATGGAGGGCCCCATCGACCACAGCGTAACCCTGCGGTGCTGGGGGCCCTTTCGGCTAAAGCAGGGGTGCTGGAGAAGGACGAAGCCCGCAGACTGCTGTGGCTGAAGCACTTTAAGAAATCACCACTCCTCGAGGGGCGCCGCGACCCCCCCGCGAGGAGCTCAGCTCCCCTTTGCCAAGGAGTTCCCGTCACCGCCAAAGCAGGGCCAGATGACGCCACTTCTTTCAGCGCAGAGGTGGCTCGGGGCCAGTTGCTGCAGCTCCCTCACAGGCAGCTTCAGGGAGCAGCCCCTGCTTTCTTCAGCCGGGCAGGCTGTGACAGGGCACCCCAGGGGCGCTTCCAGGTCACAGCCAGGCTCGGCTTCCATGCGGGGCAGATCTAAACGCATTTCCCATGCATGTGGGCCCCTAGCTGTTCTGCCACCCCTCATGGCCACAGGGCCTCCGCCTGCCCGGGGTGGGCCCTGCAACTGCGGCGGCGGCTGAGCCCTGGTGCGCTCAACACACTGATGGTGCTTTCTGAACTGTCAATCACCCGCCCCCCCTTCTGATTGGCTGCACTGCTAGTTTCCCTTTTATCGGGCATAAGCCAATCGGTAGGCGACGTTAGAACGGATCACTGTCGGGGCGGGCCATCCGCTCAATTTTCCCATTGGTCGATTTTTGCCATTGGCTGCCCGTCCCGTGTTGCTGGGTAGAACAACCACACCGGGAAGGCGCTGTGATTGGCTGATGGGCTTTGCGCTTGGCTCGTGACGGTTGGGCGGGGAAAAGAAGAGGGGAAGGGGGAGCAGAGGGAAAGTGCTTTTCCCCCTCCCCTCGATTCCCCCCATTTTTGCCTCCTGATTGGCTGAGGCGCTCGCCAGGCGGAATTTCCGATTGGCTAGCGCACGCTGTTGCTAGGCAGGCTGGCTGGCGCCGGGCGGAGCTCCCCCTTCCGATGAGTCGGCTCTGAGGTTCAGTCAGCGCGAAGTGCCCGCGCCCGCCGCCGCCGCGAGCCTGCCCGAGACCCGCCGCCGCCGCCCGCCCTGAGGAGCCGCCGCCGCCCGCCTCCCCTCGTCCCCCGCCCCCCCGCGCCATGGCCTCGGGATCCGAGTAAGTGCGGGCCGCCGAGCCGCCCGCCCGCCCGCCGGCAGGCCGCGGCCTGGGCCTGGGCCTGGGCCTGGGCCTGGGCCTGGGCCTGGGCCTGGGCCTGGGCCTGGGCCTGGGCCGCGGCGGCGCCGGGCCCGGCCCGGCCTCCCTCACCTCGGCGCGGCGCGGGGCCGGGCCGGGCCGAGCGCGGGGCCAGGGCCGGAGCCGGAGCCGGACCCGGGCCCGCTCCCGATCCCGCTGTGTCATGCAGGCCCCGAGGAGGCGGAGGCGGGGCCCGGCGGGGGGATGGGCTGCTCCCCGCGCGCGCCCGGCCCGGCCCGGCGCGTGCCCGCAGGGGGCTCCCGCGCGGCGCCGGGGCCCGGCTCGGGGCCGCGCCCCCCTCCCGGGGCCTCCCCGGGAAGTGTCGAGTCATGGCGGGGGGGGCGAGGCCTGGCCGGGCCCCGGCGCCGCCGGCCGGGCCGTCCCGGCGGGGCTAGGCCTCCGCCGGGGCGGCCCGAGGGAGGGTTTTGTCTCCCGGGCCCCGGCGTGCGGGCAGCGGGGGATGGACGTGGCCCGGGTTCCTCCCCGCCGGCCCGGAGCGGCCCCGGGGCCGCGGGCTCGCGAGTGACTTGGCATTAGGAGGGGCAGACATGTTGTGCCGGGCCGGCTTCGGTGGCAGCTGAGGCAATCTGCTATATTTTTCTCTCCGGTGTCTTGCCTCGTGCTGCTTTCCGTTCCAGGGCTGAAGATCATCTTTCATGCTCCTCAAAAATGAGTTGACTAACAGTGGTCTCTCAGCTCCCATCCCACGTGCGCCGGCCGCTTCTTTGGCCCTTGAGAGCGCTAAAAATAGAGCGTAAAAAAATTTTTCCAAATCCAAGAATACTTGAAGTGACTTGTTGGCCTTGCCAGAGGCACCTGTCTTCAGTCCCTGTAGTGTCCTTTGTTTACTTTTTCTTTTGCAACTCTTGAAATTCAGACCAGCTTGATCCTACTGAGCCAGTTCCAGAAAGGTGTGCCAAGAATTTAGTGTTTGTGGTAGAGCTTGCGTTGGAAGTGATAGTCTAAAAGGCATATTTTGAAGCTGACTGAGTTGAACAGTGTCTTTAAAAATAAATTTTTACATTTGCAAAGTTCTTCTCATCACATAGGTGTCAACAAAAGTTACTCTGCAACTGGAAAAAAAATGTAGTTGCAATTTTGGGGTCAGTGCTGTTGGCAGCCATCTTGCTGAAGTGAGCTTGAGCACAGCATGTAACGTTGCAAGAGCTAGCAGAGTGTGGCTTTTGAAGAGATTTTCACTTTCCCCTGCATACCAGCCAGAAACAGTGTTTGAGAACTTGGCGTCTCAAGCTTAGGTATGAACTCACTGTTAGATTCTCCTGCATTGTTCTAGTAGGTAAATACCTCTTTCATTTGCTTTAATGGAAAAATGCTTTATGGATTTATTTTTTTTCTTAATGCCTACCTGCGGAAAGTAGTTCTGTTTGTAACATAGATGTTCATGTTTAGGACAGTAAGAAACTGTTGACAAGTTTGTCTCAGAAGCAAGTTCATGAGGATGTTGATTAAAAAGTCACACTGGCATATAGAAGATATGACTGTGTTCGCTTTCGTTATGGAAGCTGGAATCATTTTGCATCTGTGACTTTTCTGCTGTATATTTAGCAGAGACTTCCAGGAACAACGAAGTTCCCTAGTTTATGTGGAGTTCTGGAGGTTGGTAGTTCAGAAAAATCACTAATGATAAAGTACTTTGTCTTCACTCGTTCGTACTGTCCACCCCAGTCTCTGGACTTTATCACATGTTGATCTAGGGGTACTCTGACACAGAGAAATGATGAAGTGACATAAGTTGTAAAAGGTTATCCTATTTCCCCCCGCTCCCTACCATCAAAGGGGCTATGGGACTGTTTTACTGAAAAAGGAAAGAGGGCTGAGGATGGGAACTGGTGTTTAGGGCTAGTTCATGTTCTCTTCAATTTTACACACAGCTTGGGTCTTAGGTGTAAGTTTGGCCATTAATTGTGCTGGGGATTTTGTCCTCGCTTCTGGCCTCTGTCGAGCAGCAGGCTTGAAGCAGGCTGTGAATTTCCTTTTAATCCCTAAACAACTCTAAAGGTATGTTTTGTGTTCAGTTTATCTCTGTTGAACCAGTGGAAGAAATTAGGGAGAGGGAAAGTAAAGCGTGTGAGGGAACTGACAAAACGGTTGAGTAGGGGAGGTGATCTAAAGGATTTGGACCAGATTCTCTCTGACAGAAGTAGATGAAAACTCATTGGAGAGCTTTAAAAATTACCTAGGTTAGCTGTCAGTTGTGGCCCTTCGCTGAAGCTTGCTACCATGCGCAGGAAGGTTGGCAGAAGAGAGCCACTATTCATGCCATAGGCTTTCCTGTTTGATGTTTTCAGTTCAGTCTCTCCTTCCCTGATGTATAGATATTGGAGACTGCGTGAGGGTGGCTGAGCTGCACAAACATATTTTGCTCCATCATCTCAGTTATAGCAAGGGTACCCCCCTGGAGAGATGCAATGAGGACAAATGGTGATGGTAATATTTTAGACAGCTACTGGAAGGCTAGCCAGCACTTGTCTATCAGAGTCCTTATCCTTCTCTCTAGGACAAATAACATCACGTTTCTGTGTAGCTGTTGTGTAATTTCTTAACACCTTTGTTTCTTTGTCTGCAGAACTGTCAGATCAGGTAACTGAAGTTGACCCCATTCATTTAGATGACTATGTATTGTTCCTTGGAGATCTTTATTCCACTTTTTAAATGCATTCAAGTTCCTCAATTGCTTTAAGTGCAGTAATGTGCTGACAACATTGATCTAGCTCTCACTTCTTACTTAGGGAACTCTGCAGATTCACAGTTCTTCAGCATTAAAACTTTTTTTTCCCCTCACATTCAGTGGAACTAAATGCCCCTCTTGCTGTGCTGCTCAATACTGCTGTATTTTGAAAGCTGTCTGAACTTTTTTCCAGTTTTATGCAACTTCTGGTTTTGAAAATTCTGATCCATAAGTTTTCACCTGCTGCCCTATTCCTCTTCCGTTTATTTTTATCTTGGGTCCCCAGCCAGTTTCTAGGCTCTGTGATAATCTCTGCATCCTGAGGGACAGTCAGTCAGTCTCAGTGACAGTTTTTACAGCCAAAGTCTGGCAACGGTTTGTTATCAAAAGACTTTTGGATCCACAGCCCATGTGCTGGGATGATTTACATTCTGACTTTGAACAGGCTAGATAGGAGTATTGTTTCTTTCTGGTGTCCCTTAGTTCACATCTAGCTGCAGAGTGAATTTCCAGTGTCCAGGAGCTAATGCTGTTGCAAGGACCTTACAAGTAGTTTGTTATTTTTATCCACTGTTTTCACCCACAACATCCATTAGCCTGATAACTTATTGGTTCAAAATACCTTATAGGTCTGTTAATTTTTCCTGGGAATTCCTGACCTTCTGAGACTCTACAAATGCTTGGGTGAAAGATGGGAATCATAAGCTCCTTTCTAGGTGTATCCAGCAGCCTTTCTTGTGTCTTTTCAGGTTTAACGAATGTGCGTGGATAATCGTCTGTAAGTTTCACATAGCCATTGAAATGGATGGACATTAATGTTACCTGTTGCACCTTATTTTAAAGAAGAGAGGAAAAAGGGAAGGGCAGTTCTGGAAAGTTAGGTTTAGTAACTGATTGTTCTGTTTCCTTAAAATTATGTTGCCTGTCACTTGCAACGTGTTACCTATGTTATTAGGGCTTGTGTGAAGTTTCCAAAAGGTTTTGAAGCAAGCTGGCTTTCCTTAAATGCCTGCTTGTTATTGTTCCCCTTCCTTTAAGTGTCAGAGAAGGGAGCCAGTATCACATAGTCTGTCTTGGCAAGAGCTCAATCTTGAGGGTGTCATAGGGACTTCAGGTAACATCATGTTGTGCATATGTCATCCCTCTCTGCTTGCTGAAGTGAGGTAATTTTAAAGACGCAGTGAACATAAGCACTGCTGCCACAGGCTTCATTCATACTGGGGAGCTGCTTGGTCTACTACTTCTCCTCAAGGTTTGATCTCTCCCAGTTATTTTGTCCCTAAAAGAGCTTCATGAAGCCAAAGTGTACAGCCAGCATCATTGTCCGCAAAGCTTTGTACTCTTCACTTTTTTCTAATGCTTGCCACTTACTTAGGACAAAGGAAAACTTTCTTTTTTTCTCTTTTTTTTTTTTGGTCAAAATCAAGCCAAACTGTGCATCATTTCTGTTATGACCTTAGACATTGGTACATCTGGACTACTTTGAGAAAGCAGTCCAGTACCTAACAAGGGAAGTAACAGTCATCTGTTGCTCTTGCAGCTGGCTAGTGTACAACTTTGAAGAGCTCCTCAGGAATCAATAGGTTCAAATTCTTATTTCTTTTATCAAATAAGCTTTGGTGTATTAGATTTTGAAGGAAATGACTTAATTACCTTTCCTTCATTTTCTTGCCCTTTGGTGTTCTCCATTTGGTCAAGGTAAATGAATTTAGCTGCTGTGGTGTACTGGGCTAGAGCTGCAGTGACTTCTGTGAAGGTTTTACAGAAATATCCAAAAATCCTCTCATTTTTCATGAGCACTTGACTATTTCTACTGGATTGCTAGGTTTAACTAATAGGCCTCCACAGACTGAACTCTTACAACTCCTCCTGTCTGGGGAGCTGCTGCATTGTGCTTTAATTCCCTTATTTGTCTGGGATTTGACACCAAATAGACTTAAACTCTTGTTGCAGTTTCAATGACGGTGGTTACATGTGATTTCAGATGAGTCTGACTAATTCTTTTAGGCAAAACGTCTTACAGTCAGCAACATCTCACTGACTGCTTCTTTTCATAGACAGCTTCATGGCTGTTTCCATTTGAGGCTAGTAAAGTAGCTAGTATTTACTCTTAGAAAACTTTCTCTTTTGAACTCCTGAAACTGTTGCCTAGGAAGAATATTCTCCTTTGTCTTACAAATGGCCATAGTTTCCAAAAGATGAGATAAAAAAAGAAGTGGAGACCAAAACGGGGTGGCTGGAAAGGGAGAAGTGGTATCACTAGGACTCCTGGTATCATTGGGATCCCTAAGTTCTGTTTTCTTCTCCAGTTCTAAAGCAGATGACTTATCGACTGCCATTCTGAAGCAGAAGAACAGGCCCAATCGGTTAATTGTTGATGAAGCCATCAATGAAGACAACAGTGTTGTGTCGCTGTCCCAGGTGCGTCATCTATAGAAGCAAAGCCTTAAATGTGGCTAACATGCAAGCTGCTGCTGCACGTTACCTTGGAACATAACTTTGCTGCATGAATCTGAGTATTTTGTATAAGAAGCTACAGCAGTTACAAGTGAGGGAGATGGGTCATCTTGTTTTCCAGTGCTCTTTCGTGGTAAAACATGCTTTAATTCTGAACTTTTAGTGTTTAGTCAAGCTTGAGACTTTATTCTGGCTTCAGGACTTGCTCTTGTCCAGTGTAGTAGGATCCTCAGTCTTTGTGGATTTAGTATATCACTTTCAAGATGTCATTCTCCAAAATCAAGTAGCTCTCCTTCAAATACTTGAATTGTTGCTTTGTCAAAAGCTTGTGCTAATGTTGTTATTGTTTACAGGCGAAAATGGATGAATTGCAACTGTTCAGAGGAGACACTGTTCTGCTAAAAGGAAAGAAGAGGAGAGAAGCAGTTTGCATTGTCCTGTCAGATGATACCTGCTCAGATGAGAAGATTCGCATGAATAGGGTTGTTCGCAACAACCTGAGAGTGCGCCTGGGTGATGTGATCAGGTGAAGATGAGTTTGCTAACTGTTGCATATCCCTGGGTTGCCTAAATCATTTGCGTATGGGCTCTGAATTGATTCAGTCAGTAAGAGGCAGAGTCTGCAGGAAATAATCCTATGTCTTCCAGAGATGTTTTCATGTGCGTGTCTTATATCAAGGATTTCAATGCAGTTTACTTTTGCATGTGTTGCACATATACGTAATTAGATTAATACTAAAAAATGATACTAATCATTCTTGAAGTCTCTTCTGCACTTTCACAAGCCCAGGTCCTGTCACTAAATCGAGTAGTTTAATTATCCCACCATTGGCACATTCTTCTTCCCAAGTTTACATTGTCAGATGAACTCACAAATTTTCTTGTGTGCTAAAACAGAAAACGTGAAAAGCATTAAGCAGTATTGTAATTGATCTTATAATGCCTTTAGTTCAAGCACTGAACTGCCCTGTGACAAGCGGAAGTTAAAACTTGCTGGAAATGAGTGACGAAAACAGGTAGCAGTCAAATAGCAAGGCAAGAAAATCCCCAAAGAATGTGTATATTCCAATTTTTGTTAGAAAAATAATTTAAAGTTAGTAATGCTTTCAAAAGCGTTGCAGGAATTTAGTTGTGCAACCCTTGCAGAAAGTAGTGGGGAAGCACTGAAACCCACATCTTGGAGAACATTCCCATTGATTTATGGGAGACAGGTTACGTTCTGTGATGCGGGGGGGATGGACTCATGAGCATTTCTTAAACACAGAAATTCTGATTTGCAGAAGGCTCTTCCTCCTGAGCATCTTACTAATCTGGAATCTCCTATGTGTTTTGGGAAAATTGGCACCCGGTTTCTGGCACTAGACTTCCTAGGGTGAGATCAGGCATAATTTTTAAATGCAAAATGTGTTTCATATGAACTTTATGGAGCAGAGGAACGAGGCTGTTCCACCACTCTCTCTGCTACTAGAAGATGCCAGTTTAAAACATTAGTGTAGTTGGAACAGAACAGTGCTTTGAGCCAGGCTGGCTATATTTGTGGTTTAAAATAAAGGTGAATTCTTACTTTAAACGATGTGAACTGGTTACCATTGGAGTCATTTCTAGTGTGACAATTCAGCTCCTGTTCCCCTTCTCGGCTGGGACTGTGTCTGTAGTGGTTCTGAGCCTTCCAGATGTGTTACCAATTTTCTTAACTGTATTAAAAGGGTCAGATATCTTTCGTACCTCCTTGCCCTCAAGGTTTTTCTTGCTGATATTTAATTAATTACTGTATTTATTTCCATGGCTTGGCCTCTGCCAAAACGCAGGTTCATGCTTTAATCACTTTCTGCTTGTGATTTCTCAACTGTTTTCCTTCTGGGGCGGTCTGTCTTTTCCTATACTCTTCCACTGTATCTTCTCTGGAGAGCATGTGGTAAAAGACTCTATTAGGAGTGTCTAACAAAATAATGTATGTAAAGCAGCACTCTTAGTTCTGTGTAGGCTTTTTTAGCTGGCAAAGCTGGTTTGAGCTTTCTGCCTCCCTGCAGCAGTTTGCTACTTTGAGCTATTGCTACAGTAATCTGTTGGCCTACACTGTAATATAATAACTGAAGTGCTTTTTAGTAGAAAAGGGGGAAGGGAAGCCTCTGCAAAGTGAGATTGACAGATATCTGACTGCAAGCTGCTTACCAATGATTGGTACTGAAAGCCTTTCCTCGGAAGCAGGGTTATGAGCAACAGGGGGTCTATTCTAGAAGAGAGAGATGAAGAAAAAAAGAATTTCTCCCAGCTCCCTTTCCCTTACAATTGGTCCAACAGTAGCTCCTTGTAGAAATAAAAGGTAGCTGGTGACTCTCCCAGCTGTTTAAGATGCATTAAGCTGTTTAGGATGCGTTAGTAAACTTGCAAACTTTTGTCTTGGTGGGGAGAGGGAGGCTGCAGAAGAGCGGGATGTAGGAAGAAGAGTATGAATCTCCCCAGCAGTCTTGGGGAGTGCTGAGAGGAATGAAGAAAGCGTGCAGTGTGAAGACTAGTTCTCCTACAGGGATGCTTATTACCTTGTCAGTGCTGAGATGTTCTTAAGCAGGCAGGAAGTCTTACCAAGGCTTTGGAGAGTCCTTATTGGTATTCGTACTGGTTTGGGAAGAGATATCACATGTCTTTCCCAGCTGAGGTGCAAGACCAGGATGATGTAGCTAACTGGAGTTTTCTTCTGTTACAGCATCCAGCCTTGCCCAGATGTGAAGTATGGCAAACGTATCCATGTGCTGCCAATTGATGACACAGTAGAAGGCATTACAGGAAATCTGTTTGAGGTCTACCTCAAACCGTACTTCTTGGAAGCATACAGACCCATCAGGAAAGGTAATAGCACCTGTTATTGAAGTGCTGGTGACAATGGTTGTGATCTAGTCCTAAGACTGATTAAAGAGAAGCTCCAGAGACATGCGCAGATCTCTGCATAGCGTTACATTGATATCTGTAGAACAAGATTTTGCTGGTGCTGATTTAATTTCTCCTGGCCTTCAGAAAAAAGAGTGATATCTGCTGCTGGCATAGCAGCCTGAAGGCTCTCCTGGATTTTTTTTACTCCTTTGGCTGTTTTTGCTACATAGGATGGGAGAGTGTCATAAAAAGCTCAGATAGAATGCAGGATAAAATCTTCTTAAGCTAAGTTGATATCACTTCATGGGATTGGGTGTTTGCCTGTGTACTAGTCAGTTGGTCAGATATACCAGCTGGCCCCCTGACTAAATTCACTTCTTAAACATAATTAATAACTGGGAGAATGTGTAGAAAAGCCAGGTGCACTTTTTAGTTGTGCTTGTAGCACTTCTACTGGAAGAAATAGGTCCTAATTTCAGCTTATGCTTATACTTTGTTATCAAGCTTCTTTAGTCCAATATAGCCAGGAGTCAGAGTGCAGTAAACAGAAGGTTAAGGACATCCAAGGCTGCACTTCCCTTTGCATGGCTTCATGCAGGCCGGAACAGCTGCCTGGAAGTCATTTCTTTGGTACAATAATAACAAAAACAATAGACAGATAGTGGTTAGAGTGACCTTCTCTCAAGGGAGACAGTCTGCAGTTACTGCCTGTTAGCATAGGGCACTGGGAATCCACATGAGATGGTTTAGGATTTTATTGAGGTAACCTCATATTTTGGGGGTCAAGTCTGCTGTTCTTCTGCAAACTTTTCGAACAATCTTTTGTTGGTAATGGCAGCTCACTATTTCAGTCTGGCTTTGATTTCTCCAGGCTCACTTGTGACTTTCATTGGTGATTGCATGTTCTACTGCCCCTCTGCTGCACAATGGAAGCAGGCAGCTCTCTTTTAAATCAGTAGCCAGTTATTAAAGGAGACAGGGAAAATAGAGCAGTTAGCACCTTAGTCTCGGGCCATATACTTAGCCTCTTTCATTGGAGCTGCTTGCATGTCAGCCTGTGACCAGGAAGATGAATCAAACTCAAATTGCAAAACAATTTCTTAAGCTGTATCCGAATTATTTTTAGGAAGTTTTTCTTTCCTTTAAAAAAATAAAACAAGTTGCAAAACTGTTAAATTGAAAAAGAATGGAAAATAGACTTGATTCCTTGCCTTTGACAGTGTTTGGTATCAAGGCAGAGAATTCTTCTCTCCTGTTTGTTTTGTTCTGGATGAAATTTGAGAACTTCAACCATTACAGAGCCAAACGGTGCTCTGGTAGTCATGGTGCATGCAGCTCTTGAATATAAAGCACAGACTAGTGGTAAAACACCAGCAGCATACGCTTGCGTAACCTACTTCTTCCTTTTCTGAGACTGCTGGTAGTACAAGGGTTGACATTTTGCAAATGTCAGTTGCAGCAGGCTACTGAAATGTGGCATTTTACAGGTGACATCTTCCTGGTGCGTGGAGGGATGCGTGCAGTGGAGTTCAAAGTGGTGGAGACAGATCCAAGTCCTTACTGCATAGTGGCTCCGGACACAGTGATCCATTGTGAAGGAGAGCCCATCAAACGAGAGGTGAGCAGAATCCTGCCATGCAGCTCTCCACTGAATCCACTGCATCCCAAAAAAACTGTTTCTGTGATAGCCCTGGAGAGCAGTGTTTGCAATTCCTGGTTTGGCATTTTGTTTATTGAATGCAATGGTTAGAAACCTTCAGTTTCAGGATACAAGCTGCTGAAGTTAGGCAGAGAAGTGTGCTTCCTGTGTCCTTCCTCAGATGCTGAGATATTAATGCTTAGGTTTTCTGAGGTGATGCAAAACCTGCTGTGACCAAACCATGGCATCTGCTTTGAGATAGCTGATGATGGACTTGGATGTATCTTTTAATTCAGAAGTTCCCTTGAGCCATAGCAGGAAGGGCTTATGGTGTTGCTAAATTTCATTCCTTCAGGAAAAAAAGCTTTTTCAATGAGAAACTTGAGATCTTTAAAAGGTTGAATTTTTTTCAGCCTCTTAAAGTATCTAGCTTTGAGCATCCCAAGTTTAAGGCAGCCCAAGTGGCTTGTCTGTCAGGTCTTGGCCACCTTACTTTTATAGAGTAGGAAACTTCAGAGATATGAGCTAAGTTGGTTGGGTACTTCATAAAGCAAGTGCTTTTTTACTATCTGTATCGGAGTGAGTGGCAGTTTGTAGCTACCTGCCTTCTAGAAAGTTCGCATCTCTTTGACATTTATGAGACTGTATCTGGGCTCCACATGAGTCCAGCTTGGACTCCACAGGACAACGCGGACACAGATGGGGGCAAGTTCAGCTGAAGTCCCTGAGATGATGAGGGGCCAGAGGTTGGGATGGATGAGGAGAGGCTGAGAGCAGTGGAACTGTGCATCCTGGAAAAGGGAAGGTGAAGGGAGTCTTACTGGTGTTGGCAACTGCCTGATAGGAAAGTGTAGAGAAGCTGGGGCTAGGATCTTCTTGGAGGTGCCCGGGGCAGAATGAGAGCAAAGGCACAAGTGGGACCAAGGGAAATTCCCATTATATATAAGGGAAAAATATTTCTGCGTAAGGGTAGTCAAACCCTGAAGCAGGGTCTTGAGAGAGTAGGAATGTCCACTTTTGGAAACCTTCAGCCTTGATTGGGCCAGGCAGTTCCAGGTTTGTAGGGTTTGGACTGAGGCCCCCTGAGGTCCCTGCAGCTTAGGTGATTTTATGATTTTAGTGTGGCCTAATGTTGCCGATAACAAAGGCCAGTAGAGATTTGCACAGCTGTGAAATGAATGGGTGTTGTAGAGCTATTTTGGAAGCATTAGTTACAGTTGGTCTTATCTGCATGTCTGGATCTTCATCTTAGCTACTGTATTCAAGTCAATTCCTAAAGAAAACACCACGTATGAGAACTGTATGGTAGCTAGGATAATTTGAGTAGTTAGACTGAAATACACTTATTCCTTAAACCATAACTGATATTTTTTACGGAGCTTCATTGTCCATTTTTATCTTTGTTAGCAATGTTAGAAGGTCGCACACCTTGGCTTGGACTAATATCTCTGGGGAACGAACCTGTCAGCAGAGACCATCATTCAGGAGGGTGGGCTTAATTTATTCGTGTAAAAGCCTTGGGGGCTAGGTGCGTTCAGGTAGTCCCCATTGTATGTCTGGGAAGACAGAACTAAGAGTTGCCGATTACCGCAGGAAGACTTGAAAATAGGAATCCCAGAGTAACAAAGAAATGGTGACTAGCAAAACTTGTGGCTTGTCCCCTTTATAAGCCAGCACTTTAGGATTCTGCGCTGCTCTCTAGAGATTCCTGGGTTCTGTATACTGGGAGGGATTGAACTGTTGTTGTTTCCCTCAAATGTTTAATATGTTTCCTTCCTGGTAGGATGAGGAAGAGTCACTGAATGAAGTGGGCTATGATGACATTGGTGGCTGCCGGAAGCAGCTGGCTCAAATCAAAGAGATGGTGGAACTTCCACTCCGACACCCTGCACTCTTCAAGGCAATAGGAGTAAAGGTAAGGTATCCGGTGTGCACTGTGTGAATGAGTCATCTTGCCTTTGCTGAGGACTCTTGATGTAGGAGGATTATGAGGTATTGGGGGGGATAGGAATAAATAACCTGTGATTTTCCCCCCCCCTTTTTTTTCTTGCTGATGTTAAGAAGGTATTGTGTTAGATGTTTTAGACACAATAAAGTACTAGAAATTTGTGAAGCAGAGTGATGCTTTGAATCAGCACTGTCAGTTGTTGGCAAGGTTCTTGTTTCTGTGTCATGCAAACTAGTAAGGATGTTGATAGTAATGCTAGGATGGCAGCTGTTGCCTGAGCTTGCATCAGAATTTTGGGTTGGCTTTATCAAACACTCTACATTTTCACTGTGAAGCTACTTAAGCATTCAGATATTAACTTACCATCTGAATCCCTCGGCTTTGTCCTCAGCCTCCCCGTGGAATTCTGCTGTATGGTCCTCCTGGCACTGGTAAAACACTGATTGCCCGAGCGGTGGCCAACGAAACTGGGGCTTTCTTCTTCCTGATCAATGGTAAGTTTTGTGGCTGCTTTGGCCCCAAATCTGCTTAGGGCTTATTCATCTAGCTCATGATAACAAATAGTATTGATAAGGCCCTTTAGAGACATGTTGTCTCCCTGAGATCCTTCCTTACCTCTGCTGTGTGGTTCTGGAGACGCTTAGAGGTCATTCTTGTGGAAGTGTCTGTAGCAGCACTTTCCTTAAGCTTGATTGTTTTGTAGCAAAATGGTTGGAAGACAGCTTTATAATGCACTGGCCTGGAGTCTGTCCACCTGGGTGTTTGTCTATGTCGGTGGGGGCAGAGTTAGGACTGAAGTGCTGAGATTATTCTATGTATATGGGTGCAGAACACTTTTCTGTCACTGCCAGCATGTTTCATTCAGAAAAGAAGATGGCTTGTACTGGATTTTCTTTCCCTCAAATAAAGCACAGGAGCTGTTTTGCTTCCCATAATGTTAATTGGGAGGAACTTCCCTCAAAGCTGTAACGAGTGCCTTGGGGCTAGTTGCAAGTGACAGAACCTTGTACTTGATCACACTCACCCTTGTAGCAGATAAGGTAGGCACTGGTTTATGGCCAGTAAGGATCAGATTCTGAATTTACCTCACTGCTTTTCTGTACCATTTTGCCATCAGTGATGGAATGACTGAATGTATGTATGTCATGACTGCAGCTTTCTTTCTAATTTCAGTTACATAGACCTCTAATTTCAATTACATAGACCTGTTAGGGTGAAAGCAGAGGAGTGTACAGCACAGTGTATGGGTGATCTCAAGATACAGGGTGTAAGTGGGCTGTTTTTAAGCATATGTAGCCCTTGTAATATGCTTCCTAAGTGTGCAGAAGGGACCACTGTATGCTAATGAGCCAGCCTTTTCTTTAGAGACTTGTGCTTCTGTTGTATAATAAAAATAATGATGTCAGAACTAGTGATATATTCTTTATCTGCTAGTCCCAAACCTGGAGCCTCAGGCAGTGTTGTAGGATAGAACTGGTTTGAATTGGTGAGTTACTTTTAATGTAGCACTCTCGGGACCTGCCTGCACCAGTGGCTCTGCAGCTAGCTGACTTCAGTCAGCTGCCAGCTGTGCTCTCCTGAGGGTCAGATTGCTTTTTCTTGGATCTTTTAGAAGAACACTTTTTCCTCATTATCACTCCAATCATCATGATGGAAAAACCTAAACAGAATAAATCTGTAAGGCTGCATTTGTGTTCAGCACTTGTAGGAGATCTCAGGGGACTGCTGCCCTTCTTTCTGGGTTTGATGTGTTCATAGAGGATCCTTTTTGTTATTCTTTCTGAGAAGGTGGGTTGTGGTTTTTTTTTTTTTTTTTTTTTTTTTTTGGAAATACTCTCATTTATTGGCTCTTACAGAGGGGAATATATACCTGTGTAGTGCAAGCTAAAAACAGCTTCAGTGTCTTGCAGCTTTTTCCTTCTCTACCCTGCTAATTCATCACCATGTAATTTGGTTGCTTCTCTTGAAAGCTAGGACTGGCATTAAGTGTGGTGGCACATTGCAGAGAAGCTCACCAAGTGTGAAATAGGGTAAGGAAAGAGGCAGCTAAAGGTAGCTCATTGACTAGCACTGCATTCTGATAGAATAAACTCAAAACACCAGAATAATGGTAGCAAGTAGTGCTGCATGCTGTTCTTACCTGTACAGATGCCAATTTAGTGAGAATTTGGTTGTTAGTGTTTGCTTTGGCTCAAGATATAGACAATCCCATGTGATCTTTGTTCCAAAAAAATTAGCTGCATGCTGAATTCATGCTGTATTTTGCAGGTCCTGAGATCATGAGCAAGCTGGCTGGTGAGTCTGAGAGCAACCTGAGGAAAGCCTTTGAAGAAGCAGAAAAGAACGCTCCTGCCATCATCTTCATTGATGAACTGGATGCAATTGCTCCAAAGAGAGAGAAGGTAAAGAAAGCGCTGGGTCCTTAGATCCTTTTTGGTAGTGGCTGACGTGAACCTCAGCATTCAAGCATAAGGATAAAGCAGCATTTAATTTAACAGTTTAGTCAGACTTCGGAAAATTCAGCACCTGGAGTGATATAGTTCAGGAGGTTTCATAATAGCTTGTGGTTGTAATATCCATCTGCTGTGGTGCAGTACTAGCCATTGTGCCATGCTGTAGAGCCGTTAGCCTTACAGTTGCTTTCTCCCTCCACAGACACATGGAGAGGTGGAACGTCGCATAGTGTCTCAGCTGTTGACTCTTATGGATGGACTGAAACAGAGGGCACATGTGATTGTTATGGCAGCTACCAACAGACCTAACAGCATTGACCCAGCACTCAGGCGATTTGGTAACCAGGATTGCCATCTTTCCTGCGTATCTGATGCTTTCTTAAGGTTATGCTTGGGGGGCCTTGAAAAGATTGAGCAGAAATTAACATTAAACAGCTTCTGTATGTTTCGTAAACTATTGACTTGTCTCTCCAACTGTTTGTTAGGAGTCTGTTTCTAGACTTCCAGCCTTTAGTGTCATTTTCTGTGCTTTATTAGGTTAATACTTGTAGAAATAGCAAAATACTTCGACATCAAATGGTGTGTTAGCCTCTGTTAGGTGAGGCTGTTTCAAGACACGCTGAAGGAGTAAATGGCTACTTAAAGGGTGTTTATGCCTCAAGTCGCGGTAGGCTCTGAAGTGTCTGACTTCTCATACTTTTATTGCTGAGAAATACAGTAATTTGAGATCCACGTTCTCAAAACTTCACAATGAGAGCAAATATCTGAGCAGTGTATAAATACTAAAATAGCAAACCAGCCAAGCTTGCAGAAGAGAGTAACCTCTTAAATGTATAACTAGCCATTTGACCATTTGAACACACGGCTATGGCTAGAGACAAATGGTAGGTGTGTGTGTACCCTAAGTAATATTGCAGTAACACATAGGTTTCCTTCCCTCTCCCCAATTATTGGGGCTGTTTGTGCTTTTCACCACTTCGGTACTGCTGTGATGAGTACTGTATAAAGTTTTGAAAAATCTGTGTCTCAGTATTTGCAGACACTTCTTCTGCTGAGGATAAAAAAGTAGAAATGAACAAAAATGTCTCATGGTATGTTGGTTATGGGAAGCTAATTTTCCCATAAGTGAGACTTGAAAAAAATTACTGAACCAGTAACTCTGTGTTCTGTAATCTTGAACTCTAGTTAAAACAGTAGTCTCAGTTTCCCTAAATGGCTTAATCCTTTCTTCCTCCTCTGACTTTGCTATTTTGCTGATATATGCTGCAGAGAAGCTCAAAACTCTGTCATTTTCTGGAACTGAACATGTCTGTGGCTTGTCATCATCTTGTTCAGTCAGAGGAAGATAGCGACTGCAGCCCCTTTAGGTCAGAGTCAGCAGCTTAACGTGTGTTTTGTGCTCCCCAGGTCGTTTTGACAGAGAGGTAGATATTGGTATTCCGGATGCCACTGGGCGCCTGGAGATCCTGCAGATCCACACAAAAAATATGAAACTGGCTGATGATGTGGATCTGGAGCAGGTGAGTAGCGTGCTATTGGGAAAGCTTGTCTTTGCAGATAGAAGCTCCTAATGCTGTGTTTTGTAGTAGAAGAGTCATTATGCTTTGATCGTGTAAATGTAGCAGTTCACTTAGGAGGGCATGAAACTGGGTGAATATGTGATCTCTGGGCTTCCTTTAACCAGTTTCCAAGTGACCAAGTCCTCACACACTGGTTATAATGGCATGACTGTGTGAAACAAACATCTGACCAGTCTGGAAGTACCTTGGCACTGTCTTCCTGGGTTTGTTTGCTTGCATTCTTATAAATAAAAAGCAAGCCTGAAACAAGCTACGGAGTTAGATGCACATTATGGTGGGACTGGAGCACATGTAAACTGGATGGTTCCCATCATCTCTGTCCTGAATGAAGTTCTCCAGTCCTCCAGAGTTTATTGTACCTCTGAGTGAGTGACCAGAGCATGTGTTGCCCTTGCAGGGTGCTTACTTGTATCCCTGTGAGTCATAGCTGATGCTCTGCTTTCAGGTGGCAAATGAGACCCATGGCCATGTTGGTGCTGACTTGGCTGCTCTTTGCTCAGAAGCTGCTCTTCAGGCTATCAGAAAGAAGATGGATCTCATAGACCTAGAAGATGAAACCATCGACGCTGAAGTGATGAACTCTCTGGCTGTGACCATGGATGACTTCAGGGTAATGAAGGAGTGCCCTTCTTTCTTTTAGGTGCAATGCCTAATTGCTTATCTGGAACACGTGAACATAGCATGTTAGAATTCATATAATGCCTTCTTTTCTAATGGTAGTGGGCTCTAAGCCAGAGCAATCCTTCCGCTCTTCGGGAGACTGTGGTGGAGGTGCCACAAGTTACCTGGGAAGATATTGGTGGCCTAGAAGATGTAAAGAGAGAACTCCAGGAGCTTGTACAGGTAAGAGCTTTTGACAGATCTTTGCCCAGTTAGCTATAATAATAAAAAAAAAAAAAGAAAAAAAAAAAAAAGAAGAACCTTTTCAGATTCCTGTTTGAGTTGGGAATAGGGTAAATGCAGAGCTTTGATGGTATTTGCTTGCAATGGACTGAAAATACCATGCTGTTCCCTCTCAGTGAACACAGGGAGGGGAGGGTGCTGAAAAGCAACATCCAACTTTTGTCAGTTGAATCTACATTGACTTCTTTCACGGACTTTCTGCTACGTGCAGAGATGGCCACAGCAGCGCTTCTGCTTCTTTTACATGGAGGCCATCAGCGGGAACACTGCTGAGAATTCTGTTAAGTGGTCATTTATATACTAGAAAGTGAATGCAGGTACTCACACAGCGAGCCTCTGAAGGGCTTTCCGTCGGTGTTACATAGGGACAGGTGAGAAGTATTTGTGAAGCCTTCCATGAAGGGAGAGGCTGGAACATACTGTCAAGAATGATTTGTGTAAAGTTGCTAGTGCCAGCGTTGGGGTGGTTTGGTTTTGATATGCCCTTACTTTCAGTTGATGCTGTAGGAACACCCTATCTATGAATAAAAGAATCTCTTTTCCTTTCTTATTCAGTCTAATTTTCTGGCATTAAAATTATCACCTAGCTCTGACCTTGTTGCTGGGGATACGTGCCCACCTCAGAGACACCTTGGCTGTCTCTGGAGAGCAGAGCTGAATAGATCAGATAATTAATTGTTCCCTTTTGCTTCTGCAGGGCAGAGTGAAGGCACACAGCAGGGGTTAAGTGTGCTAGAAAACTACCTAAAATGATACTTGGTTTTAGGGGTGGTAAATAAGACGTTTAAGGCAGCTCTACAATTTGCCTGTGGTGCTTTTCAAACCAGCACTCATTTGAAAACTGCTAGCACCTAGAGGCAGAATCTTGTATTTAACCCACCAGAAATCTCAGGCATCTGTTCTGGTAGGAGCAAGGTACAGGTCTGTTTTGGCTCAATTCAAGATTTTTTTCTTTCTTTCAGTATCCTGTGGAGCACCCAGACAAGTTCCTCAAATTTGGCATGACTCCATCCAAAGGGGTTCTGTTCTATGGGCCACCTGGTTGTGGTAAGACACTGCTGGCCAAAGCCATTGCCAATGAATGCCAGGCAAACTTCATTTCCATCAAGGGGCCGGAGCTGCTTACCATGTGGTTTGGCGAGTCTGAAGCCAATGTGCGCGAGATCTTTGACAAGGTAGGCGCTCCTTCTGCTCCCTGTACTATGTTTGTGCTCAGATACCCCAGAACGTTATTCTCTACTGAGCCTAGCTTACTGGCCTAGTTCTTGTTTGTTGTGTCTGGTGTTTCCCCACTTATTCTGTGACTGCCTGCTGCTTTTCTGATGTTAAGAAATTAATCCTTTTTGGCAACATAACTCTTTAAATGGTTTTCTCCTGCTACCCTTTGCGTTGTTGTTGGATGATAAATGTTTAAGTGCCTTAGCAGTGGAGCTATGTTAAGATGGTGTAGATATCCTCCAAATCCCTGAAAACTTATTTTGAAACCTCATTAGCCATCACCTTTTGCAGAGCTTCAAAATGTCCTACAAGTTCTTGTACTGCAATAAACATGGCTTAGGAAGAAGTTCACTCCTACTGCGCAATTTCCTCTAGGTAGGGTTACCTCCTGTTCCAGGAGGTGTCTGCATGGATCAGCTTGGGAATTCTCATTCTTATGACCAGGGAAGATGATGTGAGAGCAAAGTTGGAGGGAGAATGAGAGAGATGATGATTTGTTTGGAAGGGAGTTTCAGAGGCTATCTGGTTCAACTGTTTGCCCAGAGCAGGGATAACTTGAAAGTTAGATCAGGCTTTTCAAGACCTTGTGTAGTTTAGTTCTGAGCATCTGCTAAGGATGGAGAATCCTCTGCCTCTTTTGGCCTGTGTAGCAGTGTTTGAGATTTCTCATTGTGAAGATTTTTTTTTTTTTCCCCTATATTTCTAACTGAAATTTCCCTTGCAGCAATTTGTGCCTGTTGCATCTCGTCCTTTCGCTGTGCTCCTCGAAGAAGAATCTGGCTCTCTTCCCCATAACCACCCATTAGGTAGCTGCAGTCAGTGACTGGATCCTGCCTTCCATTTGATGAGTCTGTCTTGATTCCTGATACTTGAGTGCCTAAATAACCAACTGACATCCCTAGATCTTGCAGGGACAGCTCTGGTCCAGGCAAAATGGCTTCGGCTCTCCCTCTAGGCATTGGAGTTACCACCTTTCTGCTTGGTTCACAATGCTCCCAGCTTTGGAGAAACTCGGTGTGTTGTTCATAAGAGTTTAACACAGGGTTTGTGCGGCAGGAGATTATTCCAGAGCAGCTCCTCCAAGCTGTCCCAGAGGCAGCAGTGCTCTAGTGCTCCTTTGAGCTGCGTTGATTTTAGGGTAGGCTTAGTGAGAAATCAGTGTACTTCTTGTCTGGTGGTACTTAACATGCAGGAACTGTACCTGTTTACTTTTTGTAGGCCCGCCAAGCAGCCCCTTGTGTGCTCTTCTTTGATGAGCTGGACTCCATTGCAAAGGCTCGAGGTGGGAATATCGGAGATGGTGGTGGTGCTGCAGACCGTGTCATTAACCAGATTCTGACAGAGATGGACGGTATGTCCACCAAGAAGAACGTCTTCATCATTGGTGCCACCAACAGACCAGACATCATTGACCCAGCCATCTTGCGCCCTGGCCGTCTGGATCAACTCATCTACATCCCCCTGCCTGATGAGAAGTCCCGGGTGGCTATTCTTAAAGCCAACCTGAGGAAATCACCAGTTGCCAAGGTAGGATCTGTGCCCTGATTGTGATTGACTTGGGTTTGGTGCATGCTTCACATGCTCCCACAAGCTCGGGACAGAGCAGAGGGCTGGTGACTAATCCATGCAGTACAGAGATGTGAAATCTTCAGTGCCTGATTGATGGAAGGCTTGAGCTTTGAATCTAGATATCAGTGAAACCAGGTGTCAGTGACACACAGTTACTGTGTGTGTACACACATGAAGTAGCACAGCAGGTCTTAATCACATAGTAGAATTCCACCCATGGTGCAAGAACAGGAAAGCCTGGAACCGGTGTGTTATGGAAGATGGAAAAGATTCTTGTACTTAAAAAAAAAAAAAAAAAAAAAAAGTAGATGTTGAAAACAGGGAAGGAAAATGGAAGCTGAAGAGGAATCATCACAGTAAATTGGTACTGAACTTTATCACAGGCAAGAGCTATGTCCCTTTCCTGGGGAGCAGGCAAGAATGCAACCGACAGTGCCTTTAATCAGAGAAGAGCAGATGTCAGCAAGAGCTCAGGCTGTTTTGTGTCAAACTTACCTTTTCAGGCACTGTCAGGAAGGAAAGCTTGAAAGGAGGTTATGGCCCTACTCCATCAGTTGAAGGGAAGGAGGAGGGTTGTTGGTCCTGTCTTTCTGTGCCCCTTCTTGTACGTGCCTGTGCTCTGTGCTTCCCTCTGAAGTGTTGTTGCTGCTTTGTGTGGCAGAAGGGTCACTTGCTGGTGACGTGAAATGCACCTGCAGGTAGTGCTCTCTGCTTGTTACCTCCTGGGCTAGGAACTCCAAGGCATTACTGTGCTTTATAGCCTGACACTATTTCATTTGACCCCTCATGCTGACATCTGAGTGAGTGGTACCCTGAACCCAGAAGTCAGCCTGCTTCTCCTTGAGGATGAACAGTGCAGAGGCATTTGTGGCTGCTTAGCGGACTCTTCCTGAACATGTGAGGAGTGTGGCCTGCTGTTGTGTGTAGTTAACCTTTCCCAGAAACAAGAGCCTTCATAGCTCATCTTCTAAAATTGGTCAGAGTTAAGGTGGTACCTTGGTACCATGGGGATCTAAAGGCACCTTTTTGTCACCTGGGAGCGTAAGATATAAAGGACAAGCCTCCCTATTTTTTCCTAGGATGTCGACCTGGATTTCCTAGCGAAGATGACCAATGGCTTTTCGGGAGCTGATCTGACAGAGATTTGTCAGCGTGCCTGCAAACTGGCCATCCGTGAGTCCATTGAGAGTGAGATCAGGCGAGAACGTGAGAGGCAAACCAACCCTTCCGCCATGGTGAGTGAGGCACCTCTGAGCTTTCCCTGCTCGTGAGACATAGGCAGCCCACCTCTGCCCGTGGGTGAAATGTGATGAGTTCCTGCCTGTAATCTTCAGGTGGGGACGAGTAGGCTCTCGGCACAGAGCGCTGAGCTGGAGCACTTTGTTCTCTTCTTGTGGGAGGGTGAGGCCCTGCTAGTGTGCCTCATCCTTGGCATTACTCAGAAGGCCCCTGCTGCGGCTGTGACTCACTGTCTACTGCAGTGTCCCTCTCTATCCCCTGCCTTGGCTGGTATTGGAGCATCCTGGCCCAGAGGGAGGCTGTGGGCACGTGCCTGGCTGTAGAGCTCAGGGAACGCATCTCATCTGGGCCCTCTGTCCCATGCAGGAAGTGGAGGAGGATGACCCGGTTCCCGAGATACGCAGGGATCACTTTGAGGAGGCCATGCGCTTTGCTCGCCGCTCCGTCAGTGACAACGACATCAGGAAATATGAGATGTTTGCACAGACTCTACAGCAGAGCCGTGGCTTTGGCAGCTTCAGGTAACCAGGAGGGAGGGGGAGAGGGCAGTATGACTCAGCTAGCCTCAAGAGCAGAGTGGTGAGGGCAGCTTCTCAGCTGTGCACTGGGTAGCAGTCCCCTCTTCCACCACTTTTTTCCCTTCTCCTCAGTGCATGCAGCAGCTAACTGAGCCCAGGGCCGCTATAGGCTGCGCTACAGGCTGGTTGTAGCTGCTCCATTAGTGCTCTTGAAGGCCATCTACACTGAAGAGCCTTTTTCCTTTAATGCAAGCAACATCTGGCAGCAATACAGGCCTTTTGTGTGATCTGCTGTAAGGCTTCTTCCCGTTTCACCCCTCTGTCCTACTTGGCACCGGGGTGTTGGTGTGGAGGGAGGGGATTGTGCTGAGCTGTGAGGAGACTTTTGAACAGCATCTCTTCTCCCCTTCTGCACCACTGCACGCAGGTTCCCATCAGGTAACCAGGGAGGCGCTGGTCCAAGCCAAGGCACAGGAGGTGGCAGCGGGGGCAACGTGTACAGTGAAGACAATGATGATGATCTCTACGGTTAACTCGCTGTCCTCGGTGGACCAAACTGCAAATCAGGCCACGTTGTACAGGGAAAATCCAATGTTCAGTGGACTCTTGGCTTCTTCATTCCTCAGTCAGAACCAGTGTAGCTGCGCATCAGACTTTGTACAGGGAATGTTTTCTGCAAACACAAATCCACACCGATGTTCAGTTGGGAGGCAGACAGTGAATTAACAAGGAGGGGAACTGACTTAATTTCTGAGAAATTTCTGTTCTAGTTTATGTGGCAGAATCAGCAGCTTTAGCAAAGGGTACAACGCTAGCCTGTATAAAAAAAAACCCCACAAAAATAATAAAAAAAAAAATAAAAATCCCACAAAACTCTAGCCAGGCCCTGGCCATTCCTTTGTGAAAGTTTTCTAGTTAATGAGGTTGCTCTTCATTCTTATGTCTTTAAGTTCATGTTAACAGAAGAAAGGTACTGGTTTGGCAGCTGCTTTCCCCTGCTAGTACTTGGCAGCAAGTGCCAAATAAGAGAGCACCGTTGCTTGTGGCAGGTATCTGGTGTTTCTTCTCCAGTGCTAGCCGTGAGCTGTCACGTCTCCTGCTGCTTTGGCTCCTGGGCAGCAGCGTAGCCCAAATCCCTGTCTGTGCTTTGAGCTCTGGTGCTCTCCCTGCCGGGCTGTTGGACTCTCGCAGGCAGGAATCCTACTCCAGCAATTGCCGTTTCATCCATCCTGCCTAAAGGCAGGTGCGAGAGGGTTCTTGGCCTGTGGCTGGAGTCTGTGGTGCAGCATGACCTGAGCATTGTTAGGGAAAAGAGGAGCCTCCTGCTCTGATGCTATAGACAGCATGTTCCTCAGGCTCTGCTGAAAGATTTCCTTCCCATTCAGCTGAAACAATTTGCGTGTGCCCTTGGGTTTCTGATGAAGGGCTTGACTGTTTTCTGTCAACCTCCTTACCTTCCCTTTGTTGCTCCCCGTATGCAGTAGCCAGGTTTTGATTCTGGTTCTTGTACTTGTCCTTCCTTTCCTTCCTCAGTTTATTTGCCCTTCTCTGAACTGTGAAATGTGCCTAGTTGTGGGATAACGTGCAGGGAGGGCTCAAGGCCAGCAGGAGCCGCTGTGCTGAGTGATGTGTTGCTGTCATGAACAGTGTTGCTGCAAAGACTGTAGCTTCAACTCGGCCACTTGCTGCTTGTCTTTGACTACACATCTCATGAAACTAGCGCCTGTGCTCACCCTCCAAGACAGGGCCAGAGGCTGGGTGCTCCTTTGACCCTGGAGAGCTGTATTTGCTTCTCCTTTCAGTGAGCTGAACCTGCAGCTTTGGCCACCAGCCCGTTAGAGCAAGGGAGGTGTGTGTGGGGAGCAGCCCAGCGAAGGGGGAAAGTACCGTGATCGATGGCAGGAGAGAGAGTTAACTGGCCTGAGCAGGGAGGTTTCCCTCTTATTTCTGAGCTGCGTGGAGGGGTATTTGCAGCATGGGCTGCGAGCCTCTTCCTTTCCAGGCTTGTAGGCGAAGTCCTGTGGTTGGTGAGGTGTCCCTCACTGTCTGTCTCTCTAGGTCACCCAGGTTTGGGCTGGATTAGTGGTATTTGGGATGCGTAAGTGGACAAGGGAAGACCTGCTGTAACGGATGGGCTAGTGAGCAAAAGGGAGCCTGTTGTGTGAACGCAGAAGCAGTGGGGCTGGCTGGATATGGCCCAGCTCCTGAGAGCAAGGGGGAGATCCTGTTTGAGCCAATGGACCTTGGCTGTAAGGTGCACTGTTAGCTTTTGGGGAGGGTTGCGTGAACTGAGGCCTATGCAAGGATTTTTGCAAAAACAAGAGGCTTAAATGTTAGGTTGTGGTGCCAATGAGTATGGGAAGGTGCCTGCAGGCCTTCCGAGGCTGAACCTTGCTGGGGATAGTGTGTGGCAACCTCTGCTACTGCATGAACTGTGCAGGGCCCAGGCTGTAAAGACAAGCAGATCTAGACGGGCTCCATCAAGCCAGCAGGATTTAAGCGGAGGGGTGGGGGGAAGAGAGGTGAGGGGAGTCTCAAAATAGCAAAAAGATGGAATCACCAGGGAGAGAGGGCTCATTCCCTGTGACATTGTGTGGGTAGCAAGCGGGAGAAAACGCGCCAAAAGCGTGAGCAAACTTTGCTTAAATAGCATGAGCTCCTGGCAGAGACGGCAGTGGGATGCGGGGAGCAGACCCTGGGGAGGAGGGGCAGCCCCTGCTCAGGTGGGTTGGCCTGGTTTTAAAGGCTGGCAGAGCTGCCTGCCAGGAGCAATCTTGCCCTGTCCTCGCGCCAGCTCAGTTTATGTGGATGTGCTTAGTGCCGCTGCTCTGCCAGCGGGTACGAGGGTCTCCCAAACTGTTTGGAAAGCGCTGGTTGTCTCCTCCTGCAGCGGTGCGGTTGGAGATGCCCGAACCAGCTCTGCCCCGTCCATGCAGTGACACCTGCAGCCTCGGTGTGGTATTAGGGGCCTGTCTCTCTCGTAGGTGCGAGGCAGGGCGGCTTTGCGCCAGGCTGTGGTTCGCTTTGCCCTGCGCTGGCAGGGGCTGGGCAAGCTGAGCAGGGAGGGCTGCTGGTCCTTGCCCCATGGAGCGCCCCCAGGTCCTTGTCGCGGTACGTGATGCCTTTGGCCCAGGGCTGCATCGCCTCCTTGCACTTCTAGCAGCAGGGGAGAGAGATGCTGAGGTCTCTTGGCCTTGCAGGGTCTCTGTGCTATCTAAGCCCAATCGAAACAGGTGCTGGTTTTGCTCTCATGTCCTGCTCCTTCCCCCGTGCAAGCCGGGGGGGAAACCAGAAACAAGCTGCTTTCAGACGATGGGTTCAGCCACCCTTCCCCAGCAGGGATGGTTGTCCTGTCCTTCCCCAGCACCGGGACCTCTCTCACACACATGTAAAAGCCCTCCCCACCTCTGGCAGCCGGTGGGTTTCTTCCTCCCTGCCCATTTGGGAACTCAACCAACCCTCCCTGCGCTCTGCAAGCGCTGCTGCCCTGGCAGCTCTGCATGCAGCCTGCTGTGAGCATCCCAGGCAGCCCTGGCCAGCACCAGGAGAAAGAGGAGGCTGGGGAAAGAGGCAGAGGGGTGAGCAGGGTGCAGGAGCACTGGGAGGTGAAACCCTCATCTTTCTTCCCCCCTCCCCAGCCTGCCCAATGTGGGATATGGCTTCTGGATGGGGCCAGCACCTGCGGGAGCTCTGAGAGCACCTTCCCCTACCCAGGAGCTGCAGTGGGTTTGCCCCAGCCTGTGTCCTTTCCCAATGGACACCGTGCAGCAGAGCCCTTTGCAAGCCAGAGCACTAGCAGCTGCATGGGCAAGAGCCCCCCTGGCTGCATGCCGGGGCAGGGAGCACCCACTGCACCCTTGGCCTGAGCCCGGCACCTTGCTGGGAGGACTGGGCAGCCCCAAAGGGAGCTGGGGAGATGAAGGGGCGGGTGGCTGGGATGGCCAGGACAGGGTGTCGCCCTGGATGGGGCTAGTTTAACTGCGGGGGGAGCTGAGGCCAGCCCCAGCACTGCTGCTGTGTTTGGCACCTACCTGCACCCTGCTGCGATGCACCGTGCGGCCCCAGAGACCTGGTCCCCGTGCCCCAGCCCTACGGCCAGACCCCACAGGCTGCTCTCTTTATCCTTTATAGTTTTTATTCTGTTTGTTTTATTAATAATTTCATTTGGTGCGCAGCTCCAGGAGAGGCTGTCAGTTGTCTTATGTTTAATCTGTTTGATTTGAGCTGACCAAGCCAGAAAATAAATCGATACATCTGTCTATGCAACTCCCATCGACTTGCTTGTTTTATATGTCATATTCAACTATAGTATAAATGGGGTAGCACGGGCCATGCGACCCCCTGGGGGCCACAGCCCGGCTGCTGTGGGTGCAGGATGGGGGGAGGCCCACAACCCAAAGGTGGGGGTTAGAGGCTGATTCGTGGCTCAAGGGCTCGGGGCCCTCCTGCAGCACCCCCAAAATCTCGGGGCTAAGCAGGCTCACCTGCCAGCAGAGGGCAGGCGATGGCCACGCTCGGCACAGCCCATGTCCCCAAATCCCAGCCTGGGCCTTGCACAGCTGCCCCGTGGACATCCCTGTCCCGTGGATCTCCTTGCCCCATGGACATCCCCTTCCTATGGACATGCCCACCCTGTGAACATCCCTTGCACCGGGCCATTCCCACAACATGGGCATCCTTTCTCCATGGGCAGCCCTTCCCCATGGGCAGCCCCACCAGCACAGCCAGCCCCGTGGGGCTGCACCCTCGGGCTGTGTCGGCTCCGGCCATGTCCTGCCCAGCCACCAGCTGCTCCTGGCAACGAGATCTGTGTGGGCTTTGGGTTTAGCTTCAGGGTGATTTCACAGTGTTGAGCTCTTGCCTAAGATGGAGGTGAGAAACTTGGCACATCCAGGATGAACCTGGCCCCAGCGTCTCTCCCACCCCATCAAGCCCCTGCCAACAGCAAGGAGCCCCCTTCGCCGTCCCCAGGCTGCTCAGCCCCACTGCTCCCAGCCTCCCTCGGCCACCCCGACCCCCAGCCCCTCAGCGTCTCAGCTGGCCTCGCTCCTGCCCATCCGTGTCGCCTGCACCCCGGGGTGCCCCGATGGGACCAGGTGCCCCAATGTGGTGGATGCGGAGGGGCAGAGCCCTTCCCCGGCCCCGCTGCCAGTGCTCCGGCCGGCACAGCCCGCAGTGGGGTGGCCTCGCTCACCCCATGGGCACCCTCACTGCTGGCTCCTGCCCCCCTTGCTTCTCCCCCAGGTGTTTTTCTGCAGTGCTCCCTCTCCTTAGACACCCCCTGGTGCTGTGAAGAGGGGGGGTCTTCCTCGTCCCCAACGGCTGGTCCTGGAGCTACAGCCCCGGTGCTGCGTGCGGACAGAGATCTGGCTGGGATGAGCCGGCAGCGCAGGGCTGCGGCAAATTGCTACCCGAAGGGAAGCGATGGGGCAGAGATGGAGGCTGGGCCTCAGCTGCGCCAGCGTCCCTCACCATAACACATGCCAGCGGGGTGTATTTTTTAAAATACTTTATTTTTCTCTCAATACTGACATTACAAAAAAAAATTACAAAAAAAAAAAAAAACCCACTAGAAAACATTCAGGTCTCATTGAAACTGAGAAAAACCAAGCAGCTTGCATCTGCGTGCTGACCTGTCTTCTCGCTCCATCAGTGTCCACCAGGGTTTCTGTGTCGAACTCAACAGGGAACAGCGGAGGGAAAAGGCATCGTATCCTAACCATTCAAACTGGTCGATAAATTAAAAGCAGTGCGTTACAGTTTTCGCCTCCTCGTGACAAAGCCATTGCACAGGACTGCCTCCCCGCCGCCTATGATACACTGTACAGCTGTACACCTCGCGCGCCGCCTCGCTGCACGCGCCGTCCTGGCCCTGACGCCCTGCTCTAACTCCCAGCAGCGAGACGTGACCCGTGCTGGGAAGTGGCCCGGCTCCGCGTCACACTGACCGCCCCAAAGGACCCCTGTTTCAAGTCAGTGATTGCTCTTTAAAAAAAGGATTGCCAGGGGATTATTTTGGCATGGGTTTTCTTGGCCTCGGTTGGACCGGGAAGGCGATGCCGCGGTGGAAGATGAGCTTTTTGAGCCGTACAAAGCCAGGTCAAACATGCCTCCCGCTCCGTAGGACCCCTCCCGAGAAAAATTGGCAAGAGGCAGAATAGGCCGACAAAGGTAAGAAATATAAAAATTCTCCTGATGGAAATCCAAAGTTTTAAAAAAATACAGCATTTAAAAACAAAACCACCAAGCAGATTGCCTCATGCTCCTCCCAGCTCCACCATAACGCCCAGAAACACCTCCTGAATTAATCATCTTCCCTGTAGAAAAATATATACACGTGCATTTCTCTTCCTATGAAAAGCCCTAAGGTTGAACTCAAACACTAGTGAAAAACCACAGCTCTGCTCACACTTGGCTCTGCTTTTGCACCTGAACTTGTGCTACACACATACTATGTTCTCACAGGCATGATGTTCATATGGCTGAACTGATCCCCTGAAAGGCAGGATGAACCACTCCAGGAAATCCAAAATGGGCAGAGAAAACCCTTATGGAATTGATCTAGCTATCTATATATACGTATAAAAAAAGCAGCAATGCAAATTCGACACATCTGAACAAGAAAGCTTCCCATCCTGGGCTCCCCCTTCCCTCCTGCTTGCTTGGGTTTGGGCCTGGCAGCAGGCACAGGAAGATGCTGGCCCAGCTCCACGCGGGTACGTGGGACAGACCCAGCCAAGACCTACGGCCTGAGCAGGGTGCAGGGGGACGGGAGGGACCGTCACCAAGTGCTTTGAGCTCAGCATTTTCATTTGGCACAGATGATGCTCGGTTGTAGTCTTGGCACAGGAGAGTGGACCACAGCAGGACTAAGTACCATGGTCCCAGGTTAGAAACAGTCCAGCTACAGTGGCCATCGTGTGCAGAAGCGATCCCTTTGCCATACGCACTGTTTCCTTGGCACCTCGGTACAGCCGGGACCTTGAACAGCAGCAAGTATCGAAGAGGGGAAGAGGAAACTAACATCAGGGGTGTGAGGTCGTGTAAAGTCCTATTTACACTGTGTTTAAATCCCTACAAGTCCATCCTCTAGTCAGAAAGTTGGCTTCAAAAGCAGGTGACATAAAAACCACAAAGTGATGTACCTCCCTGGGCAAACAGCCCACGCCACTCGCTTGTGCAAGGCAGAAAAGCTGGACCTCTAGAAAACAAAAAAAAGGCTGGCAGCTAAAAGAGAGCTGCGAAGGGCTGGGCAGGAGCCCGCGCTCACGACCCCTCCACTGCTGGAGTAGAAAACAGGTCAAGAGGGGCAGGTGGGAGGGTGGGTTGGACAGGACCTTGGGAAGGAAGGTGGGTTTTTTGCATTTGAAAGTGCTCTGGCACCTCTGCTCCGCGCAGGTCGGATGCTGTGGCACGTGCGTTTGGAGTATTGCTGCTTGGAGAAGAGTCCCCGGGCTCTAGGAGCATGGGAGGTGTTGCTTGAGGATCTGTCTCGTCTGGGGGGCTATTCTGTCTGGGAAGCGGATTTTGAACTCCACGATCAAGTCTCCTCGCTGGGTGGGGGCCTTGGGGAAGGGCAGCCCTTCCCCGCGCAGTCTCTTCACTGTGCCCGGCTTGATGATGTCGTTGCAGGGCAGCGGGATCACCCGCCCGTCGATGGTGGGAATGTTCACGGTGCAGCCACACAAGGCCTGCGAGGGAGAAGAGAGACACGCCGTGAGCCGGGCTGCCTGCCCTCCCAGACCCTTAGCCCCTCCGCTCCCCGTGGAAACCCTGGCCTTGTCTGCGTGGGGAATCGCCAGCTACGGCTCCCAGGGATTTATCAAGGGAGCCCTGAGCACCCTGGCATGGGGGGAGCCCCACGGGGTTTGCCCTTCTCCCTTCTCAGCACCCCAAACAGCCGGGGGTTCTCCGAGCAGGCTAAGGATGAGGGACGAGGCATATTTACCTCTCAGAAATCACGCCCAAACCAGAGTAGCCTGGTCTGGCGTCACCTCCAAAAGCATCCTGCCTGCCCATGGCCACGGCGGTGCACAGCCACCGCAGGACCAACCGCAACCACGGAAGAAACTGGGACGCTCAGAGCCACCACCCTGAACCTGGCAGACGCTGTGGCTCGCCCTGGGGCACGTCACGGCAGCGGTCACCTGCCTGGGCACGGCGCTGCCAGAGCGGGACAGCCCGGGAAGAGCCTCTGGCTCCCTTGGGGCTGGAGCAGAGCTCCAGGACAGGGACGTCCCGGTGCCCACGCCACCGAGCAGTGGGAAACGTGTTGCCTCCCTGCGTCGGGCACTCCCTGGATTATACTGCCTGGCTCTGATCTCCCTCCCAGCTTGATGGACGCAGCCCTGAGCTCTGCTCAGGGTTAGCAGCCTGGCTCATACTCGCTGGTGCAAGCCTGGGTCTCCACTGGTCCTAACCTCCTTGTGCTGGGTGCCGCGAGGTGCCAGGAGCTGTGCAGGAGGGGGAACCCTGGCCTTGCCGGGGGAAGGATCCCCGCTCCCCATCTACCGCACTCCCCAGGAGACACTGCCAGCGAGCGACCCGGGACTCGCAGCAACAGGGCAGGTTAAATTTAGCCCCCCTGGCCTCACCACCCAATCTTGCAGGGGTAACCGAAAATCCAGCTGAGATCATTGGATGCCTCTGCAGTTCATCAGCTGTCGCCCTTCGCAGCCCGGCAACTCTGCCTGGCACTGGGGGTTATCTATAGCACAGGCCACGGCTCCCCTGCCAACAGCCTCCAAAAGGCTACGCCGGCGCGGGACAGCGGTGCGGCCGTGGCGCGGCACCGAGGTTTCCTGGAAGCCAGGGCTCCGGAGGGCCTGTTCCCTGCCGCAGGTCCCTGCGCAGGCGGAGGGTCGAGTTACAGCATCATACCAGTGCCCGCCGGCTATTTTTACCTGCCGGTGTCCAAGAAGGAAGCTGCAGCGAGACACCCCCCCCCCACCCCCCGAACCGCAGCGTGCCCTGCTCCCAGGCGCCTGCCCTGCCTCCCCACGCTCCTCCGTGGCGGCGGGCTGCCCCGGAGATGGGGGGACTGACCCAAGAGCTGATTTCCTGGGCTGCCAGCCCTATGCCCCGTCCTCGCGGCCGGGCGCTGCCTCCTGCAGAAGCCGGCAGCAGCCGGGAAGTGGGTGCTGCCCGGCAGCCGCAAGCCGGCCTGCATTAGGGAGCCACGTGACCTGGGAATGCAGCAAGAAAATCCTTGTGTCCTTAAATAACTCAGACAGCTCTGCCATACACGTGGGCAGCACCGTCTCCAGGCTTTCAGCAAGGGAGAAGGCTGCCGCTAACAAGAGGACTGCGGAGCGATACTTCTGGAAGGGGCGGATTTGCTGGGGATAAAGCCTCCGGGCGCTAGCGGTTGAGCTTCCCGGGAGAGGGGTCGGCGCAGCCTAGTCCCATGTGCTGCACACAAAGCGCTCGCCCCTCCGAGCTGGTCCTGGGGTGCAGCCCCTCGTGTCCCCAAGAGACACCCTGCCAAGGAAAGGAAGGAGGATGCGATTTGCTGTTTTGGGGGTGCTCGCAGGTGCCCACCGGCACGTACCGCGGAGGGCTGCACAAGTCCAGGTGTGCCGGAGAAAAGGTGTCTCTGGCTACAAAACGGGAAGCAGAAAGGGAAAGCAAGGGGTGGGGGGCAGGCATAGCAGTTAGACCTCAGGTTTCCAGCCAAGGGGGTCAAGGTAACAGTGTCCTTTTATTTGTAGCAGAAAAGCCACAGGCAACCTGAGGTGCTGCTTTTGCTATGCAGGATACAGGTCATCCTCAGGGCAGCCGCCTTTCTCCGCAATCCAGCACGCTTCTGCAATGCGATGGCACATTGGACTTGGGGAGCGCAGTGGGCACCTGCCTGCCCGCTCTCCTCTGCTCAGGCCTCACAGCAACGCGGCCAGCGGGAAGCTGGGCATCTAGTTCAGCCTCCAGAATGAGCTTTTGAGAGCAAAACAGGCCAGCAGAAGTGCAACTGGGACGTTTGCTCCCAGTCCCAAGGGACAGTGCTGGAAACAGCAAAGCAGAGAGCCCTTTGCATGCCCACGGTGCAGGCGTTGCACGTCAGCACCGTGTTCGCCCTGGAAAGCTGAGGAATGTGAGCAGAAACAGGCAGCAACAGTGAAGATGATAGACAGGATCTTAATGTTTCCTTCCTAGAGCCAAGACGCACCAATTAGAGGCGATTTCTCCTCCACCGTATGTTCTTGTTTTTAATTTTTCCTGCCCAACTTCACTGGCATTTAAGAAACTGGTTGTTGAAATAATACCAGTGACCGCAAGCAAGAGCGTGGAACACTGTGATATGCCAGCACGCAGCACTCCACCATACTGCAGGCAGCTGCTCTGAATCCTAGAAAGAGGCTCCGTTTATCCCTAGGTATTAAATCAAAGTGGGCTTGATAGCGAAACCTGCGCTGAGCTATGAGTGCAGAAATTTATCTAGGTCAGCAGCGGGCCCTCCTCTGCTTGCAATGAAGCCACAGGAGGATTTTGCCACTGGCACCAGGGCAACCCAAGAGCGTCTCAGCAAGGCTGGAGCACGGATGCTTCAAGGAAGGTGACGCCAGGTAAAGGATGCAAAACAGGCAGCTCCCAAGGGCAGGCATTACGCACACAGCCGAGGGGGTGTAACATCTCCATAAAGGTCCCTTCCGGCAGTGCTGCCTGAAGATCTGCCTCCCAGGAGACACAGACTTTTGCAGCTGTTGGCATAGCAGTGTCACTCCTCCCTCCCTCGGCTCCCACTGCGACGCGTGCCTGTAATTTTAAGAATGGACACTTCCCTGCAGCCCACGAGTCTCTGGGGAAGCCCTCTTCCACCTCATGCTTCTGCAGTGGTGAGTCAGCAGCTCCCACCGGGCAGCAACCACCCCACACTGCCCTGGCCAGGGGGATGGGGTGCCGAATGGGACGAGGATGCGAGCTCTGGAAGTGCCTGGGCTCAGAGACTGGAAGAGTTGCACCTTGGCCCAGCTTGTCTTTTGGGATCTCCTTGCCTTCATCTCCAGCTTGACCAAAGCATTGCTTGAGGCAGTCTAGGGTTAGAAGTTTATGGCTGCTGGGTTTTCTAGGTCAAGTGACTGCTGGTAGGCCGTTGCCTCCGCGGGCTGTGCTCTAGAGGGGTCTATGGGTTCAAAGAGGAGGACGATGGTCTCCAGGTTCCCTGCGGGAGTGCTGGAGCTGGGCAAGTTCCTACCACAGAGTGGACAGGAGTCCAGGTTCAGCATTGCCTGCTCCTGCTCAGGTTCAAGAAGGTGCCCGTAAGGAAGCATTGCCAAATGGACGCTGCACTGCCAAGTGCTCCAGTCACCCCTGTCCTGCTCCTGGGCACTGACTGCTCCCTGCCTGAGCAGGGCCATGGCAGGGATCATTGCTACCCTTGGCAGCAGGGTGCTGGCAAGGGGGTCTCTGGCAGAACTGTGAGTCAGATCACAGCACCGAACACCTCCCAGATCTCCCTGTTCGCACCACACTGTGCTGCTCTCTCGGGGCAGCTGAAAAGATGAAAGCTAAAGCTAAAAAAGACAGACTTGCAAGGAAGAACAGTGCAAGGAGAGCACTCAAGGCTACAGTTGTAGGCTAGGTGATGAAGAGGTCTGTGATTTATTCTGTCACATACTGAGATCGTGGCATATGGAGTTGGGGAGATCCTGGCATCTGCTCAGGCTTCAGAGCACTTAAGCTACTTCTTCTCAAGGAAGATAAAAGCAGCAAAGCATTATCCTGCCCTGGCAAGCAGAAGGATGGGGATGGCAGCCAGTCCAGCAGCTTTCTGAGGATCTCCAGTGAGTTCAGTTTGCAGTGAGGATGGGTGGAGAACAGGAACTTCAGCTCAGAGATCAGGAATTTGCCTGGACCAGCAATTTCCACTAGTCTCTCTTTGTGACTGCATCATGCAAACCAAATGCCAACACACGCCCTGTTTATGGGCAGCTGGACAGAGATCACAAGTGTCCTGTGGGTAAGACGCTGCTGGGAAACTACTTGGTATGGCAGAGCAGGTACTTCCCCTGGCCCCAGCACCAGCAATTTTGGCAGGTCTCTGCAATAGCACATGGGGCAGGAATAGTTTTCTCAGGACTGAATGCTCAAAGGGCAACTCTGAGAGTCCTTCCTAGTCCAGGTCACTACCTGAGCAGCAAATGAACCTGGACTAACACGGACTGGACATCAGGACAGCCAGCTTGGGGTTAATTTTACAGATATAGGAATGCACAGAAGGAAACATCTGAGATATGGCATGCATGACTCCATAAATAATGCAGCCTCTCCCAAGTATTTCTGGAGTGGCCAGCAGAGTCAGCCACCACAGGAATAAACCTCTTTACTTGAATCCCTTTGCACTGTGAAAGAAATTCAACTCCCAAGTCTACAGGTTAACTTGAGATCAGTTTGCTTTAGTTTAGGGTTTGCATCCAGCTCTTCCTGACTCACGTGGTTCCCCCTTGCCCCCAGGACATCCGGCCATAGCCCCAGCAAAGGTGCAGAGCCATCGCAAAGCTCTTCTGACTTGCTGGCACACTAAAGAGCTCACATTTCCCTATCCTAGGTATGGCCCATTGAGCTGATTTCTATTAAATGCATCTGAGAGCATAAATCTGTCTTTGAAAAAAAATCAACTCATTAAGAAGACAGACAGCGTCTACAGTCTGAAAGGAACAGCAAATGGCAGCTGCCAAAAACGTCAATGTTAAATGCAGCTGCCAGCTGGCATTTATTAAAAGGTAGTTAGACAGCAGCAATGAACGGCACATCTTGTACTTGGGTAATCTCCCCTTCCTCTCCCACCTTCATACAGTTTGCAGCTCTGATGCATCAAGTCCCACTGTGATCTCCAGGACTGATAGCCTGAGTGTGTTGGATTTTGCTCAAAGCCAGGTTTTCCTGAATATTTTATTTATTGCCCTTTATCTAGAGAAGCCAGAACCGAAGAAAACAGCTGGTTTTGGCCAAAGCGGTGTCTGGCAAAGACTAGCTACAGCCTTTCTCTGTGTGGCCCTGCTTTCTGTCCATGAGGGGAGGTACCAGGCACTATCCAGGACGATAACAACAGCAGACTTGGCTACGTGAACAACTAGGGACCAGACACAAGTCAGCAAACTTGTTTTTTCCCTTGCTTCTACAGAGGATCTGGGCTGTCTTACATATGTCAATACCCAGTGTTGAAATAGAAGGACAGAACATATGGGGAAGGGGGGAAATGGATAAACACCACATTTATTTGCTCAAGAAGCAAGGCACATTCAGTAGGGACTGCAGTATCCCATGTCCTACACCCAGCAGGAAGGTTGAGCAGCTCTCCAAAACAGAGCATGAGCTGGTCTCTACAGCCCCTTTCTGCAGAGCTCTTTGCTCATGTCTGTCATGCCTTTCCTTACTGGTATGGTACAAGGACTGACTCCCATCTTGGCCCCATGTGCAATGACCCAGTCCCACCTCCCACCCCACGGGATTTCCCACTGACACCCACCTCTTTAAGACTGATGTTTGCAGTGTAGACTACATTCGTCCCGTCTCTCTTGAAGTGTGAGTGAGGCTTGTCCTTGAGGATGAAGACGATGTCAGCAGGGATGTTGTCTGGGGTGGCATCCCCTTCTTTGGGGAACGTGATTTTGGTTCCCTCCTTCCAGCCCCGTTTGATGACAATGTTTAGGATCTTATCCTCTGTCCGCATGGTCCGGCCATCAGCATTGAGCCTCCTGCGGGTGATCTTCATCCTCTTGGTGGAGCCGTGGTAGATCTCTTCCAGGGACACCTTGAGCTCATGGATGACGGGTGGGTCTTGGACCTTCCTCCGTGTGTGCAGGGACTCCTGGTGCCGCCGGTGAACCCCGTTAATGCCATTGAAACCAAACCGGCCAAAGGCACCGAAAGGGTCATCATCGTCATCGATATCCATATCTTCCTGGTCAAAGCCGTTGAACACTCGGGAGCGGCTGCTAGCAAAGAAGATATCGAAAGGGTTGGAGCCTCCAAAGAAGGATGCGAAGGTGGCGTGGGGGTCTCCATGGAAGGTGTAGTGGAAAGTGTTCCCTGAGCCACCTGAAGAGCCACCTCCTGTTTTGAGACCTAGAGGAGAATGGGGAAGACAAGACATTAACACTCCCTGCCAAAAGCTGCTGGCTCTGCATGGCAGATGCAAGGCTGTGCTGGGGACCCATGGCACCTGTATTTTCCAGGCAGGAATGGGGTTGGGAGTATGATCTTCACTGGCTCCAGACAGCCCGTCCTGCAGCTTATTGTGGTGCTGGTCACCCCCTTCATCCCAGCTGCCCATGGAGAGTGTAGACCAGGGAGGGACCACCTTGGCCCACATCACAGTCCTGCCCCTACACCCAGCCAGCTCCATCTTAAAAGCTGTCTGGGTTTTGTTCTGCTATTCCTACTGAAAGACCTTTTTGGTTCTCTCAGCTTAAGTTACAGCCTTTTCATTTAAAATGTCTCCCGACTAGTCCATTTCCATTTTTGCCCATGGGCAAGCTTCCTTTTAGCCCAACTAGCTCTACCCCTCTAACTGTGTCTTTCTAATCTAAGCAAGCCAACCTCTTCTAGTCTCATAACACAGCCTCGTTTCCTCTGAACATACTAGCAGCAACTCTAGCCAAACATCTTCCCCTTAGATGAGACTGGGTATGGCTGAGAAAACTGTCAGTGGCCTGGGCTGGAAGGTGAGCACAAGAACTAGCTGGCTCAGGAACAGGTCTGCTTGCAGGCTTTTGCTTCCTGGTAATGAGGATTTAAGCTTGTTCAGAGAAATCCTGCACATTAAAGGGGATGAAACATCCCACCAGACTTTTATCAGCCACTCCAAGATGCATTTGGAGCTGATCCACCATAGTCAATGTATTAGGTCTTTGACATCCAGTCAGTGCTGCATAAAACCCACCTTTGGGTGAACTATCTGCTCTTGCCTGTTACCCAAGATACCTGAGCTGCACTGACAGTCACGGCTAAAAGCAGCATATTTAGCACGTTAGAAAAAGCTTTGAACTCAGTAAACCACTGTGCAGTCAGGACTTTTGTTCGCAAAGCACATGGAAGTCAGCAGACCTGCCCTAGCTAATCCCTCCCGGCACAGAGGGGTGCGTAGGAGGGAAACAGCTCTCTGCACATTAGATCAAAGGGTCTGACCTGAGGTCCTGGCACTGATTTGCAAATGGAGTGAAGGTTTGGCATCACGATAGCTCTGTCAAAGCACTGTTACATCTACTTAATAGGAGAATCATTTTGCCTGGGGAGGTTTGAGGGCAGAGTTTAAACACATGCGTGTGCTACCTTCCCCTCTGCAAGACAAGGTCTTAGGGGTCAGCTGCTGCCACTGGAGTGGAAATCCTACAGTGGTATTTTTCCCAGCTGAAAGGGAGACTTTATAAAATGCCAAATGGCAACTATTCCCTTGGAAATCTCCCCTGACAGATCCTCGGCAGAGCCTTACATCACTCCAAACTCCATAAAGTCACAAGCAGCTGAGGCACAAGACAAATAGCCCCCAAAAGAAGTCACACCTGCAAAATCCCTTCAAGAGGGACCACAGAGGAGGCCAGCAGAACACAAGGAGCGGTGGGCAGACGGTCCGTGGCCATATACTCTGCAACACTATTTTTCACTAGGAGGGTCAGGGAAGGGTTAAAACAAGTCTAGCTCAAGGACTATTTTGGGGGCACGCCAGTGACTGTAAAGGGCTATTTCTGAAGGGCCGTCCCTTGTGCCAGCCCCCTACACTCCAAGCCAGCAGCAGGAGATATGAGGGGGACAACACAGAGCAGACAAATTTGCTGCTCTTTTCTGCTCGCCTTGATTGATGAATTTATCTTGTGAGGAGGAGGGCTTCTGCTTCACTTTGCACTCACTTGAGCAGGGAGTCTCCTGGCCCAGCCGGGCTCTCAGCCTCCTTGAAAGGTGGCAGCACTTGGACAAGCTCTCAGGTGGTTTGCAGCACCTCTTCCTTCTGCCCCTGCCCTGCTGGGCAAACGTCTGTGCTCTTGTAGAGCCTGTGTCGTGTGCTGCACAGGGCTCCTGGGACAGTTGGCCTCTCGGGGCCAGGAAAAGGCCTGTGCCATTCAGACTCCATAGCAGCCCTGCCAAGGAGGCAGTCTGGCCAGGCAGTTTGGCCTTAGGAAAGGGCTGACAGCGAAGGGGACGTTGGAGGCTGGCTGGTGCCCCAAGGCACGAGAGATGGGGAGAGTGACAACACCTCTGTCATGCCTCTCAGCTCAGCACCCTGGCTGCACAGGTCCAGTTTTGGGAGCTTCACCCTCTCCAGCCCGGTTCCCTGGTTGGACCTGGGCCACAGGGCAGGAGGAGCAAAGTCCATGGGACCCAGCTGACTCCGGTCAGTATGTGGGGCCCAAAGGCCCCTTGAAACGCTAACCACCAGGCCACATCACTCGAAAAAAAGGAGTTGGTTGGAAAACAAAAGTGCATGTTGGCCTGTTGCAGGAGCAAGTGACTGGTCTAGAAGTCACCATCCAGGACCCAAACCTCTGGGACTGATGACAGTGTGTGCCCTGTCTCACGAGGGGTCTGGGACCAGCTCACCAGCATCTCCTGGGCCCTCCCTCCAGCCACAAAGCCTTCCAGGTCTTTCATCTCCTTTTTGCCCAGACTCCACACTTTGAGCTTCTGCATGGGCTCTCTGAGTATAGCCAGCTCAGACACAGTGTCTGCCTGCTCATGTGGCTGTAATTATGGAGAAACCCTTGAAGGGGAAGCTGGCCTCTCCCAGCCCAGGTGATGGAGCACATTTTGCATTGGAAGAGGAATCATGAAAGGAAGAGGCAAGGCAGCTGATTATGGGCCAACATGGAAAGGCCACTGAGCAAGGAAAGAGTGGCAATGCCAACAGCATAACCACTTGTTTCAGGAATAACTAGAGAGTGGCTACAAGTCACAAGGAAATCTGTGTCTTGTTCTTGCTCACTAACATGAAAAGCTTAGAGGTGCCCGACAGCATGTGAACGGAAGAAAAATGGACAAAACAATGACCCTGACCACAAGTGCAATGGGAAAGAGACACAGCACTAATTCTGCCCAGGGCACTGCAGAGAGAGTCTGAGGTAACCACCACCAGTCACCAAAAACACCCAAGGGGTTTGGTTTTGCTTGTACTTGAGTCACATGGGACAGGTGCTGTGATCTTTTCAGGCAAATTCATGCCCCTCAAGAAGGGCTGCACCTGCTGCTAGCTATTCCAGCTTTGGGTAGTTCAACACAAACTCTGTGCCTGTGGTTTCTCTGCCAGGGTGGCCAAAGCAGGTGGGATGGGCTCCTGTAGCAAGGGCATTTCTCCAGGCCATGAGTGGAGCAGGCTCAGGCCGAGGCCAGTACAGGCTCTGGCAGCTTTGGGATCCACCAGCACTGGAGAAACCCCGGCAGCATGGGGCCGTTCGTCACCCAGGGGAGCCCTGAAGGGGAGATGACCACAGCAGTGCTGGAAATGTGCTTGGGCGATTACGCTCGTGGGTCTGGCCAGGCTGTGTGGTGTTGGCGCTGGGGTCACTGTAGGCACCGTGGAGTCTTATATTAGGGGAAGGAAAGAAAATTATTCACACAGTGGGGCCAGTGACAGAGAGGCAAGACCGATTTCAACCCCAGCCTCTCCATCCTCCTGACACTAGGGGGGTGGCTTTTCTGCTGTATTTTTTTCCCACTACTCCATTCACTTATTTTAACTGTCTTCGGCAATGGAGTTTCCACCTCTTCCTCAGAGAGCCACTGTCCATAACAGATTGTACAGCCAGGAGGTTTCACCTTTAAGCAACTGCTGTTTACCTTCACTTTAATCCCAAGACACTAGTCAGACCAATAGGAAAGCAGGGTCCAATTTCGACAGTGCCTCCAAGGAAAAGCTAATTTCTCACTTGAGATAGCTGCATCTAATTTTAGACAGCAGCAAATCACTGTGGTTCAGTGAGTCCCTTATAGCAGTGACATAATTAACTAGTTAAGCAACTGGTATAAGGCAACAGTGAGAGTGTGGATTGCCAGGCAAAGATTTTCTAAAGCTTTACACAGCTCTCTATTTTTGCTTAGATAAACCAGCAGGGAGTTTCGCCAGGTCTGTCTATGCTTTCACACCCAGGAGCCTGATTTCTAACAGCACGAGGAGCCTCTGGCAACTTCTCCATGGAGCTCCTCAGTTCTTCCCTTAAGTTTCTGATGTTTCTAGTTCCCCAGCAACTTTCGAGCAGTGGATATAATTACATCAGTCAGGGGCAACAGTGTCTGTATCCTCCTAAGACTTGTTTGCTTACGAACGGCTGAGAGAGCCTTCTCTGTGCCTGCCAGGAGCAGGACCGGACTGATAAAGGTATCTCTGGCCACAGCATATTTCTGCTGGTGTCTCATAAGGGGATGCACCTGCTTGCTGGGCCTGCAGGAGGGGCTGCATCTTCCACTGAGCAGCCTGTTTATACCAGACCTTCTGATCTTTTAAGCACCCAAGTCCTTGGCTGATTAATGCAGATGCTATTCACTGCTCTCCTCACCCTCAGCAAATGGGGTTGCAGACTTCCATATTCGACTAATAAGGCTGTGTGTGGTGGAGCGGCTCTCCTCCTCCATGCCAACCGGGAGACAACAGCAGCCACTTAGTTTCAAAACAAGAACCTATTACTTAAATTGGGAAAGGCTTTGAATCATGTAGGTCAGCCTGTACCAGAGAGAAAAGTGGGAACAGCTCACCAATGGCACCTCAGAGCATGCTAACAGGGACCTCACAGAGGGGAAATCAAGGCAAAAGGAAAGGTTATCTGCTAGAAAATTTAGGTAAACTAAAGAGCTGTGTGTGACCCAGGAGTCAAACTTCTTTCACTTCTGTTTTCTCAGTAAGTGATTCAGCCTTTGGAGGCAGCACTACAGAGCTAAGAAGTGCCAGCTGGCTTCCTGACAGTCTGAGCGAACTACCTGGGGCTGCTAGTCATTGCAGGGCGATTCCTTGCCTGTCCTGCAGGTTGAGGGCAAGGAGAGCCTGGCCTGGCCCAGGGAGCGGGGCCGCGCGTTGCAAAAGTGGCTCTGACCTGCTGCGGAGCAGTCAGTGGAGAACTGGGTCGAGGGATTATTTCTGGCAGCGAGGCGAAGCGGCATCAGCGGAGCGTTTGTTCTCCCCAGTTCTGCTACTAGTAACCTTGTTTTGGAGGCAGGAATGAATCACGGGGAGAATTCCGGCCACGCCGCCTACGCCGCTGCGCGCCTGCTACATGGTAGCATATAAAAATGCTCCCTTGCCTATAAAAACCTACTTAGATCCAAACAGAGAACAATTTGGGATGCCTCTGCACCCAGGTCACCCCTGCCTCTGAGCAGGAGCATTGGGCACCTTACCTTCTTCCCCATATTGGTCATAAACGGCTCGTTTCTTGGGGTCACTCAGGACATCGTAGGCCTCTGCAATCTCCTTGAACTTCTCCTCGGCGTTGGGGTCTTTATTCTTATCGGGGTGATACTTTAGGGCCATTTTCCGATATGCTTTCTTGATTTCATCCTCGTTGGCTCCAGACTGGATGCCCAAAATCTTGTAATAGTCCTTCCCCATGACCGCGACACTGCCTGGAGCTGAGTATTTATTCCTGAAAGCAGAAAGATAGCTCTCTGTAATGTAAGTATTGCACTCCAGGAGCCAGAAATTGGACTAGCACACACTTATCATGGAGCTGTCTCTCCCCCCATTGCACCGGCCAACAACACCAGAGCCAGTTCAAGTCCACGTTTTCCTTGCAAGTGGCAAAGCTAAGCGTAAGGGTGCAGAGCAGCCGCAGGCAACATGCTAGCGCTGCAGGGCTAAGACACCCCTTGGCTCTGGGTTTGCCTGCCCAACCTGCGAAGCAGGGACAGAGGCGCTCATCTTCTGCGCAAAGCTTTCAGCCTTATGGACAGGAAGCACTAAGCCAGCACGCAGAACGATTATATGGACAACGACAACGCTAACGTCATGCGAGGCCGCTCGTAGGCGTGACCATTTCCCCCCGCAAGGAGCAAGGAGGGCTGTGCGGAGTTTAAATGTAGCTGTCTCCCCCCTCAGCCAGGCAGACGAAGGGCAGAGCTTGGCTCGCCGTCTCATGGGGATTCAGCGAGGAGAGGGATCTGTGCATACCTAACGCAACTCAGGGTAATGACTGCAACTTTTTAAGTGGTCGAGGCGGGTGGCAACACAGACTGAAAACCAACAGAGACTGTGCTGTCACATTCACCTTAAAGGAACTTCAAACATTTTGTTTCTCAAAGCAATTGGCATTCAACTGGAGATAAGTGCTTCCAGCATGTCAGAGCGGTAATTTGTATTTAGCAGAGAGAGAACGAAGCCGTTAGACAGAAACATCTTGTGATGGTGGGAGGTTTTTTTCTAAAAAACACTTTCTAGCCTGATTTGCACTCCCTTTGAGTCTTCAACTAAATGCTGCAATCAGCCAGAAATATTAAGTGGCATAAGAGGTGGTTAAGTGTCATAGCCTGACACAACGCAGTGAGGTCAGAATAGAGAAGCAGCTCCCTGGATTCACTTTCTCCATCATGTGGGTGGCTTAGGACAGAGCCATGCCTATACTAAGGCATTGGAAACTCAATGGCCATAACCCAAGGAAGGAAATGGATGGGCAATTAATTCATTCCACAGGCATGCTGCTGGAGCAGCAAAAACCAGCAGAGTCATGGAAAGCCAGGAGAGCTCCTAGAGAGACACGAGACCAGCTACTCAAAGCAGAAACAACGGCAAAAGTGAGCAAGACCCACACTCTGCCAACAACTCTGACTTGCTCCTTACCCTTCAGTTTTCCAGCCCTGTGAACTCCTGTCCCTCCCGGACACGAGCTGCTTTGCCCTGCCTTGCACAACACATAGCTCAGTGCTTCCTCCATGCCATGCTGTTCTCCAGATGTTGCCTCCAGCTTGTCCTCTGCTCTTGAATGCTTTCCGCTAAGCCGTCATGCTCACATCCCACTCCCTTCTCTAGTGCAGGTTTTGTGCTCTCTGGGCTCCCAACCCATCCTCACTCCAAACTGCCCTGTCATGCCCTGGACAGACCAACCCTGTCCCCAGCTGCTGTACTAAGCAGTTCCAGCCCTTTGAGCCTCTCCAGTAGACTGATTTCTACATTGCTTTTGAGCCTTTGCCTTTCAGTGAGGTCATGCAGGTTACCAAATGCTCCCTCCTGTTCTGACTCTGTCCATAAGCTCCTGGTGGCCACCAGCTCTGATGAGTGCCACTGGGCATCATGCCCACCCCTTGGAAGTGCTCTACCAAGCCCCTGGCAGGGACGGGCAAGCCAGCCTGTGCTGGGCAACAACAGCCGGGGAGCTACTGTGGGGGCTTGGAAATGCGCCGTTTACCCAGCTATCTCAATGGTCCCATTGATTATGATGATCTGAATCACCAACTTGTGCTCCCTCTGTGCTAGCCACAGTGCAGGCACTTTCCATTAGATCTGGAGGAAACAGCAATGGACAAAGAGCTCAGTCTAGGGTCAGGCCCACTGGGACCTTCACACGGACGAGGGCAGGAGGGTGGTTTATACCAGCAGGACGTCAGGCACTTGCTGGAACTGCTTGCCCCACCAGCCTCAGGGGCAATCGCAGAAATCAGAGGCAACACTGAAGCCTAGCACACCAGCACCAACGCTGTGCCGCGCTATTGTTAGAGACACAAGAAGGCCTCTGGAGGCGTAAAGAGCATCCTACAGCATCTCCATATCCAAGCTTCTAAATGCCAGCACGTTTCTGTACCAACACAGCCTCCAGCAGGAGCCCTCCAGCTTCTGTGCAAAGAGCAGCCGTATTTAACAAGCCCACACAGACATTACGAGATGCTATACCCTGTACCCACCACCGTCTCTGCATCTGTTCTGATGACTCCTAGGGTTCTGCCCTTTCCACGTGACAAGAGGACTGCAAGAAGCCCTGAATGTCAGCCTCAAGGGTCGTTTTCTTAAGGGCAAGCAACCAACACTACCCAGACAACTTGGTGTTACAGATTTTCTTCTCCAACTTCCAGCTGCGTGACTGGGCAAGACCACAGACACCCTCAGCCCCTGGCACAGCTGCATGCGTTCAGAGCGCTGCTACACAGATCATCGTCTCGCTTCGGTCACATGCCTCTGCCCATCTCTCTGCCCAGCTCCACTTTTGCACTAAATCATAAAAATAAGTCATTACCATAACTGTTATAAAAGGTGATGTGAGTAAACCCAGCTTCACTTTGAGCTGAGCAGTCAAGGTTGGCTACTACTTGTCCGCTGACGTGCAGTAACCTGCTGATCCCCCCCAGATTCCTCAGTCTAACACCTCCCGGCTCCCCCCTCTCCCACAACAGCCTCTTGTGTCTGTAGAAGCTCCTTATAAACGCTTAGAAAACCACTTTGGTGTCCTCATTGCCATGGTACATACAAGAGACCTGGCCTTGGCACACCAGCTGTCTGATCCCTGTCCTGCAGACCGGAGCAGCCTTGTTCCCTGGGATGCCATCCTTGTACAGTGCCAGACAGGACTCAGACCTTGACTGAGCTCCTCGGCACTCAGGCAAATCAAGGGAGACCACCCCCCGAGCTGGCCACTGGCCTGACAACAGCCCCTTTCTGGATAACCTGGGGAAAAAAACCCTCCCGAGCAAGGTCAAATGAGGCAGCGCTGAAGGCAACCTCCTTTTGCACCCTGATCAGATCATGGCCTGAGGCGTGGAGATCAGAAACATTAGATTTTATCTGGGTTGCTGTTACAACAGAGGCCAGTTGCTGCTAGCAGGACCTACACCTGTGAGCTAGCGAAACGCACGGGGCACGGTGCCTGGCTCCGACCCAGCACAGCCGTATCTGACAGCATTACCGGTCTTTCCTACCCGCCTGACACCCCACAGCAACTCTTACAAAAGGATGGCCCAGCCCAGACAAACCAGTATTTTCTCCCTCAAGACCTCTGGTCTTCACCGTTGAGAGGTCCTTGGCACGGGGGGATGCCTGCGGGGGGATGCTCTTGGTGTCACGGTGTGAGCAGAACCAGACACATCTATGCAAAGCCGATATCTGTCCCATGCCCCAGCGCTGCCGAGGTCCTAAATCACACAGTACCTCATTTCCCAGTCTAGTCACCTGGTGCTGTCTTCCCCAGCAGCCCGCGTCAGGCTGGAGGGTCGAAAAGGGAAGGAGAGAGCAGGCAGGAGCTTTGGAAGCTGTGAAGTCTTTCGTCTGGCTCCCAGCTGGGCTCGGGGAGGCTTTCTCAGGCCCGCTGGCTACGATAAAGCAGCTGAGAAGCAGCCTCGCGCAGCAATTTACTATGACGAGTCCCAAAGACAATTAGACTCCTGCAGGTGACCTGGTGGGTTAAGCCACGCTTTGGAGGCGACACTCACATGCGCGGTGGTAAAACACGACTCTGTCCCTGCAGAGCTTTCCTCCCACCTCCCCAGGATCAGCTGTGCCTCTCCACAACTCCTCTCTCCCATTCTGCTCAATCATCCTTTCCTGCCTTCCCATTTAACCCTCTAGGGAGCAGGGTGAAGATGCTGCAGAGCAAGGGGTTTCAGACAGGCAAGTGATTTCAGCACCTGCATTCACCTTCCAAGCTGCGACACCTTATAAAAACGTGCCATGTTCAGAAAAGCCCCAGAAGTCCAGCTGTGGAGAAAACCACAGGCATCTCTCAGCTGGTGACCACACTGCTGAGATAACCCAGCATCTATTCGCCTCTTAAAAAAGAAATTCTTTGTTCCAGCCCTTCACATGACATCAGACCATGCAACCCCTGGATCAGCGAGCCAGCTGAATAGCAATCATTTGACATAATCCTGCTACTTTATAGTCATGTAAGGGAACAAACCCACACAGATAGTGCCTTCAGTAAGATTTTCCATCTCGGACTGTAAGGTCACCGCAGGATGACAAGTGATGCCAGAGGATCACGCATCAGACAAAGACGGGCACTGACAGGCACTTCGGGTCATAGCGCGTTATTCTTCAGTAATGAGAACACAAGCACAAGACACAGAAACCCACTTACCGAAACTTTACAAACACATTCAGATTCCAAGCTGACATTTTTAAAGGCTCTAATTTTATTTTAAACATCACACTGGCCACAGGCTCTTCACCCCTACAGCGCCGACAGCTAGCGCGTGCCCTTCTGGCAGGCGCCGGAGGTGGCACGGGACGGAGAGGAGGAAGCCACCGGGCACGCAGCGTATACGCGACCGCAGCGAAGCGATGCTCTGCAGTTGCTATTGTGGCAGCCTCTCCCCGGCTCCTTCAGCACAGAAAAGGGAGGTCCTCGCCAGCGGAGCAGCTGCGGGTGGCTCTGAACTCTGCTCTGAGGACAGCCGACGCAGCTCCGAAACGCCAGGGGTGGGTGGGTTTGGCTGCAGGGAAGCAGGCGTCAAAGCGGTTCACCGAGCAGCCTCCGTGCCTGGCGAGCAAGCCTTCCTTTGTGCGCTTCCTAGCAGCGCTCAGCCATCCCCTCCCCGCCACCGAGCGGGGAAGAAACCGTTCAATGAAGTCACTTGACAAGCAGTAATTTTCCTCTAATTGGTTTCTTGGTGCTTTCTTGGACTGAGACACACAGAGGAGCACCGGGCTCTCTAACTCAGGCTGCGAGTTGCCATTCACGACTCCCAGATTAAGACATTTCCGCAGCCAGCTCAGGCATCCTTCCCGCTTCCCAACCTGGAGCCGCCGCGAGACGCCCAACCCTCAGCAACCCGTTACCTTAATGTCCCCAATGCAGTCACCTCCTGCAGTAAAGCAGGTAAAGCAGTGAGAACAAGGACCCCAGTGTCCCTGGGTTTCACCAGAAATTAATTGCTCGCTGCCTCAATTGTGTCAGGGTTGCTGCACCCACAAGGCGAATCAGAGAGGGAGAAAAGTAGGACGGCAATGATGCACGAGTCGGAAAAAGTAACGTTAACTGTTTTGCACCTTCCCATCTTTCTCCTTCAGACTCACAGGAGTCTCCGTTTCCCCCAGGCGCCAGCCCTGATGCCCCGCACTTGAGCAGAAGGGGGTCTGAAAGCCACGATCCCATCAAGCGACTCTAACTACCCCCCACATGCTCCTAATTCTTCCCTCGTTGGAGCTGGGCACCGGGACGGTGCCTCCTCCACGCTGAACGGCACAAAACCTACTTCTGAGAAGTCACCTTCACGCACGCATCTATGCCTCTCGCAGCAGGGCACCCGAAGCGCGCCAAGGAAATTCAATGCCACTGCGTCCCCCCGTCACACAGTAACTTCAGAGCATCCTCTCCGCGCACACAGGCTTCCTGTAACCCATGCTGCCCGTCCCCGAAACAGGGAGCACCAGGCTCCCCCAGACGTCGACCCAGACATCGCCTCAGGTTTCCCACCTGAGAAACAACCCTCGGGGAGCCAGCACCCGGAGAGGTGACAGTCCCCACTCCAAAGCCACCGCATCCCCAGAGATGGGGCTCCGGTCGCACTCCAAGCACCTTGCCTGAGTGCAGGTGGTGCCGAGCGGTGCTGCCGGGCAGCGGCCGCCCAGGGAAGCCCGGGGGCCGGTGCCGGGAAAATGCCGGTGCTCGGTGCGTACCTCTCCGCGCGGCTCCAGAAAAGCAGGATGGCCGGCATAGCAGCGCTGGGGCAGGCAAGCCCAAGTTTGGTCAGGCACAGCAAGGCAGGCTCCGTGCGCCAGGGCAGGCAGAGCCACCCGTGCCCGTGCTGGCTGCCAGCCGCAGGGAACCAGCCAGCAATGTCATGACTACACGCAATGAATCATCCCTTCCCCGGGCCCCCACACGCACCGCCTCCCCCTCCCCACCGCCAGCCCCACTGGGGTGCTGGCACCTGCGTGGGGACGGGGTTAACCCTCCCCTCGCTGCCTCTCCCTGCACGGCCCCCACTGCAAGTCCCGCTGGCGTGCTGGCATCCGTGTGGGGATGGGGTTAACCCCCCGCACTGCTTCCCCATGCACAGTGCCCCCCATTTACAGACCTATAGGGGTGCTGGCATCAGTGTGGGGATGGGGTTAACCCCCCGCACTGCTTCCCCATGCACAGTGCCCCCCATTTACAGACCTATAGGGGTGCTGGCATCAGTGTGGGGATGGGGTTAACCCCCCGCACTGCTTCCCCATGCACAGTGCCCCCCATTTACAGACCTATAGGGGTGTTAGCATCAGTGTGGGGATGGGGTTAACCCCCCGCACTGCTTCCCCATGCACGGTGCCCCCCATTTACAGACCTATAGGGGTGCTGGCATCAGTGTGGGGATGGGGTTAACCACCCGCACTGCTTCCCCATGCACAGTGCCCCCCATTTACAGACCTATAGGGGTGTTAGCATCAGTGTGGGGATGGGGTTAACCCCCCGCACTGCTTCCCCATGCACGGTGTCCCCCATTTCCAGACCTATAGGGGTGCTGGCATCCGTGTGGGGATGGGGTTAACCCCCCGCACTGCTTCCCCATGCACGGTGTCCCCCATTTCCAGACCTATAGGGGTGCTGGCATCCGTGTGGGGATGGGGTTAACCCCCCACACTGCTTTCCTATGCATGGTGCCCCCCATTTCCAGACCTATAGGGGTGCTGGCACCTGTGTGGGGATGGGGTTAACCCCCCGCACTGCTTCCCCATGCACAGTGCCCCCCATTTCCAGACCTATAGGGGTGCTGGCATCCGTGTGGGGATGGGGTTAACCCCCCGCACTGCTTTCCTATGCACGGTGCCCCCCATTTCCAGACTTATAGGGGTGCTGGCATCCGTGTGGGGATGGGGTTAACCCCCCGCACTGCTTCCCCATGCACGGTGTCCCCCATTTCCAGACCTATAGGGGTGCTGGCATCCGTGTGGGGATGGGGTTAACCTTCCCCTTGCTGTCTCCCCACGCACAGGCCCCATTGCCAGCCCCACTGGGGTGCTGGCACCTGTGTGGGGTGAGGTGACAGCCTGCCCCCCCGCCCAGCCCCACTGGGATGCACTGCTAGCCCCATGGGGGAGAAGGGTTAACCCTCCCTCCTTACTGCCCTCCCTGCCACCAGCCCCACGGGAGGACTCAAATGGGGACAGCAGTTATCCTCTTTCTTGCCACCCCCTCTAGCCCCACTGGGACACACTGTTACCCCCATGGTGGTGGGGGGGAGAAGGAGGGTTAACCCTTTCCTCCTCAGCCATCCGGCCCCACTGGGATACACTGCTACCCCCAAAGCAGGGGGACGGTTAACCCCTTCCTCAGCACCCTGTGCAGCCCCATTAGGACACATCATCGCCCTCCAAAGCAGGGGGGGAGAGAAGGATGGTTAACCCTCACCTTGCCACCCACTCCAGCCCCACTTGGACATGTCTTTGCCCCACTACTGGGGAAAAGAAGGGGTTAACCCTTTCGTCCCCATCTGCCCAGGCCCATAGCGTTACGCTATAGCCCCCAGGAGTGGTAGGGTTAACCCCTTCCTTCCCCCCAGCTCCATTTGCATACACTGTCACCCACATAGGGGCAGAGGGGCTAACCCTTTCCCTCCATCCCCTCCAGCCCCATCGGGGCGGCCTGTAAGCCCATGGGGCAGAGGAGTTAACCCTCCCCAGCCCCGTAGGGGCAGCCTGTCACCCGATGGGGCAGAGGGGCTAACCCTCCCCAGCCCTATAGGGACACCCTGTCACCCCATGGGGCAGAGGAGTTAACCTCCCCCCCCCGCCCCATCGGGACACCTTGTCAACCCCCGGGACGGAGCGGCTAAGCCATTCACGCAGGCCCGGCAGGCCGGTGCCGGTGCCGGTGCCGGTGCCGGGCTGCGCGGCCCCGGCGGGCTGCGGGGCGGGGGCAGCGCCGCAGCCCCCCCGCCGCGGGGTCCCAGTGCCGCCCGCCGCCCCCGGCACTCACCGCTCGCGCTGTCCCGGGGCGCCGCGCACTCGCCGAGCCGCCCCCCGCCCGCTCCCGGGCCCGCCCCCCCCGCCACCCGCCGCGCGGCCCCGCCCCCGGCCGTGACGTCAGGGGAGTCCCGCCCGCGCGCCCCTCCCGCCGCGCGCCCCGCCCCGCCGCGCCCCGTTGGGCCCAGCGGGTGCCCGTCGCGCCGCGCCGCTGCCCTCGTTGGCCGCACGGAGCGGGGGAGGCGGGGCGGCTCGCCCCCGCCCGCCGGGCTCGCCCCGCCTCCTTCCCGAGGCGGCTCATTGGGCAGTTCAAGCCGGCGCCGCCCCCACTCGTGTTCTCATTGGCCGACGGCGCTTTGCAACCGCCCGCCCCGCCCCGCCCCGCCCCGGTGGCTTTTTATAGCGCCAGTCGCGGCGGAATTCCCTCGGGAATCTTCTGGAAGCCTGTGACGTCACCGGGGCGCAGCGCGTGCTGTTGGGGGCGGGGGCGTAGCTGCCCCTGTGTGGGGCTGGGCCCCCCAGCCCTGTGGGGGGGGGGGAAGCTGCCCCTGTGTGGGCCTGGGCCACCCGTGCGTGTGTGTGTGTGTGTGTGGCGGGGGAGCTGCCCCTGTGTGGGGCTGGGCCTGGTGCGCCCCCCCCCCCCATCCCTGTGTGTGTGGGGGAGCTGTCCCTGTGTGGGGCTGGGCCTGGTGTGCCCCCCCCCCCCAGCCCTGTGTGTGGGGGGAAGCTTCCCCTGTGTGGGGCTGGGACCTATGGGGTAAGGGTTCAGCCCACTGTTGGGATATGTAGGGGGCACCTCTCTCTCCCCTCATACAGGCCTAGGACCTGTGGGGGAGTTGCAGCAGGGGATGCCATGGGAGGAGGCATCGGTGTCCCGCAGCTGTTCCCTCTCTAGACTGCCTGCACCCACGGCAGCTCTGGGCAAGGGATGTTCCCCCTCTGCAGGGTGGACCTTGTGGGTCTGCTGGGGGAGCAGAGGGTGCAGTGGGGCCGCCTGCCCTGGTGTCAGCAGCTGCGCATGCTTGGAGCCACACAGGCTCGTACCCGTACACTCACAGGGCTTCCCCAGTTAGTGGGGCTCCTGCTGCCACCGCTTTTACTACCTGATGCTGAAGCATGTTTCTTGGGGTTAGGAACAGCTTGGAGGTGCTTAGTGGGCCTCAAGCCTGTCCCAGGATGAGAAAGAAAGCTTACTGGGAGCAGCTTCACTGGAGGGTGAAGTTCCCCAGGAAGGAAGGGAGCAAAAGTCCATGGGAGGCAGGAACAAATACGAGTTGTCCCCTCGCCCTGTACAAGATGTGCTCCTTCTGCCCGGCTATGCTGATGAGCTTGTAGGACAGCATGTACCTCCTCAAAGCCCTGCCCGCCTTAAGGCAGTGCCAGGCTGCCCATGCACCTGGCTGGGATGGGATGGGAATGGGAGCGAGCCCTGTGGAGTCATTGCGTGAGGCCCTTCTGGGAGCCGCTCAGCTGCTGTTGTTTGGAGGGTGTCTGACAGGAACAATGTGTGAACATCTGGTCCCTGGGGACAGTGCTGTACCCGCATCAGACACTGACTCACTAAGGCGTAGTGAGGCTCCTGGTCCCATCGCAGCAGAGGCTTTTCTGTCAGAGTGTCAGCGGAGGCACCTTGGCACGGAAGGGGTGAAAAGGTTTGCCTAGGGATTTGGAGCCCTAAATGCTTTCTGGCAGAGCTGAGAGCCCTCTGCTCTGACCCTGTTCTGCATGTGGGTGTTTCCTAGGGATTTTTTTCCACTGGAACAATCTGTCAGCCCCTCTGAAATCCAGGTGCTATGTGAGTTCAGAGGCTGTATTTAAAATACGGGTCCTGATCTCTTTGCACCAGCGGAAGTGCCTGAAGCTGTGGGAAAACTAGCAGAGATGCTGTGTAGCTGAGCTGAATAAGCTCCCAGAGCTGTCCTTCTGCGAACCTGCATCATGCTTTCCTATTGAGGGAGGAATGTGTTTGGGTTTTTTGCAGTCTGAGTCATCCCTTTGATCTTTCTGCAGCCCTGGCTGGGGTTAGACCTGGAGTGGAGGCGAGCGGCTGCTCTGACATTGCAGCCACACACGTGGGCTCCTTTGCAGAGCCTTGCTGACGTGGTCTGGCCTGTCCATGCTGTGCTGATTGCCTGCTTGGATGACCAAGGCTAAAGGTGGTGGTGCAAGGTGATCCACCTGGCCCCTGCTATGAGGAGGGGAGCTGAACCCCTCTCTGGCCAGCATGAATGCTCACCCTGCCTTGTCATGGTCAGCAGAGCGGGGACAGATGTGCTGTTTACGCTGCTTACATCTTGCGTGCAAGCAGGGAGGTGTGAGACTGCACATCCTGTCCCTGCTTCCAGCCACTTGACACAGCATGCTGCTGGAGGCGACTTCCCTCTGACCTGCCGGAGTGACTTGCAGCGTCCCTTGCTCCTGTGCCCTGAGCTGCTGGAAGAAACTTTCATTGCTCTCCTGCTCCCCTTTCAATGAGTGGTTATAGTGGGGGGAGGACATGGACAGCACAGCTTGAAGGTTCGGCCTCACACGGCCACAGGGTCTGCTCAGATTGGGGCTGGACCTGTGAGCTGGGGTCACAGTGGGCTAGAGGTGGCTGTGCTGGGAGGGGAAGGAGGGCTGCACTGTGACACCAGCCTTTAGGAGCTGCCTGGAGCCAGTGTCTTTGCTTTCAGCCTAGGAAACCTGTTGATCTCTAGGAGAAAAAGCCTGTCTCCTGCCCCCGTAGAGGCTACAGAGCAGTGATCCCTCTAGGGACAGTGTGAGCACTGCTCCCAGGCTGTGCTGGAAGCACAGGGACCTTGTTCCTGACAGGGGGTGTACTGCCCTGGTGTCACCGCTCTGGCTGTGGGGAAGGAGGCAGGTTGTGTGCTTGGGTGTGCTGGATCTGAGCTGGGACGTGCTACCTGTACATTTCCCTTCCTGGCTGTTAAATGCCAGCTCGCAGAGGTTGGGAGGCTGCACTTCTTAGTGCTATTGCGGATCTTGTGACACTTGGGTGTTCTGCCTGAACCCTGCTCCAGGCAAGAGAAACTTCACTTGTGTTTCAGATTCACTGTGGCTTACTCCAGTCTGGCTGTAGAGGAGTACTTGGCTTGTCTCTGGAGCCAGAATGCTGCCCACCCACAGTGAAAGCCCAATTTTGATCTAAAAAGCTTCTGATTTTGAAGTTGAGGGAGACATGGTGTGAATGAGGCTATTAATATGGCAGTTGCCATGATTATAGAGTGCCATGCTTCTATAATTTCTGAATACTTCCTCTTAGTTGGGGAGATATTTGGATTGGGCACTTTGGAGTTGCTTCTGGGCTCGTGGCTTGTTTTTTCCCCATGGCTTAGTTGCAGCACCAGTTTCTTCCCTGTCCATTCCCAGGATGGGGCTGGTCTCTCTGACACGTGGGATGCGAGTAGCCCCCCAGGCTCCTCCTTTCCTCCCGTGAAGTGTTTATGAAGCATCTCTGAACTAAAGAGTCAATATTTTCATTGTACTATCTTCATAGTGTCTGAGTCATCATGATATTAAACCACTACTTACTGTTATCAGTTGTCTGTCTATCTTGCTGTCTGTTTGCTCTGGTATCCATGCACCCCTGGAGGAATTACTCTTGTCTCCAAGGGCTTGTGCCGTTCATCCAGTGCAGTGTCCTGGGCTTGCGAACTCTTTCCATGCTACTTCCCAAGCTTTAATAGGCAAAGGCAGTGGAGATTTTGGGACAGAGCCAGCGCTGACCGTATCTGTGTTCACAAGTGATCTGCTTTGTGTTCAGCCTTTGTGAGCTGAAAGAACACAAACAAGGGCAAAGAGAGCACACGGTTTGGCCCAGGGGCCTGTGGCAGCGAGGCCCCAGGGGCTGAACGCAGCCTGTGTGCCACTGAAAGCCAGGCCGGAGAGGGGTGAGCAGAGATCACAGCCTCCTGCTTTGGGTGCTGTGCCTGACTGTAGATGTTTTAACCGAAGCTGCTCTCCTTCCTTCACAGCCTGCGTCTACCAGAACATCCGGCTCCCTTTTAAAGTAGAGCTAGGAAAGTGCAGGGAAGGGTGACATGAATAATTAAAGGTATGAAGTGGTTTCCATACAAGGAACAATTACATAAACTAGTTCTCTTCCGTCTGGGGGAAGAGATGACTGAAGGAGGCATGACGGAGAATAATAAAATCATGTGTAGCTGAGGGAAGGTAAGCAGGGAAAGATTTCTTGAGCTCTCTTCCCATAAAGAGCCTGCATGGCATCACGTGCTGAAATAGGCAGTGGCACCTCAGGGCAGGAGCATGTTTCTTGAAGCAACATGGGATTAACTTGTGAAAGTGCCAGCCTTGCTGTGTGTGTAAGACTGGAAAAACTTGCCTGGGATCAAAAGGCAATTAAGCAAATTTCTGGAAAGAAAACCCAGAAAAGACTGGTGAGCACAAACAATGGTGCTTCTGGCTCAGGAAATCCCTGGGCTACAGATTGCTGGAGTGTGGGAGCATGTTGTGGGGAAGCATTGTGATGTGCTCAACTTTATCTTAAGCTCTTCCCAAGGCCTTGGCTGTTGGCCTCTGTCCCAGAGGGAGTGGGAAGCTCGGGGATCTCTGCCCTGAGCAGCAGTGTGGTTTTTCTGTTAAAATATATTACATTATTACTTGGGTGTTTGGAGGTCAGAGTAGTGTATGTGGGCACCAAGCTGTGCAACTTTCTTCCGAAGTGTTGGGTCCTAAGTGAATTCATTGCTGGTGTGACACTGCTGCAAAGGTCCAAAGGAGACTTCTGACACTGCTGCAGCCTCCTCTGAGCTGGAGGAGATGTGGGGAGCTGAGGTGCCATTTCCCATCGCTGAGGGAGACTGAGTCAGTGTTTCTGGGTTGTGCACAGGCAGCCTGTCAGAGCATTGAACCCGGGCTGTCGTTGGGTCTGCTTCTGGTGATGGAAGGAGGTGGGACATGCTGGGGCTGTGCCTAAAGCAGGCAGTGTGAATGGGGCCCTGCTACTGTGCACCCCTTTGCCTGTCTTGTCTTGATTACCAGCTACCGAGGCATTGCTCGGCCCTCGTCCCCAGCATGAAGGACAGCCCCAGGGGACAGATGCTCCCCTTGGTCCTGCCACCCCTACAGAGTGTGGTTGGCAGGGGTCTTCCGGGAGCTTTTCGCAGATGAGAGCTCAGCCTGCCCAGGGTGGGCAGACCTTAGCTTGGTTCAGTGGACAGGGCAGGAGCAAGGGTGCAATCCTGCACAGAGGGGAGCTCTTTCCCACCAATGCAGTGCCCACAGCCCTGCTCAGACTCCCCTGCCACAACACAGTGTGGGGAAGTCTCTGGGAACTGTGGCTCTGCGAGCTTGAGAGATTCATCTGAGGACACTGGGCTTGGCAGCGGCAGGGTTTGTACTCAGTTCTCCACAGCTAGAGCAGCGCCCACGTATTCGGTGCTGTCTCTCCTTCCTGCCTGTTCCCGTCCCTGGAGATACCACCCTCCTTTTCCCTCACCCAGAGCTGCAGGATGAGGGAAGAGCTGCAAAACATCAATGCCCAGGATTTTCCTGGAATTAATGCCGTGTTCCCACCTGCTGGTGCCTTGGCTGTGGCCTGAGGTTGACGTGACTCCAAGGTGATGTTGGTGGGTCACCTTCTAGGTCAGGCTTGGGTCTTCATCCCTGCAGAAACTCCTGTCTGTGCAGGTGAGCCCTTTCCCATGGGCATGGGGACCTTGTACCTCTGGGCTCATCCAGCCCCTGGCCTGTCCACTGAGGAAGCCACTAAACTGGAGTGACTCTTGCCAGCTCCCAGTAATCCTGACTTTGTTGCTAGCCCCAGCGTGAGGCAGGCTTGTGCCTCTTCAGCCCTGGGCACTAGGATCTTAGGAAAAGTCAGGTGGGAAGGGTCCTCAGGGAGTCTTTAGTCCAAACTCCTGCTCAAAACAGGGTCAGCCATGAGATCAGACCAGGTTGCTCAGGGCTTTATCCAGGCTGGCCTTGAAAACCTCCAAGGACAGAGACGGCACTAGAAGAGCTTGTTCTAGCAGCCTCTTCCATGTCCTCACGGCACTCTGTGTCTCATCAGAGCTTCCCCAGTCTCTTGAGGCTGAGCAGGAGGAAGGAGATAGAAGCTGCTATTAGTGCTAATGATGGTGTTTAATTTGTCCTCTCTGGCTGGTGCTGAAGACGCTGGCCGCTGCTCCCCCCTGCCAGCATGCTGCCGGTGGCAGCGGAGCCGACCGCTCTGCTCTGTGCTGTGCACCTGCGGGGGTGGCATAATGAGCTGTGTCCTTGTCTCAACCTGCCGCTTCCTCTCCCGGCAACGTCTGTGCTGCCAGCTGGGCTATTTTTTTTCTTCCTGCCTCTATTCTCGAGTGGTTCCCAGCCGGTGCTGGCACGCGGCCCTTGCGTCGCAGGAACGGGCCCCCACCGGAGACCTCCTCTCATGCTGACCTTTGTGAGCGCTCTGTGATGAGCCTGTCTGGGTTCTCCTGTCATATGCATCTAGCAGGTGGAGGAGATGTGAGTGTCTCTGAGTGGCAGTGGGCAGCAGCATGTGGGAGGATGCAGCCCTCTGCAGTGCCCAGAAACTCCTCTGGAGTGGCCAGAGGGCAGGGGGTGTGGGAGTGGGATGAAATGACTGTTTGGGAACTGCTGCAGCACTGTAGGACAGGGCTGTCTTGGGGCAGAGCAAGGCTCTCCCAGGCAAATCCTGCCTCTGAACACCTTGATCTGGGGCCTGACCTCCCCAGTTGCACAATCCCCAGTCACCAATATGTCTGTCTAAACTGGGCATGTGGGCTGGGAAAGCGCCTCCTGAGAGCAGTCCCTGCAAGCCTGCGGTCTGAGCAGGTGAAAGACAAGGGAAGATGTGTCCCCATCCCTGCTTGCAGGGGGTAAGGTGTGAACATAGTGAGTTGTCCCAGGTTGCTACAGGAATCAAATAACAGACATGGGACTTGAATCTAGAGCTCTTGAACTCTGGTCTGTTAGTTGAGACGCTCTCTGGTGAGAAGGTGTGGTGGTAGTTGAGCCCCAGCAGCACCTCTGCAGCCTTTGCATCCTCCCGGCTACCCATCTATAACCTCATGCATCCCCCAAGAAGGGAGCCCAGCCTTACTATAAGAAGCCTGAATAGCACTGGTTGCCTCTAGGGACCCATGTGCACATTGAAACCATGTGCTGGAGCTTGTCTTGGCTTGATTTTAAACTTGTTTTTCTCAGCAAGTGTCCTGTAGCACCTGATAGCTTCTCCTAGGGAAGGCTCTTATTGTGTTACTACTTAACCAAGTTACTTCCAGTCGTCTTTTGGGTGCCAAATGCATTGAGGTCTTTTAGTTTCTCCAATCACCCTGTCATTTGGGGAGTCTTAGCCTTAAATACATCCCAAGTCCCTGCTTTTCAGGGCATGGGCATCCACAGGTGTCCCCAGCAGGGATGCTGGCCTGATGATTGTGGCCAGTCATGGATACTGTCAGGGCCAGAGCCAGTCCCTGCCATTTCTACTAGGATGTGTCTATTTTTTTTATGTGCTCTTCCTTTTGCAAATCTGCCTGGCATCTAATTCTTAATTTCCTAAATGAACTGACTCTGGTGAAATCTAGCTAGTTAATCAGGACACAAAGTGGTACCCAGTTAACTTGTAGGAAGCTTAATACCTCTGTGGAGTTATCAAATTTGTGGTCACTTTAAAAAATGACCTGGTGTTTGTCTGGCAAGTCCAGTTTTCTGGAAGAGAGGTTGGCTGGCCTTTATTCTGTTTTTCTCATCTTCATTGGCTCCTGAACTGCCTTCCCTGTGACTGCCCAGGCCTGATGACAGGCAGATGCTCAGAGATCATCATGGGAGACAGGCAATGTTCTGCATGGGACCCAGGCCAGAGACTCAGCTGGTGCTATAGTGGTGCCAGACTGTTCCCCTCCCTTCTCTCAGTCTATATTTATTAGCCCCTCTGATCTTGCTGCTTCCTAAGCATCCTGTCTCCTTGGTCCAGGGAAATCATGGACAGTGGGCAGGTAAAGCAGCAAAGATTCCCTTTGCAGAAGGAAAAGGGGAAGGAGGAATACTCCCAAGCACTACCTCCAGAGTGCTGGAGGATGCTGAGATACCCTGTTCATGTCCCTGCAACCCAGATAGATGGCCCTTAGGCAGCACTGGGTCAGGAGAGCATGCAAAGAGGAGCTGACAGCTGGTGAACGTGTGACTTGGCACCAGCCTTTCTCAAAGGAATGGGGGCTCCTCTGCTGACAGGCATCTGTGGTGGGTGCTCTGTGCACAGGTTTTGCTGGATGCACTGCCCAGCTCCTTGGGGAAAGGAGATCTACCTTGCCCATGTGGCTTTGAAGGCACCTGGAAAGCTGCTGTCCTGCTCCTCCTGCAGTTGCTCAGGGTGAGATTGGGCTCCTATTTGTTGTGTGTATCATGCAGGCCCTGGTGGCAGCATTTGGACTCGTATCTGGCTGTGCTGACCACTCTGGGCTTGCTCCAGCCCCCTCTGAAACACTGACTTGAGAAGACACCCTGAAAGCAGAGAGGGTCCCAAGCTCCTCTCTGAATTGAGACTGGACAGAGCAGGGAGTTTGGCTTCAGCTGTTCCCCAGCATGCACCAACCCTTTCCGGCAGCCCTGGGAGCCTGGGCTCTGCAGGGGCTGTTTGTTCATCAGGGTTAGGATGCTCTGGGGATGAGAGGTGGCCTGGAGGCCCTGTGCAGCTGTCCGGCTGTGGGGCCACATCTGGAGCACTGGGACTCTTATTCTCAAAGCCATGTCCTGTTGCCCAAGGCATTGGGTTGAGCAAGTTCAGTGCCTGCCTGGTGAGCTTTGCTGAGAGGTGCTGCAAGGTGCCCCTGGAGCCCGAGATAAAGCTGTCTGCAGTTGTCTCCGGCTGGACTGCTGCCTGTCTCATTCTGGCAGGCTGGCCTGGCTGCGGGGGCCGAATCCCACATGCCCATGGGGGATGCTCAGCGCAATGCCAGTGGTGAGCTCTGGACAAGCCAAAGACCAGCGGCAGCAAGGACGAGGGGAAGCAGAGGCCAGCGTTGTATCTCAGCCCGGTTAGGGATGGCAGTGGATTAAAGTTAAAGAGAGACTTGGCAAATGTTATGCTCCAACTTGTTGGAAGAGAGTAAGCCAAGAGAAGAAAGTTACGGGGCCATGGAGCTAGGAAGAGAACAAGGAAAGCAGCAGCAGCGTCCCTGCATGACGAAGGGCTGGAAGAATTAGTGCTCCAGCGAATATGGCCTCAAACCAATTCCCCCCTTTGCCTCAATCTTCAGCAAGGGCAGCAGCACTGAATGTGCAGCCCAAAGCAGGGTGGAGAGTGGGAGGGAGGTGGGGAGGAGAAACTGTTACTGCTGGAGTGGAACAAAAGCTCTGAGTGCTCAATGTGCTCGAGCTGGGGAGACGGGCTAAACTCCACCACAGGCCCTGGGAGAGCTGCCGCACGCTGACACAATTACAGGTCTCCTCTTCAGCAAACCTCTGTCTTTAATACATAAGATTGGAGTGGTGTTGAATGACTGGGGCATAGCAAATGCAGAGCCTATGTTTGTGAAAGGGAAAAGTGATCTGGGCAAATACAAGCCCACGTATCTGGCCTCACATTCTGTGTAAGGCTGAGAAAAATAAGTAAGGAATATTCAAAGTGGAATTGGAATAAAATTCAATGATGGAGTGGATGGGGGCAGGGCTGCAGGTTTTGAGCTATGGGAGCTGATGCCTTTGCTTCCTTGAGGTGCGTGTCATTTGGTGTGCAGAGCTGAAGCTGCTCTCTGAGCTGGGTCGCTGCTGCAAGAGCTCCTGAACACCCCTCTGTGACAGCAACAGAGAGGAGAACTGGACCATGTGTCTGTCCCGTGCGTCCCATGATGCCTGCTAGGTACATCGGCTTTTCCTTTCCAGCCTAGGGTGGAGAGAAAGCAGGACAGAGACCCACTGGGCTGCGCTCTGCCTGTGGTACCCTCTGTCCATGCACACTGGGGTGCAAAGAGGTGTGCTGGAAGGAGGTGTGTGGGGTGCTAGACAGCTGGTGGAGGTCTGCTTCAGGGGGTGAAGACCACGATTTTCTCCTTAAAGGGACCTCTCTGGCCATGGCGCACCTCTGCAGGCTGTCAGAGGCCAGCGTTCGCCCAGCGCTGCCCCTCAGTGATTGGGACAGCGAGGCTGGAGGAGCGGCTGCAGCCCGCTGAGGAGGCCTGGGGTCGGGCACTTGTGACCTGCCCGCACAGTGTGGGCAAGGCAAGGTGCCAGCCTGTGCAAGCGTGGCACGAGGCCGCGTCCATGGGTGCTGCGCGCGCGCTGTGCCGGCTGCCGTTCCCGCATCGCGGCTCCGTGCTGCTGGGAGGCTGCCAGGTGAGGGGGCGGGAGGTGGAGATGGAATGTTTTCTCAGGCACCTCATGAGGCTTAAAAAAGAAGATATTCTAGGAAAAGAAATGAGCTGAATCCACTCCATCTCCCTTCTCGGTGCGGTGGCTTGTTCCACACTTAGCTGGAGTTATGTAAGGATGCTCGGGGCAGAGCAGGGTCACGCTGAGGACCGGGCAGGCAGGCTGCAGGCTTTTTGCTGCCCTGGCTGCTGCCTGGGGATGGCTGCATGTCATATGTGTGTGCCAAACCCCCGGGGACCAGCAAAAGGGCTCTACAGACCCATGCACCACGGAGCATGTCGGGCCTGTGCACATGTGTGCGTGCATGTTACCTCTGCCCTGGGTGGCATGCAGATGTGTGCTGCAAGACAGTGCGTCACAGGGGAGTGCGTTTGCCACAGAGGGAGAGGAGGAGGAAGGTGAGAATCCCAGGCCGGACTTTCCAAACTAGAAATGGAGGTGTCTGTTTTTAGGCCGGTCTTCTGGCCACTTATGAAGGGAAGTGGTATCTACACGCACTGGTCCAGTTCTCTCTCGGAGGCAGAGCACGTGCACGCCTGCCACATGTGTGCGTCACGCATGCCATGCATGCACACACATCGCACATGTTGCACAGATGTGTCACTGGGCATTGCACATCGTGGATCGTGCACGTGTGATGTACACACACATCACACGTGCATGTGTTGCATGCTGTGCATGTGCATATCACACGCGATGCTAATGTGCCACACGATGCACATAAATGTTACTGGTCATGTGCACACGCCATGCTGTGCAGGCACACATCACACACATCACGTGCGTGTCACCTGCAGGGCCCAGGCACCTGTCCACAACGGTGAGAGACAGCCTCGTCTTCCCATGGGGACTGCAGGGCTGGGGACCCTGCGCAACCCCTGCCAGGTCCTGCTGTAGCTTTTGGGGGTGGGATTGGAAAGCAGCCCCCATTGCGAGGGGAAATCCCGGGGGGTCCAGCAGCATGAGGCAGGAGGAGGGAAAGAGCTGTGGATTTTATAAGCCACTAGTCCAGGAAAGGGAAACACTTCCTTGTTTTTCGGGGGGCTATAATCTTGGGGTGACCCTGAGAGAAGGGGTTTGGCTGTGAGGCGTGGTACCCTGTGCCAGAGCTGTGTCCCGCTGTGCCTCTGCGTTGGGTTCCTGCCTCCAGGTAGCTTTGGGGTTAGGCTTTGCTGGGGGTGTGCTCATGTGCATGTGTGTCTACGTGTGCCTGGAGGGACCCGCCTGTGTTTGTACAGGCCATAGCGAGGGGTTCGCTGCCGCAGCATCACCTGTAGCAAGGTGTATGTGTGGGGTCACCTTGCCACGCTGTGAAGAGGGCTGCAGAAATTTGCTGCAAAGATTCGCTCCGTCCCTGAATCCCCTGCGCTGATGGCAACTGGGATGGGTTCTCTGCCTGCAGGACATGGACATGCGTGAAAAGACACACGTGTGCATGTGTGTGCAAGACTGTGCAAGCATTTGGGAGCGGATGGTGGAGAAGATGGCCAGAGGGGGAGATTCCTGGGGGGCGTGCGCGTGTGCACACGCGTCTGGCGCACATGCCTCCCTGTGCGTATGTTTGCATGTACAAGTACAGGCAAAGCTTCCGGAGAGGCTGAATGAATGAGGCAATTCACTATTACAGCACTGACTCCGGCGAGGCTTTTCCTTTAGAGGCAGGCGTGTGCCGGCGCGTGGGCTCGTGCCTGCGTATGCGCGTGGGCTCGTGCCTGCGTGTGCAGGTGGGTGTCGAGGGGGCTTCGGGAGATGTTTGCCACGTCAGGGAATTCACTCCGGGGGCTCGCGCGCCCCCGCCGTGCTCGCTGCCTTGTCTGCTCGGCACAGCGTTGTGTAACTTCCGACGCCCCCGCCGCATCCCCTCCCCTGGGAGAGGGGGATGCTCCCGCCACCGGCCCTGCCCGCCGCCGGGGTGACGTCCCCCCTGGCGAAACGGCCCTAAGCTCCCCCATTCCCCGGGGATGCCAGCGCCTTTCCTCCTCCCTGCAGGAGGGCTTGCTGCCAGGCAGGGAGCTCCGAGGGCTGGGCCCGGGCGGATGGATGGACCAGCCATGGGAAAGAGCCCTTGGCAGCAAAAAGGAGAGACTGGTGTCCTCAGTGTCCTGAATTTGTGCTCCTCTAACAAGATGCAGAGCCAGGTGTTTGCTCCGAGAGATGTTTGGGAGGAAATCAGGCTTTTCTCCATGCACCTGCTCTGCCCCCGGCTTCTCGGAGAGGCTGGCGGTAGGCTGGGCAGGATGGAGGGCAGCCAGCGCTGTCGAGAAGAGCTCTGGTCTCTGAACGCCCCCTGCTCCGAGCCTGAGACCGCTCGGCTGGGCAGGAAGGCAGGAGGCAAGACAGGGTTGGCCGTGGGGAAGGGCCCTACAGGGGGGCAGTGCTGCCCCTTGCCTCTCCCCTTGCAGCGAGTGGGTAGGTTTGCGCCTTGGGGCTTGAACCCCCTCGGCAGCCCGGCTGCTAAACCCAGGTGCATCCTCGGGAGCACCGCACGGCGCCGCACGGCATTTCCATTTGCTGCCAGCCAGCATGCCCGTGCCTAGACACAGGGCCCTGAAGGACCTGGGCTGAGACCCACCAACTCATCTCATGCCATCCCAGGAGATGAGGAAAGAAGGTGCTGAGGCCTGCAGGGTCCATCATGTCCAGAGACTGCAGGAGTTGCTGCCCAGGGATAACATGGGTGCCTGGAGGAGATGGAGCACCTTTGGTGCTGGCGCGAGCCCGAGCCCAGAGGCCGGCCGGGCTAGGGGCAGTCTGCCTGACATTTTCCCTCTCCTACAGCAGCCGCCGTTGCCATGCCGTTGCCGCCGTTGCCAGGCTACGCCGAGGGTGTCAGAAGAGGATGTTCGGTTGCTTGGAGGATGAGCAGATTGGAGACGAGGCTGGGGCGATGCCCCGGCCGCCAAATCCCTCCTCGCTGCGCGGCCTCCCGGGGACGGCACGTCACCCCGGCGGGGTCGGAGGGGCCAGGCGGTGGCGGAGGCGTTGCTGCCCTTGGGAGCTGCCTCTCGGGCTCGATGACAGCCCCGGCCAGACTCTGCCTCTAGCCCTTGGTCGCCCCTCAGCCATGACCCGATACTCTCTTGCGGCCCTCCGAAGACCGGGAAACTCCTTTGGGACTTGGCTCGAGTGCCCCGTTCATCACGGCTCCTGCTGGCCACCGCGTCCCCGGGGGCAGCTCTCGGCCTTGCCAGTGCTTCCCCGGTATTGCTCACCCTTCAGCCTCCGTCACGGAGCTCGTCAGCGGCCTCGTATGTCTGCGGTGGTGTTTTAGCACCCGGATCTGTAATGCCATCAAATAAAGAAGCCAGGATTATCTGACAAGCCCTGCTGAAAGCATGAGTCTAATGTCACGGTGACCGGTGCTGAGTTATCTCCCCCTCCTTAAGCTCCTTTTCTGCAGGGTTTTGGATTACATTCCTGTCCTGTAGCCCATAGTTGTTAGACTGACAGGCCCATACCTGACCTCATCCTGACTCCTCTGACCATAATAAACACCTTTCAGCTCTGCCACTCATCCGCATCATTAAAGCGAGCCAGAGACATCCTTGTTAGCCCCTTTGTGGACTCCTGGATGTAAGTTATTTAAAAATGGGTTAAAAACGATCCTCCCTTTAGCAAACATCCTCTTAGGCTGGACAGGGGTGGAGAGCACATGCGTTCCTCAGCGAAGCAGTGGTGGGCCTGGCTCTGCTCCCCATGCACAGACCAGCTTGCAGGCTCGCACAGCTTGAAACAGCAGCTGGTTTGGGATGTTTCTGCCCAAGCTGTGTTGCAAAACCTTTGCAGAGCAGGGAGAAGAGTTGCAATGTGCAGACCAAAGAGGCAGGATGGGCCAGCCGAAGTATCAGTAGCAGCCCTGGCTCCTAGTGCTTGACTTGCTCTTCTCCGTCCTGCTATGGCCCCCAAAGCATGAGGTCACCCAGGGAATTAGGCTTGGTACCTGTCAGCTGTCCAAGCTGGGTGAGTGGCTCAGGCTGTGGGGTCCCTTCCTTCCCAGGGGAAAGGATCCATCCCTGAGGATGCTGAGTGCCTGGATCTCAACATCTCTTCCTCCTGCCTTGGATTTCCGTCGTGCACTGGCTGCTCAAACGAGAGCGCTGCTGGGCTGGGTAGGGGCTTGGGAGAGACACTGCACAGCAGGGGCATTTTATCACCTTCCTCTCCCTGCTTTTGGAATAGCTTTGCAGGCACCGAGGCGAATTCCTGCAAGCCCCGCGTCCCCCCACAGGTGTCCCGACTGCAGGAGTGGTGTCGTCTGTCTGCAGGCACTCGGCTGGCCACAGCACGAGCGGCACAGCCCCACAGAGAGCAGAAATAGCTCCTGCAAATACCCTGCTGTCTGGCTGCCCGCGTGTCGTGGCAGGGCAGGGCCGAGGCTGTGCATGGGCCTGCCCCGTGCAGGCAGCTGCGGGGCATTTTTGCGCGTATGGGTCCCTTCAGAGCAGACTGGGGCCACCTCATCACTACATGCAGGCTTTGGGACACAGCAGGCCTCTCCTGCCTGAGGGTTTCTCTGCTCCAGGCCATGCTGGTGGCCCTTTTACACCTCAGCACCAGCATCTCTGCACAGGGATCCATCCTGCAACATGGACCTGCTCAGGGCATCCTGCATATAGAGGGATGGTCCCTTTGGCTGGGATTTTGGACAGAGATGCTGGCTGTTCTTCAGTACTAACAGCAGGTCCCCAAGCCAGAGTCTGGGAGGTGGTGGCTATTGGGTTGGGGCCAGGGCAGGGCACCCCTTTGGCTGGAAATCTCTTCTTGCCTTGGCAAAGGTGTGCTGGGAGCAGTCCCGCAGCTCTCGGGCCTCTTTTCCCCAGCCCGGTACCTGGTGTCCACGCGCCGGTGGGGGGTGCTGCCAAACCAGCCCACCCAGCCTCCACCTTCCCTCTATCCATCGCCTTCTGATCCCCCTCTCGCCACCCCCGCGCTCCAGCCTAAATAATTCCTCCTCTGCCTGGCTGTTTGCAAGCTCCGTATTTGCAGACTGCTCTCATGTCCTTCCCTTAGTCATCGCTCAGCCAAGCTAGACAGATATAGCAGCGCCTCGCGAAGCAATCACTCCAGCCCCCGGCTCGCTTCGCTGCTGGTCTCCGACTGCCTTCTGGGTAACGAGGTGCCCAGCGCTGGATATTAAGGGCCTCATCCTTTACTACCCTCACCGGTGCTCTGCCAACGGAGAGGGGCAGCAAGCGCCTAACCCCGCTGCCTGGGTGCAGGGAGCGAACGGCTCGATTGCACACCACTGGGGCTTGTGGAGGGCCGGGACAAGCGCCAGTCCCCTCCCAGGAGGGGCTGCTTTGCCATCCCGGCCTCTGGCGTGGGCTGGCAGGTAAAACCGGATGGGCTCCGTGTCTCCGGCCGGCTGCTTTCAAGGCGTGCAAGCTGGGTGTCTCCGTCAATGCCGAGCATTGCACCGGCTTTCTGGACTGGCTCTGACCCAAATCTGTGCTCTCCAGGTATCCTGGCTGCCTTCCTCCTTCCCTGGCCAGCCAGGATAAGTTTTGGCCCCATGGGGCTCCCATATTAGTCTAGAGCCTGGACTAGTGCCCTGTTACCAGTGTCCCATCGCATGCCTTGTGCGAGTGCCCCCGACATGGGGGTCTCCAAAGGCAGAAGGGACCACGGGCACCACCAAAATGAGAAGGCAGGACCTTTGCCCGGCACTGAATCTTTTCCCTCCTATAGTGGTTGCTTTAGGATCGATCCAGGCGCAGGTGGCTGTGGAGACGGGGAACGGCTGGGCACAGCGCATGGGAGCCCATGGCCACCATCCCCTGTGCCACCTCTTGGTCCCCCCTGTGCAGCTGGGGCAATAGGAGCAGGAGGGTGCAGAGGGCATGGAGGGAGGCACCTGGGTCATCGTGTGCCCCCGGGTGACCGTACACTGATGCCGCCCTGCTCGGCGGCAGCATCGCTTGCTCTGTCACTGCCTCCATCTAAGCCGCAGCAGGGACCAAGATGCTTCCCATGCCGGGCGCCGCGCCGTGCCTCCCCCTCGCCCCAGCGCCGCTCCTGCCGCCCGCTCTCCGCCAGGCGCAGCGTGGGCGCCGCGTGTCCCCGCGCCTGGCTGTGCCGGCGGCAGCCGTGGGGAGGAAAGCGGGAGCGTGGCGGGCGAGCGCGTAGGGAACAGAAGGAGGCGTCTGGCAGCCCGGCGCTGTGTCAGGGCCGCCGGCCGGCAGCGCGGGGGAGGCGGAAGCCGGCAGCGCGGATAATGCCGGAGGAAAGCGGTGCGTGGCCCTGCAGCGTGGGCTCCCGTGGGCGGCCCAGGTTCAGTGTGTCCTCGCTGCACATCAGAGCATGAAACCTCGGGGCCGGGATGCCTGGGGGATGTGTCCCAAAAGAGGCAGCTCACCTTGCTGCTCCTGTCCCTCTGCGGGGACAGATGCTGGTGGGAGATGCCGTTCTCTGCAGTCCTGTGCTCAGCTCCCGTACAGCTCGCTCCAGCCCTCCCCGTGGACCCAAGCAGCATGTGGCTGGTCCCAGCAGGCGCCCCGCAAGCTGGTGGGCATTGCTGTCCCTAACCCTCCCATCGCAGCTCCTGGTGTCCGGCTGCATTTCCATCGCCAGAGCATCCTTTGCTGTTCTGCGATGGTGCCCAGAGCAGCGGTCCCCACAGCCGCTCAGCACCGCAAAGGTGCCCAGACAGCCATGGGGCCAGCAGATGGGCTCAGGGACAGGCAGCGAGAGTGGGCAGATCCTGTTCCATTGCTGTCTCTGCTGCCAGCGCTGGCACAGCCACCTTCTCCCACTGCCCACACAGGGGACAGGGCAGTGAAGGGGGATCTTCCCTCCCAGGCATTTTGAGTCTCCAGAACTGTTTCTGGTCCTCAGCTGGCATAGAAAGTTGAACTCCTGGCTGGTTTTGGCAGACTGAAAGTGCTGGATGTCTGGCAGGGTTCAGAGCCACCAACCTGGGATGGACTTCAGCACCTTCAAACTACTGTGACCTGTTTTTTTCATACATCCACCGTCCGTTTCTGTGCCACTTCCACAGAAGTCAAGCCAATGACCTCCTACAGACACAGGATGACTGTCCAGAGAGGATGGGGCAGGCGAAGAGCTGCTCACTCCTAAGGGGGTACTTGGCAGACCCAAGAGGGTCTGAGCAGGGTACAGGACACCACAGCACCATTGAGTAGTCACTCGTGGAGGTGCCAGATGGAGCAGGGGAAGAGCAGGAAAGAGCAACATTAATACCTTGAGGTCCCCCAAATCCCCTGAACTGCTGCCCCGTGTGATGCTCAGGCCCCACTGGGTGCAGCTATGCCCCCCCACCCATCCTGCCCCAGGATGGCGACCCACAGCTCCTGCCTCTCCCCATGCGGGGAGGGATGCTGAAATCCACAGTCCAGCACCCAAACCATGGCATCCTGGCCCAAACAGCTCCCCAGGGGACACTGTCCTCTCCCAGGGTGGGAAGGGGCTCCTGGGGACAGCCCTAGGGTCCCGCCACACCAAGATATGTCCGCTCGTGCTGGGGCTGCCATGTCTGCCCTATGCTTGGAGCAGTTGCAGGGAGCCTGGGATGGGAACAGGGACAGAGGCACAGCCGGCAGGATGATGCCAGCCTGTCTGCTCCATCAGGACCCTCTCGTGGCATGCTTTTGGCCCCGGCTGTCAATGCCAGGGCTGTGCCTCCATCCCTGGTGCTGCAGCCGGGGATGGTGTGCAGGTGTGCAGATCCAGAAGTAGCACCGGACGCTCCTGGGCGCAGTGCAGGGGCGACACCCTGTGGCCACCTCTCTGCTGCAAGGGGGGGGCTTCACCCCTGCCCCTTGCCTCCCACTGCAGCCCCCGTGCCCTCCAGCCCACCCGGGGGTCTCCCTGGAGGGCCCTGCCCCTGTCAGGACCGCAGCCAAGCTCACGGCTCCCCCTCTCTGTCGTGACGAGGTCGTTCCAGGAAGTATCAGCCAAGGTCCCAGAGCCATCTGTGCCTCCCCGATGCTCCCCTTTCCATGCATGCTGTTACTGCCTCCCACGAGTTGCTTCCCTGCCTGCTCCGGCAGGGGGGGAGCAGTCCCGAGCAACCCAAGGAAGGTCCTACCACGAGATAGGGGAGGGGGTGGATGGTTGGGGCCGTCGGGTGACAACACCTCTGGGAGCTGTCACCCCCACCGTCACCCGCTGCCTGGAGAACCCAGCTCTGCTGCCCAGCGACCCCCCCCAACCGGCCCCGTGGCAGGGCTGGGATGACACATTGACATCTCACACTGTGTCCCCAGTGATGGCCTGGTGCCACAGCTTGCAACAGAGCTGCCTCAGCCTGCCAGGTCACCTCTGTCCGCCCCTGTGTCCACATGGCTCACCACGCGTGTCCCGGAGGGGTGCTGACTCTGGTGTGGGGCACACCGCGGTCACCTCGCGCAACCCTGGGCACATGGAGCACGCAGATGCCCCGGCTTGGATGAGGGCCTTGTCCTGCACTCTGGGGTGCTGGGCCAAGCACCCATCTTCCCCACAAGCTGAGGTTTCTGGGGTGGCGCGGCAGCCCCGTGCAATGGCTGTGCACCCCAGCAGAGGGTGCAGCCTCCCCGCAGAGCGGGGCTCTGCTCTCCCCCGGCCCCTGGCACAGCACCCAGCGTGCTGGGACCCCATGGGAGAGCACCCGGGAGAGCGCGGACACCCTGTGCCAGGCAAGGTGGGCAGCAGCGAAGGGAGTCCTGCTCCAGCCTCAAATCCCACCAGAGCACCCGACGTTTTGTGTGGGGCCTCCAGGGCTGCGGTGGGGAGGTTTGCACTGGCATTTGGGTGGTTTGCACCGGCATTTGGGGGCAGGCTTGCACCGCATTCGGGGCAGGTTTGCAGACTGCTGCAAGGGTGCATTCCCCCTCCTGGCCCAGCCGGGGTCCCCAGCCACAGGGTGGGCAGAGGGCGACAGCCAAGCGATGCTGCAGCAGCCCCCTGCCCATTCCCCCTCCCATGTCTGCCCAGGATGCCAGGCTGCCCTTGCTGGCGATGCAGTGTGAGCTCTGCCCCCCCCCCCCCCCGGCAGGCGCTCGCTGGGGACCTGCAGCTGCGGCTGGGCAACTGGCGTGACGGTGGTGGCAGCACAGCCCTGTGGGCTGTGGGCCAGCCTGGCCACCTGCGGCACTCGCTAGCCGGCTCCCTGGGGACACCAGCCGGCTGCGTCCCCTGGCAGGGAGGCTGCAAGGGGGTGGGCGGAGGAGGCTGGAGCCAGGGGAGCTGCCTGTGCCTTGTCCCCAGGGACTGAGTGCAGGGAGAGGGGCTGGAGCCACGTCTCTGCACGGCTGCTGGACCCACCACCCCCTGCCCTGCACCCCGCTGTGGGAACCCCTGCCCCATATGCATGGGGACAGCACAGCTGCAATGGCAGAGCACCTGCTGGGCTGGGAGATGGCACCTCTGGGGTGGAACCACATGTCCTGAGTGCCTGCTTCGTGGTCTTCCCAGGGTGGAAAGAAGAAGAGCTGTGAGCTCCTCCAGTGGCCAGCCCTGCAGGGAGCCAGGGCAGAGCCCAGCCAGCTGCGCAAGGTGGGGATGGATGCCCGGCAGGCGTGGCAGTGCGTGCATGCCGGGTCTGAGACCTGACAAGCTCATTTCACATCTGCTGGCACAGAAGTGCTGAGTACCTCCTTGCTCTTTGCTGAACACGGATGGTCCTTGGCCTGGGGGGTTGGGGGAACTGGTTTTAGTGGGGCATGTCCAAGGTACCTGTAGATCCTGTGGGGTGCTCAGAGCATGGATTTGGGGTGCAGGCAGCGGGTGCTTCCCACCCCAGGGCCCCCCAGGCCTGTCTACGCTCTGTCCCAGTTCAGCCCAGCTTTTGCAAGCTGGAGCAATAACACAGCAATGGCTATCATCTCCCCAGGCGAGTGCTTCCCCGGCACATTCGGGACTTCCCTACACACTGGCAGAGCACATGGCATCTCCCACCTGAGACACCCTTGCTTCAGGCTCATAAACCACCAGCTGGCTCCTCATCCGGCAGGTTGCCCGTCCTCTTCCTCAAGGTAGATGGGTTCATCTTCCAGGAGCTTTAACAGCTAATATGGCTTTCCAGGGCCTGAAACTCCCGCTGCTCCCCAGGCTTGATTTTCTGCATTGGGCCAGCTGGAAACCACTGCTGTGCTCTGGTCCCAAAAGCAGCCCCTCTGACTTGGGAACAACAGCTATGGGAATCGGCTGTAATATCCGAGTCACCCACTGCACGCAGCTCAGTTCACCCCTTGCTAGCCTCCTGCACTGAAGAAACTCTGCGGGCGATGGGAGCTGTCTCCCCTGGACGTTGCCTTTCCCTGCTCAGCCTGAGGGTGTGAAGAACCTGCTAATGGGACTGTTTTGCACAGGAGCACATGCTTCATGCAGGGAAAATTGCAGCTTTGCTCTCCTGCACTGGATCATCTTCTCATTGCAGAGCAAACATGGGTCTCCTTGATGGGTCTAGAGCTAAGCGGGACAGTGCTGGAGAGAAATCCTGCTCACAGAAGTGGGGCTTCACCCATGGGCAGAGCTGTGTGCATGACCTGGAGTGTGAAAAGAGCATGGAAAGGCCAGCTTCTAGCAAAAAGTCCCTCTGTCAAGAGCCTTAGTACAGGCACTGCGTGTGTCTCGCTCAGGAGTTCAGGGCAGGAGCAGCAGGCACAGAAGAGGGACTTGAGCGAGGACCACAAGCATCTCTGTGTCCTGGGAGACCCTACAGGTGCCAGGGCAGCATACCATGACTGTGGCCAGACACAGGGCAGCCTTCCTGCCCTCTCTCCCCCCTCCTGCCCTGCCTCACTCTGTAATAGCCCTCCTAATCCCCCCTAGGATCCTGGGTTTGCTGGCAGCCTGGTTCCCCAGCACCACTAGCAGCAGCCTCAGCTTTTCCTGGATGCTTGGTGGATGTTGCTACCCCTGGAGGAGCTTCCCAGCCATGCGGACCTGTCCCTGAGATGCCTCTTCCCAGGGACGCTTTGTGTCCCCAGCCTTGGGGCTGTTTTCAAGTTTCCCAGCTCTGCTGCAAAACACCTGAGGATGCAGGATGCAACCTTGAGCTTGCAGGGTGCAGAGCCAAGCCTGTGAGAGCTGGTGAGAGCTTGCAGGGTCCTGAGTGCATCTTCAGCAGAGGCAAGGGAGAGGTTTCCTCCACAAGCTGGAGATGCTTCATTCACGTTCAATAAACCTGCCAGACTGCTGCCCATGAGCCTGGTGACTGCAGTGGTGGCCAGGTCCCCACCTGGTGGGACAGGGACCTGAGCCCAAACTCATCAGCGAGGCGGCGCTGGGGACCCCAGCAGTCCCCTGGAGAGTAGCCCTGCGCGACTCCGGAGCAGCCGGCCGGGCTGACAGGATGTGTGCCCCGGAAGAACGGCAGCCGGAGGGAGTTGGACACTGCTGTTTAATGGGCGCTTCTCAGTACAGAGCTGACGTTATGACGCACACGGCCCCTGCCGCCTCCTCGCCCCGGCCCCGGCTCCAGCCCACCCGAGCCCCATCTCAGACCTGCCACCTGAAACGTCCCCGTGGCCCGGCACTGCGTGAGGCCACAAGCCCAGTGCGAAATGCAGCCAGGGTGGTGGGGGCAGGCGCCACGGGGCGTTTGGCACTGGAGCATCTCCTGATGTGGCCTGTTATGGCCCCCCCCATCTCTGCGAGCCCCGGGCACCCCAGCTAAGCCCTGCACCCAGGGCGCTCCGGGCAGGGATGGGCCGGGAGCACTGGAGGGCTGCAGGTCGGAGGGGATGGGGACAGCCGCTCGGGGCCCTGCCACCCGGGCATCAAAACCCCTGGTGTGCACGGAGCAAGGTCTCCAGGGGTGCCAGTCCTCCGCGCGCTGGCTGAGCATGTCCCCGGCCGGAGGGCAGGGAGCAGGGAGCTGCCCTCTGCACCGACCCTGCCCGGCGAGCGCCGCGTGCTGCTGCCGCAGCTGAGACCCTCGAGGGCTCCGGGCTGCGGCTCTCCCTCCTGGCGCTCTCCTCCCCGGCGCGGAACACTAACGCCTCCGAAGAGGCGGGGGTCAGCGCGAGCGCCGCATGCCGGGGAGGAAGCCGGAGCGAGCGGGGCTGGCGTGTCATGGGAATGCAGAGCTAGAGGAGAGATGCCTGCGGGCAGGCCGGGGACAGGACGGGACGAGGGACGCGGGGATCCTTGCATCCGTCTTTGCCATCCTGTGCCCAGGGCGCTCTCTGTTACTGGCCCCATTTGGAGCTGGACATGGATGTGGAAGAGGCCGAGCATTTTTTTGCCGCTTCTCCCCGTGCCCAAGCTCCCGCTGCCGATGGGCTGAGCTGGCGCTGGCCACGGGGCTCGAGGTGTCACTGCCGGCTCCTGGGCGGCTGAGTGTGGGCACTCAGCCGGGAAGCGTGCCTTGCTGCCCCGCCGCGACGCAGGAGGCTGGGGGGGCTTGGCTCTCCCCACTGCGCCGCCCCGGGGTCTGCTCCCTCCCCAGCTCCCGCCCGCACCCACGGCAAGCCCCACTTCTGCCCAGGTGCAGACCCCCTCTGTCCCGGTGCACAAATCCTCCCGGGAACCAGCTCCCACTTCGAGCGCCGCTGCTGCAGGGTGGTCTGAGGAAACCAGGGGCTGTCCCCACAGTGGGGTCAGGGGGCATCCCGGGACGTCCCCCACCCCACACACCAGGGTGTCCCCACAGTGGGGTCTGGGGGCATCCCAGGGCATCCCCCACCCCACACACCAGGGCATCCCTGCAGCAGGGTTGGGGGCATCCCGGGGCGTCCCCCACCCCACACACCAGGGCGTCCCCGCAGCAGGGTTGGGGGCATCCCAGGGTGTCCCTCACCCCACACACTGGGGCATCCCCACAGCAGGGTCTGGGTGCATCCTGGGCTGTCCCCCACCCCACACATCGGGGAGTCCCTGCGGCAGGGTCTGGGGGCATCCCAGGATGTCCCCTACCCCACACACCAGGACGTCCCCACAGCAGGGTCGGGGGCATCCCGGGGCACCCCCCACCCCACACACCGGGGCATCCCTGCAGCGGGGTCGGGGGCATCCCGGGACGTCCCCATCCCACACACCAGGGCGTCCCCACAGCAGGGTCGGGGGCATCCCGGGGCGCCCCCCACCCAACACACCGGGGCGTCCCTGCGGCAGGGTCTGGGGGCATCCCAGGATGTCCCCTACCCCACACACCAGGGCGTCCCCACAGCAGGGTCGGGGGCATCCCGGGGCGCCCCCCACCCCACACACCGGGGCATCCCTGCAGCGGGGTCGGGGGCATCCCGGGACGTCCCCATCCCACACACCAGGGCGTCCCCACAGCAGGGTCGGGGGCATCCCGGGGCGCCCCCCACCCCACACACCGGGGCGTCCCCGCAGCGGGGTTGGGGGCATCCCGGGGTGTCCCCCACCCCACACACCAGAGCGTCCCCACAGCGGGGATGGGGCATCCCGGGACGTCCCCCACCCCACACACCAGGGCATCCCTGCAGCAGGGTCGGGGGCATCCCGGGGCGCCCCCCACCCCACACATCGGGGTGCCCCACAGCAGGGTCAGGGGCATCCCGGGGCGTCCCCCACCCCACACACCGGGGCGTCCCCGCAGCGGGGTTGGGGGCATCCTGGGGCGTCCCCCACCCCACACACCGGGGCGTCCCCGCAGCGCAGCTGGGGTGGCCCCTGTGCCCGAGGTCCCGGGGCTGTGGGGTCGCTCCTTGCCCCTCACCAGAGGGGCCCAGGAGGCAGCAGCTCTGCTTTCCCGCAGCCAAGCAGAGACCAGGATGCTCAGGGGCTGCCCTCACTCAAGCCTCCATCAGCCAATCAGAGACCAGAACACTCTGGGGCTGCCCCCCCACTCTGACCTCCCTCATCCAATCAGAGCCCAGTACCTGCAGGGCCCCACCCTGTGCAGGCCTCTCTCAGCCAATCCAAAGCGAGCTGGGGGCGGGGACATCACAGCTGCCTCCCCGCCAGCCAATGGGCAGCCGGTGTCTTGCCGGCAGGTGTCAGGGCGTGGTGCGGGGTTGGTGGGTGGGATGAGGGGGGCTGTCTCCCCCTCAGCCAATGGGGACATGGGGCAGGTCGCCGTGGCAACAGGAGCAGGCGGGAAGGGGCGGAGGGAGGAGGGGCGGCCCCACCAGCCAAGATGGCGCCGTGGCGGCGGCATGCATGGCCGCCTCGCCGGGGCGGCGCTATGCCGGCGGCTTCAGGTGGACGGCGGCGCTGTTGGGGCGGGCGGCCAGGATGTAGGCGACGTTCTCCCGCAGGAAGGAGGGCCAGTCGACGGGCCTGCGGGGCCGGCCGCGGCGTCAGCGACCGCCGCCGGCCCCGCCGCCCCCCAGCTCGCCCCGCGCCGCCCCCCAGCCACCCCCCACCCCGTTCCGCCTGGAAAACAGGGGCATCCTCCCCTCCGCCCCGGGCTGAACGTGCAGGGGAGAGGCAGGTCGCTGGCGGGGTGCGTGGCCCGCCGTGATGCCGAGCCCTGCCCGCGCCCCGCAGCCCCCAGGGTGCCCCATAGCCAGCCTCACCTGGCCTCCTCCTGCTCTGTGGCCAGCAGGGTCTTCTCCTGGCTCTTGCTGCTGCCGCTGCTGGCGGGGCTGCTCTCGGACATGGGTCCTACATGGCTGATGCTGCAGGGAAGAGCGGGGCCGGTGCTCTTTGTGGGCAGAGGGAACCCCGTTGTGGCAATGCGCCCACCCAAACAGCCAGAGGAGGAGGAGGAGACACCATGGGGAGACTTAAAGGTGGAGAAGGGGCACCTATTCCCATGCTGAGCCCTTGTGAGGATGCTGGAGCTCTGCTGGCCCTTTTCCAGCAAGGAGGACCCACAAAAGCAGCTGTGGAGCTGCATTTCTGAGCTTCACTGGGCCGTGACGCCCCTGTGGGTCTCTGTCTGCTTACCTGACGTTGTGTCTCCTTACCTGACGTTGCAGGATGGCGTTTCCTTTTGGTTGTGCTTCCGGAACCAGGCGTGCTGGGCCTTGTGGCATTCGCTCTCCCCAATGAAGCCGTCGCTGTCCTGGTCGAGGGCCAGGAAGGCTGTGCGCGCCCGCTCCCGCTCCTTGGCCGTCAGCAGCCGCAGCAGGGAGTTCTGGGGGACGGAGAGGGGAAAGGGGAGCACTCGTGCCAAGGCAGAGGGCCTGGGCATGGGGAACCTCCCGCTGACCGCAGGGTAGCTCCAGCCCCACCAGTACCCAAGCTGTTCACCTTCTCATGCCCCAGCTAGAGAAAGCCACCACCAGCCATGTGGCTGGGGGACCCGTCCGATGGGTCATGAGCCTGCTGCCGGATCAAGATCGACTTGCAATCAATACCTGCGAGCAACCAGCTCCTTTCTGGTCCCTTGGTAGGGAGCTGGCCCCCAACCCCTGCGTGCTGTCACAGTACCTGCGGCCGGAGTTTCTGCAGCAGCTGGATGGACTCGTGGGAGAGGAAGTCTGGCCACTCGACGTGCCCCTTCTTGTCGGGGTCCAGGGCAGAGAACTGCAGGGCAGCCCGCTCCTCCTGGGCCTCTCCCATGGGCCTCTCGAACTGCTGCTTGTGCACCAGGTGCTTGTAGTGCAGGAAGTCATCCAGAGTCAGGCAGGTCTCTGCAGGACCAAGCCAGGTGCCTCTCAGTGTGCTGCATGATGCCCCGGGACTGGGACCTGCCTCCCCAAACTGCCCTGCCTTCCGGAGAGCCTCCTGTGGATCTCGGCAGTTGGAGAGTGAGCATCACCTGCACCTGGGGAGACCCCAGTGATGGGGCTCTAAGCACTGCCGAGGGAAAGGATGGGGAGAGCGGCTCTTGGGGGGTCTGAAGCTGCCCCATGCCTGGCCTGAAGCTGGGACATGAAGCAGGGTGGTTCTCAGAGGCATGGCAGCTCAGGGCATCCCTTCCACCAGCCTCAAAGTGATGGGGGGAGCTTCTCTCCTCTTGCCTTTCTCCAGGTCCCTGGGAGCACCACGCACACTCCCGCTCCCCCCATCTCTCTCCTTCCCCTTCCCTCCTTCCCTGCTTCCTCTAGCGCTAATGGGGGACCCCACAGGCTGCCATCTTTAGCAGAGCTTTTACCTTCTGCCAGTCAGGGGAGCAGCAACACCTCCACCCTGGAGTGGCAGTGCCCAGCCTGGGGACCGGGACTGCATAAGGGGAGAGCGAGGGCTCAGCCCATCCCGCCATGGGGAGGATCCGCACCTGGAATGATCTTGCACTGCCGCAAGGTCTCCATCAGGCTGTACATCTCTTCCTCTGTCAGCAGGAGATTGAGGTTGTCCTGGGGCAGGGAAGGGAAGTTGTGGGAGAAATGCATGGGAAGGCATTAGCACCCAGCCTTCCCGCAGCACCAGGACATGGGGGCACTGCTTCAACCCTGCTGGAGCAGTGTTGCCCCGAGCCTCTCTGGTTCTCCCCTATGCCCAGGTTGCAAGGGTAGCCGTCCCCTTTCCATGCATGTGGATGGATGAACTGGGGCTTTATGTGGGCACATGGCTGTACCCACACATGTTTGAACACATGTGGATGTGGGCATGCACAGAGGCACAGTACGCTGTGTCAGGGTGTGTGTTTCGAAGGTGAAGCACAGTGCCCCAGGACAGATAGCAGCAGCTGAGTCACAGAATGGATTTCTGGGCATCCAAGCCTGGGAAGGGAGAGCTGCCTGCAGGGATGGGTGCTTGGGTGTAGCACCGTGAGGCAGCACCCTGGGTTTTGCATCACACCATCAGACTTTGGGTATGGTTCCAGCTCTGCCACGGCTCCTTGCATGCCCAGTGGCATGTCCCATGGTGCCACCATGCCCTGGTGGCATGTTGGTGCAGTTGGAGGAAGAGAGGCTCAGGGGAGGGGGTGGGGGGCTCTGCACCCCAAGCAGTGGAGATATGAGGTCAATCCCCAGGGGGCTGCCTGCAGTGAGGTGTTGGTGGGGGGACATGTTCTAGTGGTCTCTCTGAGTTCCTGAACAACCTGGAGGCAGATGGAGGTGTTCCCTGGGGGGAGATTTGGCCTGAAAGCTGCTGGCTGGAGCTGCTTGAAACTCTCCATTGCTTTCCCTGAACAGAAGGTTTCCCTGCCTCCCCATGGCCTCTTGCCAAGGTGCTGCGGGGCTGACTGCAGGTGAGGGTGCCAGGGTGGGAAGGTGGCAAAGGGTCAGTGTCCCCTATCCTCTGGCAGCTCCCTGTCGGGCCAAAACGGGCTGCAGGAGGAGTCAGGGAGCAGCAGGTGCCCCATCATCCTGGACCAGGCCATGATTTGGGACCCTGCTTGTGTCTGCTCTGGACATACCTCCCCAGGGAGCAGCCACTGCTCCCAGCGCAGCCTCCGTGCCCTGCCCTGCACCCACAGAGCAGAAGCCCTGCACCCCCTGCCCCAGGCACTCACACAGTAGTAGCAGCTCCAGCCCGTCTCAGTGTGCGCAGTTTCCGTCACCTCCACGGCGCTGTCGTTCTGCAGGTAGCCCATGCGGCGCAGGCAGCCGTCGTGGTACACCCGGCTGCAGATGCGGCAGGGGAAGAGACTCTCGGCTGTCCACACCTCACAGATCTCACACATCTCATCATTGAGGACCTGGGGAGCAGTGGGCAGCTCTGTCTCAGTACCATTGGGATGCTCAGAGAGGCAGTGTGGGCAGAGGGACTGACTTCTCAATGTGGGGGGTTCAGGGCACTGTGGAGCAGTGCTTTTCAGGTGGAGATGGGTGCAGGGGTGCAGGGTCAGCAAGGCGACTTGCTGGCTGGGTAAGTTTGGAGGGAGCTGGATGGGCAGGAATGGATGGACGGATGGGTGGGTAGGGCTGGCTGGGCTGTGGGATTGTATGTTGGAGAACATTCAGGGTTGTAGGTGTGGATGGATGGGCTGTGGGGTTGTAGGTTGGCTGGAGTGCTGGCCTGTTGTGGGTGGATGAATGAATGGATGGGTAGGGCTGTAGGTGTGGTGGGGCAGGCAGAGTTGTAGGTGTGGAGGGGTGGGTAGGGTTGTAGGCTGGCTAGGCTGTAGGGCTGTGTGGATGAACCCATAGATCAGATGCTCCTTCCCTCTTCCCCGAAGCTGCAGCCATCTGTGCCCAGCAGTGACCCCTCCTCTCTCCTCCCCTCCTGGGCACCCCAGGGTCCCTCCAGGGCATATCTGACGAGGGCTAAACCCCAGTTGCACCCTCCTCCCTGAACGGCATCTCCTGCCCTCCCAGCTGCCTGGTCCTGCCCCCAGAGAGGGAGCACTCCTGCCTCCCAGGCCCTGCCCTGCTGAGCCATCTCCGTGCCAGCCGAGCCTGGCCATGCTGCACCACTCAGAGGAGCTTCCCTGTGCCTAGGCAGGCTGCCACTGCCCAGCGGGCTCCAGGGATGCTTGCAGATCCCCTGGGCTGCCGTGTCTGCTCTCCCCCGCACATGTCCACCCTGGCCTTGTCCCTCTTGCCCCATCTCTGTGCTCCAGATGGAGCTGGCACTGGGTGCTCGCCTGCTCCCGTTGCTCCAGGCTGATGTCCAGCGGCTCGTCATCATGCAGCTCCCGCGTGGGCCGAATGAAGGCAGGTGGCGTGAACCTGTTGGCCCGGTCGAATTCCTCTGGCTCCACTCCCCGGCCGTCCCGCAGCCGTTCCCATGCTGCCTTGCTGGTGCTGCTCTCCTCCGGCTGGGAGGGCCCTGCAGGTGCCTCGTCCTCTCCCTCTTGCACTGTCTGCTCCAGTGTCCCCCGGCGCGTACCCTCGGCCTCTGCCCGTTGCCGCGTCGATGGTTGATCTCGCAGCCCGTCTTTAAAGGCTGACACCGCCAAGCTGACCTTCTGCACCTTCTCCACCGTCTGCCGCCTTGACATCAGCACCCCCATGGCTCTGCGAGGAGGAGGAAGGAGTCAGCTGCTAATGCCTTGGGGTGCAGCGCTGATCCCCGCTCCTGTAGCACTGAGCTGTGTCCCCGGTCCAGAAAGTGTGTTACAGCCATATGGGGAGCAGCTCAGGGCAGGGAGAAACAGTGGGTCCATGGCAGGCTCATGTAATGGAATGACCCACAGGTGTATGAGAAGTTGTAGGGGGGTGGCACTGAACCCACGGGGAGACCTGGCCGTGGAGGGACTGAATGTTTTGCAGGAGGAGATAGCAAACAGGGAGCAGGTTTGGGGCACCCTGCCTACGCCATCTTTGCTCTGGAGACTCCAGCTCAACAAGAAACACTCCCAGTGTCCTGGCCCCTGCTTTAACCCTGCCCCTCTGCTTGCATCCCCTTTTTCCCCTGGAGAAACACCTCTTTGGGCAACCAGGGGTGAGAAACAGGGGCCCGTCCTCACAACAGCTCTGCCCAGGGCCAGAGTGTACATGGGCTGGCACTGGTGGTCTCTTACCCTCCCCAAATCTCTCCTTGCTCCCTAGTCCCTCTCTTCCTCACAAGCTCGTATGTGTGTGTATGTGTGTGTGAGTTGCTGCTCTGACTGCTAGGCATCCTGTATCCATTGCTGAAACGTGGGTTGGGGCTGGCTCGTAGCAAGGAGCCAGGTGGGGAGGCTGCACCAGCCGTAGGGGAGCTGTGAAGATGCTGGGGTGGAAGAGGAGCAGTGCATGGGCCTGGGGGTGTCTGAGGGAATAGAAGGGGCCTTTGGGTGCAGGGCTGAGATGTATTTGGGGTAAAACAGGGAGGGCAACGGCAGCAGCAATAGCAGGTTGGGCTGTGTCTCAATGCAGGTGGGCATGATCCTGGGCTGGAGAAGGGCTGAAGCTGGACAGAAGGGTTTGCTCTCCAGTGATGGGGGGCACAGCATCACCCTGTTTGTGTCCCAGCACTGTCCCATGCCCATCTGAGGTTGCTTTGTGGAAGATGCTGCAGCCAAGAGGAGCTCCCAGCCCATGCCCAGGGGCAAGTGGGTGGCATTCGGTAACCATGCAAGAGAGGACATGACAGCAGTGATCTCCTGGCCTCTCCAGCCTGGCCAGTGTGCTGAGGCGGGGAAGTCCCCAGGTAGGGGGATAATTAGCAGCACACGTGCGCACGCTGGGATTTCATGGCTGCAGGACTACGCAGCGCTGCAGGCACTGCTCTGGCAGGGAGCCTCGGCACAGTAATTACAGCTGCCCCACATCAGCGACGCCGAGCAGAGCGTGCTGGCAGGCAGCAGCCCGCAGGCCTTCAGTCATCCCTAAGCCAGCTGACTCGGGAGTCTTAATGGCCAGCAATGGCTGTTGTGAGTTTGCTGCCTTCTGGATGGGCAAACACAGCCCCGCGCAGCGCCCGCGCACGCAAATGTCCAAAACACATGGAAACACACAGACACACTGGCTTCCCCACGCACCGAAATGGCCACGTAACACACAGCGGCCCCGGCACCTGTTTGCAGACGCGCAGCCGCACGCTCGCGCTCTCTCGCCTGGTTGCCCCCTGCGTTAACATCTTGCCGCCCGTCCTCCGTGCACAGATGCTGCCTCTATTCACGTGCACACACACAAACACACAAACACATGCGCATGCAAACCCAAACACTGCCGCGAACACACGCATGCGACTTCCCAGCCCCCCGCGCAGGGTGCCATCTGCACACAGATTCGCACACGTGGAGCCGGGCGCGCAACACGTGTGCCCCATCCTGTGCACAGCGGGGTACATACATGTACGTGTGCACCCAGAGAGTTGGGCCACAGGGCTCGGCGCACGCCCCTGCGGCAGTGACGCTTGTGCACGTGTCTCGGCGGCATTCACACGCAGGCAGGGACACTCCTGCCTCCGTGGGCACCCGTTGACTCCTGCGCCTGGTTCGGGAGGTGCCTGGCATGCTGCGGCTGCCCAGGCTTTGCAAAGGTGGGAGCGGGGAAGAGCCGGGAGGCACGTGTACGAGCCACAGCGCCAGCATCTCTGCAGCTGTGCTGGTGGGAGAAGAAGATGCCCTGGGTGTCTCTGCCTCCTTGCAGTGCCAGCCACCCCCCTGCCCAGGCTGCTCAGGACCCCAGCGGGCTGCGGGCAGGATTGGCTCTTGCTCAGGGCAGTGTTGCAAACCACCAAGCCGGGGGTGCAGCAGGGAGAACCTCCTGGCGCTGCCTTTGCAGGTCCCTGTGTCACCAAGGGCCCCCAGCCATGCCAAGTGTGCCCACACACATGCCCCACGGTCTGGCCCCACCGGCACTGAGCAGCCCGTGTTCGCAGTGTGGACGTGCCGCTGCCCGGTGCCCTTGCTGGAGGAGCCCGGCCCGTCTCCGTGTCTCCAGGCCCTGCTGACTGTCCTCCCCCAAGGCTGCCCTGAGTACGTCCTGCTACAGGCAGTGCCGTCACCAGCTGCTGTGTGCTCTGCGTTGAGTCTAGAGGCCTTTGCACTCCTGTCACAGCTTGTGCCTGTTCTCAGCTCTGCTGGCCTCCCTTGCCCTGTTAGTGCTGCACAGAGGAGCAGTTCCTGCTCCTCTGCCGGCACCCTCGCAGCCCTCTTTGCCCCCTCCTTATGGCCTTGGCATGGAAATCCCCCACATCTAGGGGCTGCAAGGCCTCACCTGGATCTCCCTCTCCATCGCCCCAGCCAGACCTTGCTGCCTTGCCACAGGGCCGAGGCTCCCCAGATATCCCCGAACCTGCCCTGCTCTCTCCAGGCCGCGCCAGCCTCCCCTTCCTCCATGCCCTGGCTGGCCTGTTTGCCATGCCTGGGGGGGGGGAACATCACCCCCATGCAGAGCCCGGTGCCACTCAGGACTCCTGGGTCCTGCTGCTGGCCCCCCTGTGAGAGTCCGGGGGTCCCAGGCAGCAGCAGTGCCAAGCCAGAGGCACGGGGAGAGCAGGCACCGTAGCCCGGATACCTGCCGTCTGTGCATCGGCCGCATCCTGCCAGCCGCCGCGGCCAAGCAGCTCCTGCGTCCCCAAGCGTCCCTGGGGAAGGTGTCGCCGTTGCTATTTGTGGCCACCCTCCCTGGCGCCTGGCTCTGGCGTGGTGGCAGTCCGGGATCCGGTGCCACCACCCAGCTCACCTTGGCATAAGGCGCCATGGCCTTGACCTTGTTGCCTGCTGCAAACACGGCGCCTATTTTTAGGTCACCCCTGTCAAGGAGTTACATCTGGGCATGGGCTCCAAACCCCTGGGTCCGCTGAGCCCTGCCAGCGCAGGGGGCTGTCGCAGCAGGTCCAGGGCATCTTCTCACCACCCTGGCCTTGCCCTCCCTTCCCTTCCCCTGGGTGCACCCCTGCCTCCATTCCCCCCCGGGCAGCACCGCTTCCCCCTGCTCTTCTGATGGGGAAATGCTCCTCTTTGCTTCAGCCCTGGAGCAAAACAGGGAGCCGGAAAGCACTTAGCCTGCTTCATCATCCCAGCACTAATGGACTCCGCTTTCCCAGCCCCCAGGAGCTCTCTGCATGGGGAAACCGAGGCACGGAGGCACCCCGGGAGGAAAGGCTGGGGCTGTGGGAGTGGGGGGGGCATCCCGCCTTGGTGGGGGGAAACAGGGGCACCAGCAGGATGAGGCCGGTGCCGGCAAGGCAGGGTGCACCCCTGGCACCCCCGGGGCCCGACGACGCTCTGTCCCGGCTGCCAAGCCCGGTGGCAGGCGCCCGCACGGGGAAGGACAAGGATTTCTGTCGTGGAGGGAGGAGGCTTCACACCTGCACTCGCTGGGAAAAAGAGATGGAGGGGAATGCCAGCTCGGCTCGGCTCAGCTCGGCTCGGCTCGGCTCAGCTCGGCTCGGCTCAGCTCGGCTCAGCTCGGCTTGGCTCAGCTCGGCTCAGCTCGGCTTGGCTCAGCTCGGCTCGGCTCAGCTCGGCTCAGCTCACCCGGGACCTTCCCTGGCACTCAGCTCCCGCAAGACTGGAAAATCAGCTGGGGCATCCAGACCGCGGGAGGACAGGGACCGCCGCGCTGGGAAGCGGGGAGGCGCGGGGCGCGCGCGGGGCTCCTGCAGCTTCGTTTGGGCATGGGGCGCTACGGGGCGTCACGTTTGGGGGGCCGGGCGCGAGGGCGGCAGAGGGTGCGGGGCGGCGCAGGTGGGCAGGCGGCGGTGCAGCGGGGAGCGCGGGGTGGGTGTTGTGGAGGCTGGGATCGCGGGCTACCTGTGTCGCGGCACGGCTGCGGGTGCGGGGGGACGTGTTACGGTGCGGCGGGGAGCGCGGGGTGCGGATGTTGTGGCGGCTGCGCGTGCCGGGGGGGGGGGGGGTGTTGCAGCGGCTGTGGGTGCAGCGTGCATGGGTTACGGCAGCTGGGAGCGTGGGGTGGGTGTTGCAGCGGCTGGGAGCGTGGGGTGGGTGTGTTATGCTTTGGCTGTGGGTGCAGGGCTGTGCTTTGGCTGCGAGTGCAGGCGGGTGTCACGGCCTGGCTGGGTGTGCAGGGTGGGTTGTTGCAGCGGCTGTGGGTGCAGGGCAGGCGGTTGTGGTGGCTGTGGGTGCAGGGTGGGTTGTTGCAGCAGCTGTGGGTGCAGGGTGTGTTGCGGTGGTGGTTATGGGTGCAGGGTAGTTTTTTGCAGCGGTTACGGGTGCAGGGCGGGTTGTTGCAGCAGCTGTGGGGGCAGTATGGTTGTTGTAGCTATGGGTGCAGGATGGGTGTGTTACGGAGGCCATGGGTTGTTGTAGCGCCAGGCAGCAACACAGCGAGCTCGTGGTGCAGCGTGGATGCCGGTGGGTCCAGAGGGCTGGCTGCTGCCCCCCTGCCTGCCCCACTGCTCAGCTGTGCCCGCCTGCCCCACAGCGCGTCCTCGGTGCGGAGCCAGGGGAGCAAAACGAGGGCAAATGGGTGCTTGGCCTAGTGCAAGCAGCGAGCTGGGTGCTGGCACCCTTCTTGCCTGTCCTCGCGGGGCCGGAGCAGGACCCAGGCTGGCGGGGGGATGCGCCCATACCCCTGCCCCGCACTGGCTCTGCCTCCCCGCAGGACCGGCTCTCCGCCATCGCGGCATTTGCACCCCAGCTCTGCGCCGGGGCAGCTGGGCACGGCCTCCTCAGCACGACCCACAGCCCGGCCCCGGGGGAGCACGTCCCCCTGCCGCGCGTGGGGTGGGGGACGGCTGCGGGAGGGCTGGGTGGCAGCGGGGCACGAGGGGGGCCGGGCGGTGGGTGTCAAGGTGGGTGTCCGGAGGGATGGGGGCGCGAAGCAGGTGGGAAGGGTCGTATCCAGAGGGGATGCCCAGGGATCGTGCGGCACCGCCTTGCCCCCTCCCGCGGGCAGTGCCGGGTCCAGGGCGCTGCCGGGGCTGCCGCTGGGAGGTGACCCGGGTGCAGCAGGGGACGGGGGTCTGCTGCGGGCGGCACCCTCCCCGTCCTCTGCAGGGGCGCGGGAGTCCAGTGGGGGCCCGCGGGGTGTCTGCCACGTCCCCTCTCCCAGGGACCCCGAGCCGGTGGCTGCTCACCCGCCCAGCTCAGGCTGTCTGTCCTGCTGTGCCGTGGTGGATTTTATAGGTGTGTCGCGCGTTTCCGTCTCCCGGAGAGGGATGAAAATGCCATGACAGCAGCATCCCTTCCCCTGCAGCATGCACAGCTCCCGCCCAGCTCCCCGCTTCTCCCGTTTGTCTCCCTCCCCAGCACCCCGGGGAGGATCAGCAGCACCTTCCCACTCCGTCCACGTCCCCCAACCCGGGCACCCCATTTCAGGAGCCCGAGCCCCCCTCCCCGGCACCCCGGGGGTGGCGGGGTGACCCACCCGTGGGTGTCACGAAGTGCAGCCGGCCCACCACATGCGCTGGGCAAAGAGCTCACGGCGGTGGAAAGCCACTTACCAGGGTCAGGGTCTGGCTCGGGAATGTGCACCCTAGAGAGCTGCCTCCACGCTGCCCATCGCAGCCGCGGCTCCCACGACCTCCTCTTCACCCGCGCTCACCGCATCCCCAGCCGCGCTCGGCGCCCCGCGTCCAAACCCCTTCGGGGCGATGGAGAGGCGAGGCCGGTACCCGGGGAGCCAGAGCCGCACTCTCGCCGCCGAAGGATGCAGGAGACGGCGAGATGCTGGGAGCGGATGCCTGTGTCTAGCGCGCGCACACACACACACACACACACACACACACCACACACACGCACGCACGCACTCGCGCACACACGGGCGAAGCGGGGAGCTTGTGACTGGGGCTGAGCAGATGCAGCCTGGTTTGCTGTCCCTGTACCAATTGCTGCCTGAGCCGTGTTAAACAGCTCGCTGAGACGAAGCTTTTTTTTTTTTAACCACTCTGACGTTGGCTGGGAGATACCAATAAAAGCTTTCCCTGCGTCTCCTCCCGGGGCTCGGCTGCCTTTCTCGGAGACAGCCTCAAGGACTGCCGAGCCGGGGCTGCCCCCGTGGAGGAGCAGGGCAGGCAAGGAGCCCCCCGCCACCCCGCGGGGTCTGCCCCGGCCGCGGCGCCCCGGCCGCAGGCTGCCTGCAGCCGCTTTAACCCGCAGCCTGCTGGTCCTCGCGGAGCAGGATGCTCCCGGCTGAACGCAGCAGCGCAGGGCACCCGGGGCAATGCAGCGCCAGGGGGTTCAGCTCTCCTGGGGCCGCCTTTGAATCCTAGCAGGTGTCACAAGTGGGTCAAGCCCAGCGTGGTCTTTTCTGCTGTGCTGCCCCGGCCCGTGCTGTGGGGCTGCAGCGGGGCTGGGGACCCCGCAGAGACACGCAGGAGGTGACGGGGCTGGAGGGGGGATGCTGGGCTGAAGAGGATGGGGCGATCTTCTGCCTCATGCCTGAGGTGCAGCCCTAAAGCACCTCTTCGCAGGTGGGATGCCCTTGCCAACATGCGGCCCTGGCTGCCCCGTGCTGGCCTGGCAGAGGTGGTCATTCAGCCCCACTGATGCCCTCCCGAGATAGGCACCGCTGGCCAAGGGGGCTGTGCTTTGCCGCTTCAGAGCTGGGGATGAGTCAGGGTGCAACCGAGCCCTCCCAGGAGCAGCTTGCACTCAGGCCTGGGATTAATGCTGAAGGTTGGAGCACCGAGCCTCCTGAGACCTGCCGGAGTTGAGCCCGGCCCCCCACCTCTTGGATTAGCTGCAGGCTGCCACCATACCTCCGTTACAGAGCCTTGCTGCTCCCCCGGATCTCAGCCACGAGGGTGCTGAGACTGTCTGCAACCCATGTCACCCACAAGCAAGGGGCTGCGAAGTATCAGACAGGATGTTGCAGCAGGACCTGAGCTAGTGCATAGCCCTCTTCCTCCCCGTTGGGTGGAGATGTGCAAAACCAGGGTCTAGGCAGAATTTGTCTGCTTTCAGCTTGCGGCTCTCAGTCCTGTCCTGCCTTGCTCTGTTCACCATGGGAGCCTTGCAGGGAGCCTTGCAGGGAGCCTCTGGCCCCGGGTGCCTCACTTTGCTGAATCTTTACCCCAGGATGCTTCCCTTCAGGGGGAGTGACGTGCTGCTTTATTCGGCCTGCTGACCCGGGTGGAGAGGTGCCGGAATGCACGTGCGGGGAGGGGGCTGGAGATGGGGGAGGTGAGCCATAAACTTGGCCAGAGACAAGCATCTCTGCAGACAAGTCCTGGCCCCAGAGGACCATGGAAAGGGGGAGGAGGTGGAGGAGGACTGTGCTGGGAGGCTGGGAGAGCTCTAAGTGCCTCTCCAGGGAGCATCCTGACCTGGCAGGCCAGTGGCTGAGTGCAGAGTTCCTGGAAAAGGAACGGCGCGGAGGAGCGCCAGCCCTGCCTGGCCAGCCCGCGGGTGCGTATGGCGCTGCGGCCGTGCTGGTGGTGGGGCAGGCTGTGCTGCCTGGGGCAGGAGGCTGGAGGGGAGCCGGTGCGTCCTCAGGGCCCCAGCATGTGGGTCTGCAGCGCTGCAGCCGAATGCCCTGGTCCAGGGGGTGCAAATGCATGATCCCGCTCTCCCCAAGGCAGCCAGGGCTGAAGCCTTTGGGGTTTGGGGGGTTTCGGGAGTCCCATTGCCGTCTGCCCTGGTGCCAGCACCGCCTGGCAGACGCCTGGCAACCCAGCTGCCCTGTTGCAGCCCCGTTTGGGGCCTCCTGCTTGTTTGCGTAGTGATCGAGCACAGCAGGGGAGGATGCGGCTGCCCTGGGCATCCTGGATGATGCATCCTGGATGGTGCTGGGAACAGCTCTGCCTCCTTCACGGAGGTCCTGCATGCTGGTCCTCCCTGAAATGCCCATCCCCAAGTGTGGGATGTGCAGGGCTGTCCCCGAGACCCCTCTGCTGGGTGAGGGGGAGCATGGAGGGAGCCTAGCCCTGTTCCCAGGCAGGCTAGATGCAGGGCAGCGGTGCGGAGGGACTACGGAGGGTGTAGGAAGGCAGTGTAGGACCCCTGGTGACTGAGGCACATGTGCGTGGGGTGCAGGATGCATTCGCGATGCTGGGTGGATGCTTGGGAGGGCAGGACCAGGGTGTGACAGTGGTGTGTGTGCCCAGGGCTCATGCACTGTGTCAAATGGAGCAGTCCCAGCTCCCGCCATCCCGCTGGGCTGTGCCGAGCTGCCCTGCCCAGCCTGAAAATGGTGCATGCCGCATCGCTGCAGAGGAGCGATGCAGCTGGCGTGCAAAGCTCGGCCCCTTTTCTGCAAGGAGCCTCCAGTAGCCTCCATCCCTTGCAGGGGCTTCGATCATACGTGGTGCTCTCGCACCCATAGGGAGAAAGAAGACCAGCTGGGCGCGCTTTGGAGCGGGCACGAAGGCAAAAGGCTGGGAAAGCTCTGAGCGGAGCAGGCAGCGCCGGGCTGCCGGGGGAGGGCTGTAGGGGCGGAGGTGAGAGCTGAGCTGCGGCGGGAATATGCATTTTCGTCAGCTCCCCCCCCCCCCCCGAATCTCGCATGACGCCCGCGTGTAGGTCACTGGCTGCGGCAGCGACGCGGCGTGTGGGCTCACCATCTGCGGCTGGCGCTCGCCTTCTGGAGCGCGCAGCCCCGGAGACGCCTGGGAACGCTGCCCCGCGCCTGGCGCCGAGGCTGCCTCCCCGCAGCGCGCTCGGCCTCGCCGCGGCCCCGCTCCCTCCCGGCCCGCGCCCGGCTCCGCGCCCCCGGCCGAAGCCCGCACGCGCCCCGCCGGCCGGTTCAGCCACGGGCTGCGGGGCGATGCTTTTGCCCTCTGATCGGAGGAGCCGAACTTTTGGAGGAAGCGACTGAGAGGCAGCAACGAGCGTCTGTACCAGCTCTCGTTCCTGCCAATCAACACGGGGTTATGAGAAACAGAACTTGTCAAAATACTAGATATCTTTTTTCAGGAGATTACAAGTTTGGCTGGTGGAGATAATAGTGTTGATGCGCTGCGCGCAGGGTTAGGCGAGGCATCGGCGCACCTCGCGGCAGCTGCCTCGAGAGGCGAGGACGGTGCCAAGATCAGCACGAAACGGGATCAAACCTGGCTGCCTCATGGGCTTCCGTGTAAAACCGCAAGCAGGAAACCGGAGAGCGGCAACCATCACCAGTAACAAGCGGAGGTGGAGCGAGCTGGTGATGGAGGGAGACGGCGTGCGCGAGCGGCACCCTTCCCCGTGGCTGCTCGGCTTGGGGCACGTGGGCTCCCCATGGGGAAAGGGCCCTGGATCCCACCAGCTGCAGGCACCATCCCGGCCCCCAGGCGTTGGGGGGTCTCTCCTGCCCGTGCAGCCACCCTGCAGCCCGGTGGCACCTCCTGGGCCCCTGCCAACAGCTGTGCATCGTGGTCATGGCTGTTGACGGCTGTCCGGCAAGGCTCCTGCCGCCGGTGCGGTAACGGCTGCCAGCCCCTGCCCAGCGGCGCTGCAACCTCTCCTTCGGGAAGCACCGCGAGTTGAGCAGCTGCTGAGGATTTGGGGATTAAGTCACTGCCGCGCAAGCCAGGCGGCAGCTGTTTCCTCCCGAGGGCTCGGGGAACGAGCCCAGCAGGCCGTGGAGGCTGAGGCACAAACCGTGCCTTGCCCAAGGTCACCTGCAGCCAGTGACAGAGGCTGGGGCAGGACACGTTTCCCTCCAGGTCTTGGGGAGCCCCGTAAGCAGCCAGGAAAGAGCAGGCAGTAACGAAGCCGAAGTAGGTTAAGGAGCCGCAGAAGCTGGCCGCGTGCCTTGCTGCCGTGGCTCTGTGTCTGTTTGCTCTGAGTTTTTCCCTCCCACCTGGGGCCGGGATTCAGAGCTGTCACAGGGTGAAATTCCTGAGCAGGCTTGTGTGCTCCATCCCGGAGTGAGGGCTGGCACTGCTGGCCCCCTCCCTGTCAGCTTTCCCAGTGCTGGAAAATCCCCTGGTGCAAGGACCCCGAGCAGGACCTGCCTAATGAATCCATCCTCAGCCCTGCAGCTCAGCAGGACCCGGGAATTTGCAATCAAGGTCTGTCAGGATGCGACGGAGAGCAAAGCGCTCAGCAGCCAAATGCCTGGCTGGAGCCAGGCCAGGCGCTGGGCTGTGCAGGGATGAAGGCCCTTCTCCTTCGCCCAGGTGCAGATCTGGGCCGAGGTCCCGGTTCAGCCTGATCCAACCTCCCCTCCTGGGGCAGGAGCGCTTTGTGCTGCCCCAGGAGGTTTTAGCTTCAGCCAAGCTCCTCTCTGCAGACACAGGGCCCTGGCCTGGTGTGGAGCCGAGCGCTGCTTCCTCCCCATCATTGCTGCTGGGTCCCCACCTCCTCTGGGCTGAGCCACAGCCTCTCCAAACCTGCTGGACTCACAGCCCTGGGTGGGTGATGGACCCTACCTGCTGGAGTGAGGAGATCCAGCTTGCATGTCCGGCTGCCCATCCATCCATCCTCTTGCATCTCCATCTCCAGGTGAGATGGTGGCCAAGGGCTGCTCTCTGCTCCTGTCCTGCAGAGCCACTGCAGACCTAGTCAGAGCTGGAACGTTCCCTTTCCCCGCGTAGGACCGGGCTCTGGGGAAACTCGGAGAGAGCATCAGGTGCTCAGGACTGCGCTGCCTTGCCCAGCCATTTAACCACATCACTCCTCCATGAGCCGCCTTCGCCCCCATGAGAAGGGGGAAAAGCTGGTGGGGGACCAGTGGCAGGACCTGGGGAAGGGGATGCTAAGAGAAGACGTGGTTTGATGTTGCACACAGGTGCCAAAATGCCCCAAAGGGAGCAAAGGTGCAGAATGGCCAGGGCGCAGGGCCGCGGGTCTCCCCTGCCCTCGCTGCTGTGCTGGTGGCTCACCGCGCCTGGTGCTGGCGAGGGGAGGACGCTCCCTCCGGATGGATCGTAGCTGAGCACTTCAGAGCACTCTGGTCTAGGAGCGCTCTTGCAGGCATTAGCTAAATGACCCTCTCCACGGGGCCGCCCCAGGCAGCTCCCGGCAAGCAGCGCTCCCTTCCAAAGGGGTCGAGGCCAGGCCCTCTGCCTGTGGCTCTCCGGGGACCGGTATCCCCCTGCTGCAAGCGGGGACACGACTGTCCCCTGAGGGTGGCCGTGGAGCAGGGAGGGTGGAAACGGCCTCGGTGTTGCCCCCACGCTGGGACCGAGTGGGTGCGGGGAAGGGATCTGCAACTGCAGCATCTCGCTGCCAGTCCCACAACGTCCTTGCGGAGGACACCGTCGTCCCCACGCAGGCAGGGGAAAGAGGACCAGCCTGCTGTGGCAGCCCCCTGCGGCGTCACCGGTCCCCACGCCCTCCCCTCGCGGGGCCATCTCCGCCGCAGGCCCTTGGAGCCGCCTCACAGAGGAGCTTTTCAAGTGGAGCGGAAACGCCTAATGAAGGCCGACTTCATTAGACGGGGCTGTCACGGGGATGATTGCTGCCTTCCTGAGCCACTTGAGGAGCGCTAAAGCTGTGCGCGAGGAGAGGAGCAGAGAGGAGCCGCCGGGCGAGAGGAGCACAGCCTGCCTTGCATGCCTCCGCCTGCACCTGCGGGGGCCCGTTTCGGAGGCCAGGGGCGAGCAGGCATGCCCCAGGGCCGGCGGCAGATGCCGAGGCCAGCTGGATCCAGGGGAGCTTGGAGTTGGGGGCTGGGACCGCTGAGTCCGACCGTTGCACCCAGGCCCCGGGACAAGGCTGGGTCCCGTCCTGCCAAGGTGTTGGGACGTAGCGTGATGCACGCCCGACCCCGGGGTTATGAAAGGCTCCCACGCTCTCCTGTTTAGACGCAGGCTTTGGGCTTGCGAGCGGGACCAGCAGCCACCTTGCTTTTGGTGTCTCCCCAGGCGGGGAAAGCCGCGCAGCGCTTTGCGCCGGGCGCAACAGCATCCCAACGGGGAGGCTTTGTGCAAAGACCTGCCCCGACCTCCCCAAGGCTGGAAACCTGGTCCTTCACCCACCTGAGGGTCTGTGCCTGCTCCCTCGGGCGCGTCTCAGCCCCTCGTGGGATGTGGTACCTCACCCCCCATGAGCCCCACGTCTTGGGGACCTCCAAGCGCAGAGGAGGGACATCTCCGACCTGGGTGAGCGGGTAATGCCCCACAGCGCGGCAGGGCCCCGGCACGGCGCGGCCTCGCGCTTGCCTCTTAATCAGTTAATTGTGTGTTTGGGGTTTCAGGCGAGGGCCCCAGCCTGGTGTTGCCATAACAACTGCATCAGCATCACTTTCAAACATTTACCAGGCAGACTTGAAATGCAGAGGGGAAAAAAAAGGAGAGGAGGCCAGCGGGTTGATGGGAGGGCAGACTAAAAGGGCTGCCTGTGCCTCTTGCATTATACCGTGAGGAGTCCCGCAGGGCAGAAAGCACTGATTAAAATGGCTCTTGCTGGGATGCAGAGGGTTTTTTGGGGGAAGAGCGAATGCCCCTGCCTGCTGGAGTCTGTCTGAGACACCATTGTTAGTAGGATCATCTCAGCTTCTTCAGCACACGCGGGCAGGGGGAGGGCTGTGAGACACACGGCCGAGGTTGCCTCCCTGCCAGAGAGCACGGGGACAGGCGGGGGGTGCTGGTCCCGGGGAGCCGCCGTTCCCAGCACTGGACAGGTTTGCGATCCAGCTGGAAAGTGCTGCAACACAGCGGCGGAGGGAGAAGAGATGGGTGGGAGGGGTGATGTGGGGCAGATCTTGCAGCTCAGAGGGTCCAGCCCACATTTGTCCTTGCCCTGGTGTCCTCCCTGGGTATGGAGCTGGGATGCACCCGGAAGCCACCAACACAAGAGCAGTATCGAACCATGCGAGTGCATGTGACTCCTTAGAGACACATGAAAGCCAGCGCCTGTGCTGCTGGGCATCCTGTTCACTCCTGCACCAGTATCACACCAGTAACCTCCCTGAGCACTGTGCGCTCGTTGCGTTTTCTCCACACAGATGTTTTGCGGCGGCTTTCCTCCATCTCGCTGCGTTGCTCCGAGGCCGTGAGGAATCTGCTGGCTGCGCACCGGCTCCTGCCTGGCCACGGCGCCTCGTGGTGCTGCAGCCTGGGATTCGCAGACGTCTCGAGGAGGGAGGCAGCGGCAAGACAGCTGGGGGTGACACCCTGCAGGTCCCAGAGCAGGAGGTCTGCGGCTGGCCCCTTCCATCAGCAGTGATATTGCAGGGCACGAGAGCACTCGTGGGAGCCGCGGTGAGCAAGGGGGAAGAGGCTGTCGGGAGCGCAGCGACGGCCTTGCAGATGCTCTGTGAAAAGCTCTGTGATGTGCCAGACTGTTGCTGGAGGGGAAATCCTTCACCTCCGGCTTGTTCAGTGCCGCAGGGACGGGCAGATGTGCATCCCCGCATGCCTGCACCAGTCCAGCCGCCGCAGCGCGGCACGCGCAGTGCCATCGCAGCCTTCCACTGCTGCCCACACCACCTGCACCTCCAGGTGCTGAGGCTGCTCGGCCCCCAGCTGCTTTCGGGCCCCTCTGCACAGCCCTGCGTGCTCCCTTGGGTGCTGGCTGGGATGGGTACTGTGCAGCAAAGAGTGGATGGGGCACCCTGCAGGCTCCCCCCGGCCCCTGGTCCCGGTGGCCCTGGGCACATGGGCACATGCTTTCCTTGCTTTCTGCGGCAGGGTGGTGTTTCTCCCCAGCTGTGCTCTGGTCCTTCCTCTCTCCTCCTTGGCAAATCCACCTTTTTGCCGGCATCCTTCTTTCTGTGAGCTGGATCAGGCCTCTCCAGCACCTTCTGCCTGGCTGGCAGACTCAGGGCCCTCCCTCCTTCCCAGGGATGGCATGAAATCTCACTCACATCTCAGGTGACAGAGTTCCCCAGGGTGGGGGCCATGGAGGAGGACTGTGTCCCCCCTCCTGCTCCTCATTGCTCCCCCACCTTCCTCGCAAACCCATTGCACAGATTAAAATTTTATATGCTGAGCAATGCTGGAGCCCAGAGCACGGTGTGGCTTTGCAGTTTTCAGTCAAAGGAGGCCCATGTCATGGGCAGGAGGCTTCGGCTGCTTCAGGGACATAGGGGAGAAGGGAAGGCAGGTTGGAGGTAGGAGGACCCGCAAGGAAACCCAATTTCTGAAGGTGACACATGCCCTTATTGACACCCTGTCTCGTGGGTATCCTGGTGCCTTCTGCTCAGCTTCTCTCCATCCCAGCACCCCACAACCCCAGCCCATGGCTGGGATCTATCTGGCAGGCGAATTGCTGTGGGCAAGGCTGCTCCTTGGGAGTTTTTTGGTCGCTTGGCCCTCAAGAAGGGCCCCTGCACCCTGCTCCTTCCTGGACATGCAACTTGTCCCTGCTCCGCTCGCCTCCTTAGAGCCCACTTCTCTCTGGAGACAAGTCCTTGCCGAGGGGAGATGCTGATGGAGGCCGGGGGCTGCTCCCCTGGCCCAGGCTCTCTCTTTCCCCTCCCCTTGCCCAGCCGCAGGTGTGTCTGTGAGCTCCACATGCCCCGTTGCCCGTTGCAGCTGATGAACATCAATCGGCAGCACCAGAGAGCTTCTCTGCTCATTGGGATGGCGGGTCACAGTGACATGCGCTGTCTGCCATGCCCTGGCCGACCCTGCCCTCTCCAAGCTCCTTCCAGCAGCGTGTGGGTCCCCTGGGGGCCCCATGTCCCATCTGCCAGCCCCATGCAAGTGTCCCAGGCCTGTGCTATGCCCACAGATGAGGGGCTGAACTGTGGCTCCGTGTTCAGGCGCTGAACAGGTTGCACCCAGCACAGAGGCTGGCACCTGCGGCAGACCTGAAGCAGGGTCCGAGTCCCCCCTCTGCTGTGTTATTCCCTGTGTTTTCCAGGGTCATTTCTTGGGCTGCTGCTGCACCGGCTGGAAGCAGCTGTGCCTGTGGGGTGGCTGCTCCTGGCCCCAGGTCCCTGTTTCTCTGCGGATGCTGTGGTCAGAGCAGGAGCACGGCTCAGGCTTTGCTGGGGAAGCGCCGGGATGGCCTGCGCTGCCCAGTGCTTTGCAGCAGCTGCGAGTCCAGTTTGCCTGGTGCCAGGCCCTGGCTATCAGCCTTGCTGAGCATCTCTGTGTGGTCCAGATGGTGGCTTTCTGCTGGCAGAGTGTGGCCCTGGCAGCTTGGGGCCACTGCAGACGCAGTGCACGGACAGACCCCCCTGCCTTCTCCTGCCCACCCCAGGGACCTGGCACGCCTGGCATCTGTGGTCGGGTCTCACCCAGAGCTTGCCACAGTTCAGATCAGGGCATTGACCAGTGCTGCACACCCCGTTCACAGGGCAGGAGAGCAAATCCTACCCCTCTGGGCTGTGTGGATGCCCCCAGCTGCTGCTGGCTCTGTTTTGACGGAGCAAGGTGGGCAGCTCTCAGCTGTTTCTGTCCTGCAGCTTTGGAAGAAAATGGCCAGTGCAACCTCCTTGAGGATGCTGGTGAGAAGGGGCATGCTGTCCCTGGACCCTGCGTCCTACCCCAGCAGGGCATGGGCACCACTTGCTCCCATGCAGCATTCCTGTGCCTCTGAGGGCTGGGCGTGAGGCTCCTTTCCGGGCAGCTCTGGTCATGAGTTTTTACGGCTGCCTGGAACGTCTCCAAAGGATTGATTTACTGTAATTCCTCTGGAAAGCAACTTTTGTGATTGCTAGCTTGGAGATCTCAAGCTGGACTTAAACAACAGGATCCTAAAGAGGCCATGAATAATTGAGCCTAATAAATATTAATAACTTGCCTGCATGGTGGCAGGGCATGTAATTGCAAGGAGCGTTCTGGAAGCACAGCTCTGCAGGCAAACGTGCACATGCGGCAGGGTCAGGGCAGAGCCCTGTTAACACTGATGTTGCCAGGCCATGCGGAGCTGGCAGTGCCACGTGTGGCTGCAAGCCCTGCTGCCCTTTCCCAGGGGTCAGCGGCCATGGGCAGGGGGTGCTGACCCCCTTGTGGGTGTTTAGCAGTCCTCAGGGGACCTCTCTCCCATGAGCTTGTCTCCTTTTGAGCCTGTGTACACTTGCAGCATCCACGGCATCTTGGGGGAAACATGATTTCCATCACAGATCCATCCTGATCCCAGGGCACCCTGGAGGACATGGGACACCCCCTTTAGAAAATCCTGCCTGCCTCATGTCCAAGCCAGATGAAGATACGTCCTAAATTCAGGCCAGCCTGTGGCTGCTGCCTGCTCTGCGTCCCCAAGGACCAGGTGGACCATCTGTAGCCAGACCTCATGCATGATCATCTCATGCTTCACAGAAACTGATGCATTACAAAACTCAGCTCTCAGGGCTGAGTGATGACAAGAAGGCACAGTCCAAGCTTTGTACAGTCCAGCAAATCCTCCACAGTTTGGGTGCAGGTGGGTGTAGATGAGTCGAGACGTGAAAGAGGGATGGGATATATACGAATATCTATCTGTGAAAAGACAGTGATGGGGAGCGCACATGGCCACCTCCCTAGGCTAAGGGACATCCTGCAAGGCAAGGCGGAACTTGCCACTCCAACCTTTGCTGAGCAGCATTAAGCTGTTGATCAGGCCTTGTTTTTAGGATCCAGTCCAAAAATGCTGAGTTTTTTTGATAAAATATAACCACAAAACTCAAAACAAAATCCAGTGGTTCTCCTTCTGGGATGCTCTAGGCCCTCACTGAATTGCATGCCTGAAATAAAACTCATGCCTGTGGTTTTTCCAGTCCACGATCAAACCCAGCCTTTCCCAGGCCTCTGTTTCTTAAGCCAGATGTGGAAGAGAAGTCCAGAAGGGATCACAAATGTTTGCATAGAAGGGCACAATGTGCTTTGCTGCAAAGGCTCAGCAGTGCTGTGAGCAGGTAGAAACGTGCACATGGAGGCTTTGGTAGAGTTTTCTGGATATCCAAACTCAGGCTGGGGAGCCTGTAGGCCTGCCCCTTCCCAGGTCACCGTCAGCTTTGCCGCCTGATGCCGATGGGGTGAATAAGGAGGCCTACGTGGCTATACAGAGGAAAGGGAAAGAGAAATCCTGAGCTTATGGCAAGGACTGGGGGAGGCTGGGGTAGGATGTTGCCCAGAGCCTGCTGCTTGAAAACTGAGGTGCTTGGGCTGCTGAGATGAAGACCTGGGACTGTTTGGCAGGGGCATGGCGAGGCCATTTTCCCTGCAGGAGCTTCCCCCCTCACTGAGCAAGGTTTTTTCCCCCAAACTGCCTCACTTTAGAGATTGCATCTTGTGAATGTGATTTCAGACAATAACAGCTTGCAATTATACAGTACTTTCCACACCAAGGGATCCTGCATTTCTTTAATGTCTTTGTACAAAACTGGTTGTGGCTGCTGCTGGGATGCAAAGCTCTAGACTGCGCAGAGGGTTTTGCAGCTGGGATCTCCCAAAACATTACTCTGTCCTGTGCCAGAGACGGTTGATCCTGCAGGAGATTTAAGGGTGCTGTTGGCTGGATGGGTCCTGGTGCCTGGGCTGGCCAGAGCAAAGGGGCACAGTGCACACGAAGCGACTGGTATCTCACGTGGACTCTAACCCGTGTTTTATGTATTTTCCATTGCTACATGCTTGCAGGAGGAAAACTGCCAGTGATGGTGGGGATTACCCATCCATGAGTCAAAGGACAACCTGAGGAAAGAAGGGCTCTGCATTTTCTGGGGAAAGGGGAGACATGATTTGACTTGGATGAGTATTGGGAGCAGTATCTGCTGTAAGACTGATTATGGAGCACAACCTCTTGGAAGTCATTTCTAAGCACATAAAGGGCAAGAAGGTAAATCAGCAGAGATTTCCCAAGAACAAACCATGCTGGACTCCAAGGTGGCAGCCAGCAGCTTGGCACCCGGCTAGTGGCCAGGTGTGAGTGAAGCATCCCAGGGCGGACACAGTGCTGATACTGCTCAACATCAGTGACCTGGGCAATGATGCAGGATGAATGTTCAGCAAAGCTGCAGGTGACACTAGATGAGGGTGACTGATGCCTGGCACAGTCTCAGTCTGGAGGGATTAGCTAAACACGAGCACTGACCTCACGAGGTTCACCAAGGAAGAGTGCAAAGTGCAGCACAGGGTGGAATAACCCCAGGCTGGGAGCTGACCACCGAGCAGCAGTGCTGCTGGGAAGGACCTGGGGGTTATCATGGGCGTTGGGTTGAATGTGAGCCAAGAGAGCACTCTGATCACGAATAAGGCAAACCACATCCTGGGCTACATTAGGAGGAATGTGGCCAGCAGATCAAGGGAAGTTATTATCCCCTCTCTTTGGCATTGGTGAAGATGCACAGATCGCAGAAGTGTTTCTAGAATAGCTTCTAAGAGCAGTGTTCCCGCAGCTTCCTTTGTTGTTAAAGAGATGTGAAAATGCAGAGGATGATTAAGGGATTGCTGCAGGAGCAATAAAAGGGAACCATAGTGTTATCCCAAGGCACTCGGAGCACTTGGTTGGGAAGCAGATGAAGTGGTGTCTCCTGAGAGTCCCATATAGTTCAAATGAGACATCTGGGGAAGCCAGGAGCTTTACACTTAGATATTAGCTTCTCTTTCGGAAGGAAAATTAATGAAAGGCTTGGCTGAAAAGACCATGTTTTTCTCCATGGTCACAGATACTCTAAACTATGGCAATAGCAAAATGCTTCCAATTATTGTTTGCTGCTACACAGCTGAAAGGGAACAATACTTTGTCTGCTGGACCATTTTCAGGCTAGCGACAAACCTCCTTCAGTATTTGAAAGTGTGAAAAAGCAAATGGTTTGTAGCTTGGCAGACCATTGTTATTTGCAGCTGACAGTGCTAGGGGTAACTTTGGGCAATCCCTCTGTGTTTACAAGGGAATGGACAACAAAAATAAATATTTGCCTGGGGCCGACCACCCAGCTTCCACGCTGTGCAGAGCCTGCTCAAATCAGTCTGTGATTCTGGGAGCTGGGTATGTTTCAATCCTTCTTTCTTGTCAGCTACAGATGCTTCAGAGTTTCAGATGAGACCTGTCCATTGTGGATGGACTGAGGCAAGTCCCCACGTGGCGTTACCTTCATGCTCTGGAGTGGAAAGGAACATTTGGGGGCTCTAATAACTATCTGTGCACGAGGGGAAAATGGTGGAGTGTCATTCTGAGAGGTCCTTAAGGCTGGTGAAACCTGAGAGGGGTTTCCCCCCCTGTGCAAAAAGGTCATCACGCGGGATTGCATTCACAGGGGTGCCTTAGCCCCTAGCACCTGCCTTCGTGAGTGATTGCAGAGCATCGATCCCCAAACCCTCTCCGATTCTCAAAGCTTTTAGGCTCCCCGGGCTCCATTATACTCAAAGGCAGCAGCATGAAAGCATATTTTCCCTTTGTAAACAGACTTAGTCAGACCCAGAGACCTGCTTAGCATCGATCCCGTTAGGCTGGGCTTCAAATTCAATTTGTTTCCTTTCTACCTGCGTAAAGTTTGGTAAATTGATTTAAACAATAGAGATGCATTGACGGTGATTACAACTGATAAATACCATTTTAAATAATAAGATGAGGCTTATGATCACTAAATTGTTTGCCTGAGGGCTGCAAAAATGTACTGTAAAGACAAGAACAGTATTTCTCTAAGATATCCCTTGAAGTCCTAGCCTTTATTTCTCATGGGATTGACTCCATTTTCCATCCATTTTTCAGAGGCGGAAGCTCTGAGAAACTCAGAGAGTGAAGCCAACGGTCCCCAAATCTGCAATTTATACCACTATTGTAATCTCTGCATAACCGTGACTGATGAATATGCATTGTAGCATTTCCATGCGTGGCAGAAAGTAACCTACTTCTAGCCTCGAGCCAGCTGTGGTAGGTCTGCCTGCCTCTTTCTGTGGCTCCGTGCCAGCGGTGGGGCTGTGTGATTTTGGGAGAGATGAGGATGCCACGGGAAAAACCTGAGTCTGGACTTGATCTGTGGGTTAAGGGCAGGTCCAACCACTAGCCCCCTGCAAGGCTGCTGATCATGCCATTCTGTGCCTGCCTCCCCTGGACACATTTAAGGGATTTGGGGCTCAGCAGAGTTTGGGGCTCAGCAAGGTGGCAGCCGGATGCAGAGGGGTTGACAGCAATCTCAGAGACAGCCTCGACTTTAGACAGGTAATAGCAGCAGATGTGACAGACGCAGATGAACAGCCAAGTGACACTTTAATGAGTGTTAATGGGAGGCAAGAATTAAATCCTGCCGGCTCATTAGCATGGGAAGAGGTGCCATCTGCCATGGCTGGCAGGGTTCGCTGCCACCGTTTTGGGGGGGGGCTGATTATCGTGAGGAGTGGGGAGATGAGACTGGTGCCCAGGAGCGCCTGGACCACCTCGCCTGTGATGACTGTGTCCCTGGTCCCCGACAGACCGGGGGCTGAATCTCAGCTTTCCTGGGGACAGGCGCCACGTGGCCGCGGAGATGTGACTTTGGGTACAGTCATAGCACGTCTGGTTCACACTGACAGGAGATGCCCGGATCCTGCTCTATCACATGTATTTCAAGGCAACATGAATTTCAAGGTGCTATTTCTCCAGGCACCACGAGCTTCCAGGTGAGGACGGGGGGGCTCAGGCTGTGTCACCTGCCCCCAGGCGTGAAGCCGGGGTGTCCGGGCGCCCAGCAAACGGCTGCGAGAGGATCAGTGGCAGCGCGAGCACCGGCGTGGCTTCGCGCAGCGTGTGGGGAGCCCAGCGTGACCCGGCGGGCTCCGGCCGCGTCCCCGCAGGGCGCCGCGAAGCCGCGGCTCTGTGACGTCACAGCGGCGGCTCTGTGGCGTCACAGCGGCGGTTTGTGACCTCACAGTCGCGCGCCCCCTCCGCCGCCGAGCAGCGCCCGCCCGGCTCGGCCCGGCCCGGCCCGCCATGCTGGGCGCCCTGGGGCCGGCGCTGCGCCGCGGGCTGGCCCTGCTCGGCGGCGGCGGCGGCGCCCTGCTCGGCCCCGGCCTCCTGCTGCTGGCGGCCGCGGCCGCCCTGCTCGTCGCCGCCCGGCGCCGCCAGGTAGGGGGCGGGCCCGTCCCATCCCGTCCAGTCCCGTCCCGTTGCACCGTGTCCCGCCCCGTCCCGTCCCGTCGCGCCCCGTCCCGTCACGGCGCTCCTGTGCCTGCAGGGCGGCGGCCGCGGCTGGTGCCCAGGTAAGGCGGCGGCGGCGGCCCGGGGGGGCGGGTGCCCGGCTCGGGGGGGGGCGAGTCCCGCCCCTGCCGCCGCCGCCGCCGCCGCCGCTCAGCGCCCGTCCCGCTCCCGCTCCCGCAGGTGGCGAGCGGCGGGCGGGCGGCGCCGGCGACGCCCCCCCGCCCGGCCCCCGCGGCAGCGCCCGGGCCGAGCCGCGGTGCCGCCGCCCCGGCTGCGCCCGCTGCGCCGCGGCCGCCCGCGAGCTGCGGCGGCGGGTGCTGGCGGCGCGGGCCGGGCCCGCGGCCTCGCCGGGGCCGGGCTCGGTGACCTCGTGGGGCTCCAGCGCCTGGCGGGCGGCGTGGTGGGACCTGGAGGAGCTGGGGCGGGCGGGCGGCCTCTCCCGGGGCTCCTCCAGCGACGGCGGGGCCGGCTCGGCCCGGCGGGCAGGGGGCTCGGGGCACCGCTGCCCCTTCTGCCCCCCGCAGCCGCGGCCGAGCCCCCCGCGGAGCCGCCGCCGCGACGCCTCCCCGGCCCTGGAGGGACCGGCCACCGCTGCTGCCACCGCTGCGCTCGGAGCCGCCTGCCCGGCCGGGCCCCTGCGGGACGGCGGCGCCTTTCCGTCCCTCCGGAGCCACCTGGCTCGGAAGGGCCTGGAGATCTGGCTGGGGGCCCTGCCCTGGCCCGTGCGGCAGTCGCAGCAGCGCGCCGCCCTGCGGCGGGGCCGCCCCGGGCTGCCCAGGCCCATCCGCCCGGGGCAGGCCCGGCCCCTGGCCCGCCGGCGCCTCTGCCCCTCGCTGCAGGGCAGGGCCGACGCCATCGCCGCCAACCTGCTGCAGAAGCACCTCCAGGGGCTCTGGGGGGTCCCCAACCCCACCGAGGAGTCCCTGGCCCGCCTGGTGCCGTGCCCTCCGCCGCTGCTCGTCCCCCTGGACCCGGGGATGCCCTGGGTGTGCGGTGCATGGGCATCTTGTGCCCCGGCCCTGGGCTGGGCCAGGGTGCCGCGGTGCCCCGGGCTGCCGGTGCAGACCCACCTGCCCTGGTGCCCGCTGGCGCCCTCTTACGCACCGGCCACCTCCACCAGCGGCTGGCTCACGGGGTCTTCCCTAGGCGCCGGGACAGTGGCCGGGGTCAGCGAGCCCCACAGCGGAGCTGAAGATGAAGATCTCCCCGCTGGAGTCAGCTCCTCCATCCAGCGAGCACCAGGGAGCTGGGATGGGTGGCTGCCCCCGGGCATGGAGGAGCCCCTGGGGCCGCCCGGTCCGAGCACAGCCGCCTCCAGCCCCGAGCTTCCCAGCCCTGACGAGGCGGCAGGACCAGCCGTGCCAAAGGCGGACGTCACCCTTGAGGCCAATTTTGCCGCCGCCCCAGGCTCACGCGTGGCCGATGTCGAGGATGGGAGCCGGCCCGATGCCGCGGGGCCCGTTGGTGTGCCGAGGCTGGAGCTGAGCTGGGACACCCACAGCAAGCTGTGGATGCACACGGCAAGGAAGTGCCTGGAGACGCGGCTGCGAATCCTCCCCGCCGTGGTGCGGCGGTCTCTGGAAACGTCGTGTCCGGCGCTGCCCCAGCTCCTGCCGGAGGGAGCCTGCCATCCCGGCACGCGGCCGGAGCGCCTGGCGTGGCCCCAGCTCGGGGCGTCCGCGGGGGAGCAGCGGCCGCGCTCCCGCCCGGTGCCCGCGCACATCGCGGTGCCCGAGGCCCTGTTCCTGCCCGAGGAGCAGCGCGAGGCCCTGGAGCTGCACGTCCGCGCCAAGCGGCTGCAGAGCCGCGGGGGCCTGCTGGGCCCGTGCCCCGGCCCGGCGCCGCTGTCCCCGCAGGCAGCACCCAGCGAGGAGGGCGCCTGGGCGGCCCCCGGGGCCGGCTCCCTGCCCGGGGCGCTCGGTGGCAGCGGCGATGAGGCAGCCATGACAAGCGAAGCCCCGGGGAAGCGCCGGGGGACGCCGAAGCCCTGGGCAGGGCCGGCGGTCGCGGTGGTCTCCCCGGTCCTTGCCCCCGCGGCTGCCGGCTCGGCCAGGGGGAACGTGGCGGCGGTGCCGCTTCTGGAGAAGGCGGCGAGAGCGAGCGCGGAGGCGAGGAGCCGGCCGGAGACACCCTCCGGGCAGAGGGGCCGGGTGACGGAGGCGGAGGCAGGGGAGGATGAGGAGGCGCCAGCTGCTGCCCCCCGACAGCCGCAGCCCGATGCGAACACCCGGGGCCAGGAGCCGCAGCCCCCCCGGGGCCTCCCCGTGTCACCGGAGGAGCCGCGGGCCGGGACGGAGGAGGGACCCAACGCAGCCGCACCAGCACCCCTCGCCGCGGCACAGGAGCACCCAGCCGCCGGCGAGAGGCCAGCCCGGCGCCAGGGTGTCCACGCACCGCGCCGTGCCCCCCAGCAGGTAGCCCTGCACGGGGGGGACCGCAGCCCCCCGCGGCGGGGTCGGGGCTGCTCACCGCCGGCCTCCGTGGCCACGCTGCGCTGGAGCAGGGGGCAGATCCTGCGGGCGCTCGAGTCCGGCCTGCAGGAAATGGCCAGAGCCGGAGCCAGCCGGACGGGATGGAGACACCCAGCCCCAAGCAACCTCCTTCCCCTCCGTCGCACCTGGGGGCCCAACTTTGGATGGCAGAGGGGCCCGTGGGTGCCGGGGGCTGGAGTGGGGCCCCCCCATGCTGTGCCCCTCAGCCCCGAATGGAGGAGCTGTGGGCACCCCTGCCCCCCCACGACCCCTCATGGCCACACCAGCATCCTCCTCCTCCTCCAGCGGAGGGGACGGGCAGTGGGTCCACAGCCACTGGGCACCCAGGGCACTCTCCATCTCTGCCCGGGGCCCAGGGACCAGCAGCGCTCAGCACGCTCGCTCCAGGCTCAGCACCCGGGATGGGGACAGATGCCAGCAGCAGGAAGAGAGCCCTGAGCGTGGCCAGGGGCAGAGGAGCCAGCCCTGTGGAGCAGCAGCGCTGGGTCCCTGGTGTCATGGTGGGGACTGTGCTGCCTTGGGGCCTCGGGGGCCAAGTGTCTGGTGAGAAGCATGGGGCGCCAGGAGCCGCGCGGGAAGGGAGAGGCTCGAAGACACCAGGAAAGAAACCATCTCTGCGGGAAGCCAGGCGAAGGAAGAGGGTTATTGCCTGGAGGACCCAGGGCTCCACCCAGGGCACCAGGGAAGAGACCATCACTTGGAGCGGAGACGTGGAGGATTGCACAGACGGCTCCCAGGATGCTTGGGAGGGATTGCAGTGGGTCGGGGAGGGACAAGCGCAGGAAGACAGAGGGGGATGAAAGGGTCTGGGCAATTTGTCCTACAGTCCCATTAAAACCTGTTTTTCACCCCCACTGTGGGAGTCGCTCCTTGTGCTGTGATCTGTGGTCGAACTTGGAGGTGCTGAGAAGAGGGCTCCTGGGGTAGGGCCAACGCTGGGTGCCCTGGGGTGCCTGCAGACCCTGCGAGCTGCTACCCCTGCCGAGGGGTGGCCAGGCTGGGCAGTACACTCTGCGGGATATTCGCCGGCCTCCCTGCAGGCCGGGCCCAGCAGCGGGGACCGGGGAGCAGCCTCATCTCGCCAGCCTGGGGCGCGGGAACATGTGTGGGTGTGGGTGCGTGTGGGTGTGGGTGGACACTGGTGGCAACCAGATGTTTGCATGACACAACCTACCTCGAGCTTCCCCGCTGACAGTGCTGTGCCTCAGCTTCCTTCTGCTCGTGTCCAGGCCAGCCTGTCCAGGTATTTTCCAGAGTTCCTATCAGGCTCATTAGAAAACTTCCCCGTTTTAAATACTGACACAACTACATTGTCTTCACTCCTCTAGGGTTTCTCCCCCTGGCCCTGAGCTTTGCCAGGCTTCAGCAGCTCAGAGGGAGCTGTGACCGCTTTGTGTGCGGGCGGCGAGTGTGGCCTGTGAGACTGGTGGACTCCCGCATTTCACCGATGCTGGCAAACGTGCTCCTTGGTTCCTGGCAGACGTGTTTCAGTATTGCTGCAAGATTTGAACGTCTTGTGCGGCTTCCTTCCAAAGGCAAACTCCAAATGCCTATAGTCTGGGCCTGCTCCGCACGGGAGCCTCGTACTTACCAGCCTTTTGGAGACTACGCTGTAAAATGTCTGGTTCTTGAGGATATCTGGTTAAAAGCTGTTCAGCATGAAAGATGAGGACAAGTGATGGGAGGAGTAATAAATTAACCTTGCAGATGCACAGACCCTGAAGAACAGGGGATGACAGAGAGCACCAAGGACCTGAGCTCTCAGCTCACTGATGGCCAGGCCAGGGCAGGGGCACGCAGAGCCATGAGGAGCTTCAGCCAGAGCTGGCAAACGAGGAGGAGGGCAACGAGATCCCCCTGCCTCTCAAGGGAAAGAGCAAGCTCCTCGCGGGGTATTTGAGGGAGGGTTGTGCAAAATGGGGTGTTTTAAGGGAATGGTGAGAATGTGCAAAACTTGTCTTAGGATGTTTGAGGAAGGGCCAAAGGCAGGGAAAGGAGGGAGCAAGGTGGATCGGGTAGGAATAAGCATGGGAAAATGGAGGCGGGGAGGTGAAAGGGGCTGGTCGTGCACTCGCCCAGCCGAGTCCTGCACCTCTTTACCGCAGCCCGTCCTTTTCTTATTCAACTCTTTTCCTAACTGTTTTCTGTGTGCCGCACAGGGACCAGGATGGACACATCCCTTCAGCTGCCGGGGAGCAGAAGGGAGGCCCCAGGGCCAGGGGGTCCATCAGGGCTCTCAGACAGCCATGAGTGGGTCTTGCCCTATGCAGCCCATGGGGACCAGGGCACCACGGGACTCATGGGCTCCATCACCCAGGACATGCACCAAAGCCAGGGGCTGGTGGACAGCGAAGTGGCAGGGGCAGAAAAGGGGTGACTGAGACAGCATGTTCTTTAAAAAGAGGGTGTTAGAGGTTACAATCTGAACTGCGCAGTGGGGAAGGGGACACCTCTGGCTCAGGCCTGGTGGGTTCAGCAGAGAAGGGGGAGCAGTCATCAGAAATGAGCTGAATTGTCATGGACAGATACAAATGGGAAGCTGGGAAGTGTATAAAATTGGAAGAGGAGCTGAATGCTCCTGGGAGATCTCCATGGCAGACCTCAGTGATGATGAGGAAAGTCTGTTTCCAAAAAGAATGAAAATACAGTTACGCAAAATGCAGAAAGGAAGAAAATATCCATATTCAGTATTTGGGAGGAAGCAGGAAGGCTGCAAAATACTTTCAAGCCTATAGGGCACAAGAAAGAGTGATAGATGACATACACTGAGGGCAAATATTTTAAAATCAGCAGCCCAGATAAATTGTACCCCAGAGCCCTGAAAGAATGGGCTGAGGGATCTTGGCCTCATTGGTATTTATTTCGAATACAACTGGAATTTCCCTGGTGCTCCCAGGAGATGCTGAGGCAGGCAGGCATCTGCTGGGTATCTCCCTGCTCATATATCCACATCCCCCTGAGTGCAGAGCATCCTTCATGTGAGTCAGGCACGCAGAGATGGGGCAGCTCTTACTACAAGTGTCTCGAAAGAAGAATGGCCGCTTGCTCTTTCTGGGAAAGCTGGAGCAAAGCAAAGCTAATGCAAGTCCCAGATGAATTTCAAAAGATGAATGGGAATGCACACTATCTCCCAAATTTGTCTCCCTGGCTGTTGCTGGCGCCAAGGCGGGTTCAGCAGATCTCTCCCCATGGGAAGGAGCCCCTCTCTGCATGGCTCTATGCCTCTGCCTCCTCCTCCGTCCCCCGGATGGTGAATAAATGTGAGCAGCGTGTGAAGAGAGACCCCTTCTCCCCAGACAGGGGGGCACCCTGCGAGCTTGCTGCTGGGGTGCTCTGCAGCTTAGCTGAGAGCGTCTCTTCATGGCATGCGCACAGACCCAACATAACACCCCTTCAGAGGTTCAATCAATCACCAGTGCGTCAAACAGCCCTTCATGAAGAAAGCACCGTAAAGTTTCTTAGTCTCTACTTCTTGCCAACAGAAAGTCCTTCTTGCCTCCAGAATAGCTTCCAACTTACTTTGTCTAAGCTGCAGTTTTCCTGCATGTTCTCTGATGGTTGCACAATTTAAACTGAGATCTCTTGAAATCTTGTTTGCAAACTGCACTGTCATTTCTTGTCCTTCCCTTTGCTGTTAAGGATAAGGATACCCTAGAAAGCATATTGGAAGTGGCAGTCCCTGTGACAGTTAGTGGACTCCAGGTTGCTCTGATCTGAGGATGAGCTGGAGGCAATTCAGGAATGTGTGTGTGACCCCAGGCAGTGGCAGCCATCCGTGGGGGGGCAGCACCCGCCAGCCTGTTCCCCTGGGGCCAGTTCTAGGCTTGATATCATTCAGCATGATGGGAGATGAATATTAAATTGCTGCAGATGAAAGCTGCAGATACAGAGACAAGTAAGGAGCTAAAAACATTGCAAGAGCAGCCAGGCAGGGAGGCTTTCAGCTGTTGCTGCGCAGGAGGTGCGAGAAGGTGATCTGATGGCTCCCTCTGGCCGTGGGCTCTCCGAGTCTGAGAAATGCATCCTGTAGCTGCACCATTTCCACAGACATCCAAGGAGCTGCGGATCCTGTTCCTCTCCCACAGCTGTGCTCTGCAAAAGGCTTCCTCCACTGCCAGGTCCTGTGAGTTACTGGACAATGCAGAAACACAGGGCTAGTGCTGGCAGGGCATCACCCACAGGTTTTTAGGGCACACAGGAGGCGGTGAATCCTCATTTCTAGGGAGCCTGAGCAATGGTTTTGGATTTCTAAAAGACGGGCTTAGCTCTCTCCTGCTCTAGGGAAGTGATTATCCCCCTCTGCTCAGCACTTGCTACGCCACATCTGCAGAGCTCCCAGTTGGGCCCCCCCCCAATACGAGAAAGACATTGATAAAGTGGAGCAAGTTCAGCGGAGGTCACCAAGATGTTTGGGGGCTGGAGCACTGGGCCTGTGAGAAGAGGCTGAGGCATCTGGGCTTGTTCAGCCTGGAGAAGGGACAGCTTTGCAGGGATCTCACAGCAGCCCCCAACGCCTGCAGGGAGGGGATTGAGAAGACAGAGCCAGGCTTTTTATGGAGGTGCATGGCAAGAGGATGAGAGAGAGTGGTCTAACTTGGAACATGGGGAAGTTTTCCCCCTCAAGGACAGTCAAGCACTGGAAGAGGGGCCCAAAATGGTTGAGGGATCTCCAGCCTTGGAGGTTTTCAAGACCCAGGTGGGCAAAGCCCTGAGCAAGCTGGTCTGATCCCACTGGTGACCCTGCTTTGGGCAACAGGCTGTACTAGAGACCTCCCGAGATCCCTTCTAGCATGGATGGGTTTGCGAATCTATGGAAGGGCCTTGCAGTGGGAGGAAGGGGGGAGATCAGCAGCTGCAAACGGACTTGGCCAAAAGGAGCCCAAGGGAGGAACAGGGGGAGGCTGGAGAAAAGGACTGCCTGGATGCCTGCTGGGAGGAAAACCTGCTCTACCCTGAGAAGCTCCTGGTGCCGAGGGTGAGCCAGTTTTGGTAAGGCCTGGTCAGAGCACAGGGCTCTTGGAGCTGGTGGAGAGGAGTGGGACCAAACAGCTTGAGAAGTCAGACAAATTCAGATAAGAAACGAAGCCAATTTCTAGCATTTCCTTCTGGATTCGGACTCATCCCAACATGCTCTTCTGCCAGCTCCTAAGGAAACCCAAGAGGAGGGATAAGGGGAAATTAATGGAGCTGTTTGGAAAGCATCTGTAAACTCTTTGGCCTGGAGCGGCAGAGCAGCTGGGAGCTCATGCCAGAGGGCCACAAGGGAAGGGGCAGAGCACGGCCTGGGGCGGTCTGCGCACTCCCACGCAGGGCACATACCCTGGGGCCAGGGGCCGAGCCACTCGGGCGGTGGGGGACGAGAGCTGACTTCTGAGGGGGGGAGCAACGAGGCGCTGACGTCTGTATTGGGAACAGAGTGGGGTAAGAGCTTACGTCCGCGTTTCGGAGGTGAGAGGGGGTGAATCCAGGGAACGGGCAGGGTTCAGAGAGGAAGGAAGGGGCTGGGCTTTCTCACCCCCTGGCAGGACCCGCGTCTGTCAGTGATTCGGGAGGGCTCGGCTGGACGGGGGCGAGCTGACTAAGCGTGCACAGGAACGCCACCAGGCGCCTCCGCCAGCCGGCCGGGAGCAGCCCAGGGCCGAGCTCTCTTGCCCCCAGGCGCAGCGGCTGCATTCACTGACCCTTGGGGCTGGCCTCTGGCCCTGCTCGCCCCGCAGGGTGGCCGTGCATTTAGCGCTGTGCTAGCTGGCCCGGCTTGAAAGCACGCGAAGGAGCATGTGCACAATTTAGCAGCACGCATGGCGACCCTCCACCAGGATTGCTGTAGCCTGAGCATTGCTTTGGGAGGACATAGTCGCTCCAGGGCCTCTGCTCTAATAAATTAAGAGGTATCAATGTGAATAAGATGCAGAGAGACTTTTCTGAAGCAGCAGGCAATCCCTGGTTTTGCAGCTGAGGTGCTGAGAAACTAGTGCCTGCAGCTATGGAGAAATCAGAATGAAAAGGGACAAACCATACCACCAGAGTTTCCCTCCAGCCAACAGCCACTGCCCAGAATAGGTCACAATGGTGAGAAATCGGGTATACATCCTTTTCTCTTGCTTCTTGTGTCCTCCCTTGGCCCTCATTCATGGACACTTAGTCACCTGAAAAGCTTTTCTATCTGGTCACGTCCCTGTGATTTTCCTGGATGCTCTCACCCTCCTGACTGAGCAGAAAACTTGCTTCTCTCACCATGGTTCACTGCGAGGACATCCATCAGTACTGTGGGTTCCCGGGGTCCTCTGGTAAGCTCACCTGGCTGGAAAGCCTGTGCCTTTTTCCCAAATGCCTTTCAGGAGCATGCTTATTTCCCCCAAAATATATAATCACAGAATCACAGAATCACAGAATCGCTGAGGTTGGAAGGGACCTCTGGAGATCATCTAGTCCAACCCCCCTGCTCAAGCAGGGTCACCTAGAGCACGTTGCACAGGATTGCATCCAGGTGGGTTTTGAATATCTCCAAGGAAGGAGACTCGACAACCTCTCTGGGCAACCTGTTCCAGTGCTCTGTCACCCTCACAGTGAAGAAGTTTTTCCTCATGTTCAGATGGAAGCATCTGTGCTTCAGTTTATGCCTGTTGCCTCGTGTCCTGTCGCTCGGCACCACTGAAAAGAGTCTGGCCCCATCCTCTCGACACCCTCCCTTCAGATACTTGTACATGTTAATAAGATCTCCTCTCAGCCTTCTCTTCTCCAGGCTAAACAGGCCCAGCTCTCTCAGCCTTTCCTCACAAGACAGATGCTCCAGTCCCCTAATCATCTTGGTAGCCCTTCGCTGGACTTGCTCCAGTAGTGCCACGTCCCTCTTGTACTGGGGAGCCCAGAACTGGACACATAATTGAAAGTATCTTTTCCTATTTCTACCTCTGCCTCTGCTTCTGAGTGAAATTAATTAAACTGTTTGTTTATTTTTCTCAAAAACCCCACTCTGTAAGGCTAAGCAATGGTTCTGATTTAACTGACTTTAGGTTTTGGGGCCAAATTATCTTGTTTGTATTATCGGCAAGAGCTTAGTGCTTTCATGCCTAGAACGCCTTGCCCTGGGAATGGCCTGCTGTGCCGAGAAGGGGATGGGATCTTCTCTAGCCAAGACGCTGTGGATGGGACACTCACTAGGCTCCTTGCTCCACAGGTTATTCAAATCCCTGCTCCCCGGGCTGCTGCAGATCCTTCTCACCTTGCGCCTTGCCAAAAGCCAGCCCCTTGCAGGCTGCTCCCATTAGGAGGGTAAGTTTGAGAAAGACTGGGATATCCTGTAAAGGAGTAGGACTACTTCAAAGCACACATAGGACCCCATTTTCTTCAACAGGAGGGTGTTGCACCAGCTCCAGGCTGAGAAAGAGCTATGGGCAGTCACAGCAGCTGGCAAGGTCTGATGCTAGTGACACACATGCAGCTAGATGTGGCTATGGGAAGGGTGCACTTAGCCTGAGGTTTCTGCTCTGCAGCAGTGTGAGCATTGCCCATTGCCTGCCTGCAAGACCGCTCACTGGCACGCAAATGCATGAGATCCTGGCCTGGCTGCAAGCAAGGCTTGGGTCTGCACCATTTCACCCTGCTGGCAAATCCCTCCAGCTGGTGTTATGCTGGCCCTGGCGAGGACGAGAGGGCTGGGAACGGGGAGGGGAAGGAAGGGACAAATCGTTTGACACACCTGGAGGCATGGCTGAGTCTGCGCCTTGCCCGGGGAAATGTGCTGTTTGCTGCGCTCCTGCCCTGACGTTGACACATCCATCTGGCGGGAGCCACTCTGCGTCCCCACAACATGCAGACATCGTGCAGTGCGTTTTTGCGCTGTCATGCTCTTTCAGACAAACTGCCAAAGGAAATGTCATCCTCACCTCGAAACCAGGGCTATTGGGGCACAGAGAAACCAGATGGCCTTCTCAGCCATGCTGGGGGAAAACCGCACACTTCAGCCACCAGTCCCACTCGCGGGAGTGAGGATTTTTCCCTCCTCTCCAGCTCATATTCACACCTATCCTTTGGGAATCTCAGCTGAGCTGCTGGAAAGGGTCATGTTTGTCAGGTCTCCATCATATCCTGCAGTCAGTTGGTCAGATGATTGCACCCCCTTCTTTCCCAGTGTGATTGCAGTGAGACCAGCTGCAAGCCGCTTGCTTTTACACAGTGGCAAACATGGGGGGGCTACAGATGGTCTGGGGGTTCAGAGTAATCCTTCAAGCTTGTTAGTAGAGAGAGAGCGACCTGTTTACTTTGAAAGGGACAGCTGCTCGCTTGGTGGGTGGCTGCTGCAACCTCAGCACACAGCTGGACTGATGCAGCATGGCTTGCCTGTCATCTTGGCCTGGAGTCTCCTGGCTGCGAGCGTTCGAACGCTACAAAATCTGGAGTCAATCTAATAACGCAGCGCTCCAGCCAGCAGCTACTGCCTGCCGCTGTGACGCTGTGAGGGGCAGCGTGGGGACATGGCGCTCTGAGCTGGGAGGATCGGGCTGGAGGCTCCCCTCTGCCTCAGGCTGGCCGCTTAGCCCTGCTGTGCCCTGTGCCCTGACGGGGCTTCCTCTTCGTGGAGAGGGTGAGGGTGTTAACATGCTTGAGCAGCTGGAAGTGAGAGCTGGGCAGACTTTCTGGGCGGACGAGGGACACTGGGACCCACGCTGTGTGCTGGGAGGCACTGGGGGACTGAGGTGCCTTGTTTCCAACCTTGCTGCCTTCCTCAACTTTCCTTTTGAAGGACCTGCGGCCGGTGGCCCCAGGATTTGCAATGTCCCTTAGCTGGTGGCTGGAAGTGGCACTGAGCAGGCTGGCCCCTGGCTGGGCTGGGTTAACATTGAGCCCTTCCTGGGAATTCCCTGCACGGATGCCACAGGTTTTATTAGTCTGGGAGCTTTTGTGCAGGAGTGCTGATTGCAAAAGTTGTTTGCAGCAGGAGGCTGGAGCTGTTTGAAAACCTCCCAGGATGGGTCTTTGCCTTAATCTCTGTGATTAGCCCAAATGGAAGGGAACAGCTGGGCAGCCTGAGAAATAGGACAAACACATGTGAGATCCAAAGCTTCCCAGAAATTGCAGTGTATTGAGTTTAGCGCTGAGGGACTGGAAGGACAGTTTTTTATGGGGATATCCTTGGAGCAGGACAAGGGAGTGGGCCTGAGCTGCAGTGCATGGTGCACTGGTGGCTTTGGCCAGCACACGGTCTGGTGGTCAGGGCTGGACAGGAGAGTTTGGCTGTGTGGTGAGGGTGGAGGAAGCCATGGGTCCTGCATATCCCCTTACGCTGTTTGGGTTGAAGGCTGGAGGAGACTGTTGCGTTGCCCACTCTTCCCCTTGTGCAGTGCAGACCACACCTGTGAGAACAGGTTGTACCCAGGGTTCACCCTCATCCTGGACCTCAGAGATGTTTCCAGCTCTACCATGGGATAGGGACAACCCTTGCCCATGCACCGTCTTGGCATGGCAGAGGGTGAGTGCCTGCAGGGTCAGTTCTGCCCTCCCCTATCCCATACATGGCTCTCACAAGCTCATGGCTGGGACTGTGGGTTGGTAAAGACTTGGGAACTGCATGGTCTGTGCATCTCCCATTGCACTGGGGAGGGCACTGTGGCAGTCACGACGGGCTTGGGAGCAGCAACCTGCAGAAGAACATGGTCAGGAAACCTCTGTTGCAGGGCAGTGAGCGGCTGTGCATGTGGCCAAAGTCTCTGGGTGGCAGAGAGTGGAAGGATGCCGTATGTTGTTTCGGGGAGGTCGTTGCGGGGAGATTTGGGAGTACAAGCTTAGACAGGCTGCGCCTATCCCAGAAGTGCTCTTCTAACGTCCTGCGTCATTCATTTTAGCATATATAAAACGCCTATTCCAGCAAAGCGTGCCGAGCACAGGCAGAGTCCAAGTCTTGGGACAGCGGGGATTTCCAGAGGATTTAGAAGAAAATGTTATGCCGATGTTTGACAGGGGTACAGGGGTGACTAGAAAGATGGTGCACATGTCTGTGGGACATTTAGCCCCTAGTGTATCCCCAAGCTCGAGGAAGTCTCTGGCAATTGAAAGTTTTTAAGTAAGACGGGATTTTTTCCTGAAATTTGTATGTGACTAAGGGGCTCCCAAGGCAGATAACATCAAGTGGAAAGGGAGAACGGCTTGACCTCCATGATCTGCTTGGATGTTTGGAGCATTATCTTTATCTTTGCAGCACTGTAGCCAAAGCGGCTGTGTGCTTTCTCGGCCGAACACTGAGATCAGGCTCGGCAGCATGGAGATATGCTTAATCTTTTAAAACCCTGTGATAAATGAATGATTACAAACTTCAACAGGTTCCAGGAACGCTTATTAAATTGTCTTGTACAAGGAGGTTAAGCCTGCAATATCATGAGGATGGGAGGTGAAAAGGCACCCCATACGCACCGACTAGACACAGGGAGGAGATGGGGTGAGCGCAGCGAAGGGTACGATCATGGGAGGTGGGCACCCCCCACGGCTGAGGTCACTTGTGTGAGAACCGAGAGCCACTTCGGATACACAAGGTCAGCCATCCACCCCAGCTACTCCAGCCTGTTCTTTTGAAGAACTGATGAAAAGCGTGTTTTATGTGTGGTTTCAGTTGTAAACACATTACACGGCCTTTACTTTTATGCTCCGAATCCTCACCCAAACCTGCTTAAACTGATCTTTATGTGCTAGTACTGCTGCAGCGCAAGGTGAGATAGCTGGACGGGGACATGCGACCTCTATGGAGCAGCAGGGCTGTTGCGGCTGGGAGCAGGAGAGCTTTGGGACTGGTGGGGTCTTGCTATTTGAAAGGGGAAATAAAGATGGTGGTTCAGAGAAATCCTGCTTTGTCAAAAAAGGACGTGGTGTCCCTTTCCCTGATGCAGGAGTCAGACAAATAAAAGGGGGGTTGCTGTGTGGGGTTTGAGGCCCTTTCAGGCAGCTCTGGACCCCAGCAGCACTCCCAGCAGCATGGTATCCATACCCTCTGCCCATGCCTGCTTGTGAAGCAGCAGGACATGCTTTGAACTCTGCTCCCCTCATCTCCTCCACTAGATTTTAGCTCCAACACTGAGTTTCCCTCTCCGACCACATAGCTTTGGCTGTCAGATCATGAAGGGACACTACGCTCTGCTGCAAGGAAACAAGATGGGTTTCCCAGGCTTAGCGCGAGGGACCTTTCGTTGGGTGGCTGTTAGCTGCTCTGAAGCCCATGCCCTCAGCACAGCAGTCTCCAGCCCGGCAGATGAGCCACAGACATTTGCTGTCATGAAAAGCATGGGGCAGGGAGTGACCAGCCGTTGTCCCCTTGGCCACCAGACATGGCACCGAGGACCCAGACAGGGTGTGGGAGTTACCCTGCTTGTGTCTGCTTGTGAAATCCGACAGACCCTTGCCGAGCCTTCAGGATGCCAAAATTTAATGGGCTGGTGCACGGCCTGTCCTGACCCCAGACTTCCTGCTAGAGAAGTGGGGATGAAAATGTTCTGAACATTTAACTACTTCCCGAGCCCTGTGCGGGTGGTGCGCAGCTTGCTGGGGAAGCCGGGCTTTGTGTCTTGCAGATCCTCCAGCGGTCCAGCTCCCAGAAATGGGAGCACACGGGCCAAATACAAAAAGGGCAGGAGCATCCCCACAGCTTTCGGTACTGAAACAGCACGCAGTCGTCTGCCAGTCTAAACGTCCTCCCCTTCTCCCTCCAGTGAGGCAGTGGTTTTGCAATACTGGCAATTCTCATAGGGACCTTCAGAACTGGAGCAGAGCCCTGTACAGCTGGGAATTGGGGCCGTGGCCCTTGCGGTCTTCCTGGGGGTGCAAATTCCCCTTTCTGACTGTAACCACAGTCAATTGCTGTGGGGGACATGGGGCGCGGCCTGAACTCACTCTTGTCTTGGAAGCCATGAGCTCCTCCAGACCTCTGCAACACACGGGGTCTGCTCTGCTGCTGAGGCAGGGATGGGTCAGGATGGGACCGATTGGGGGAGGCAGGTATGGTACCCCTGGATCCCAGGGCCCCACAATGCGAGAGCCAGACCTGCAGTGCAGGGCTCGCTGGGTGGATGCAGAGCCACTCGCTGGCACAGACACTACAGGTCAATCTGCTTCACATGCACAGGGATGTCCCTCTTGCTGGTGTTCACATGCTACAACAGCTCTGGCTGTATTAGGACCATCTTGGTGTCTCCATTAGCCTCTGCAAAGGGGAAGGGGCCTCATGTCTCCACTGAACTGCCCTGTGGGGAATCAGGACTCCAGAGCTGGTCATCAAATTGGTCACCAAGGGGAGGCAGAGGGGAGTGACACCCACTGGACCATGGGGAAAGCAGTATTTGGAGCTGGGTCTCTGTTTGAGATGTCCCAGCTGGCCAGCCAGCACCCAAACTCTTCAGTTCAGCTGGCTGGTCTGGGAGCAGTGCGAGTGGGTGGAAATTCCCTTTGGAGAAGGGGATCAGGCGAGACGGCTGTTTACAAGGGAACATTAGGGAAGAGCTGCAGGGCCAGAAGCCGTGAGACCTCCCGGCACCATTCGCCTGCAAGGTTCTGGAGGCAAAGCATGAGGAGAGGGATGGGAGACATAAGCCTATCCACACAGCAGCTCTGGGCTGTGGGGAATGCCAAATGGACCAAGGCTTGTTCATCTCCTCAGGTCAGGGAGGAAGACTGCCATGAAGACAAGTCTTCAAGGAGACTGACTTGGAGAGAGAAGAGCTCCTTGGGAAAAATTCATGGAGGCTAACATATCTCCAGGAACAGTATGACAGCTACTTTCCCTATGGAAATCCTGTGGAGATAAAGTTCCACTACCTCACAGCGGTACCTATCCCACCTACTGCACCATCACATTGCACCTGGTCTCACTGGTCCTAGCCAGCAAAGGTCCTCAGATGCACAAGGTGGGAACTCACCTTCTGCTCAGGCCTCCAGCTCCCTCTTTGGGGGTCTTGGCTCCTCCATTTGCTGCAGGGAAAAAGGTCAGGTGTCTGCAGTGGTGGCTGAGAGAAGAGGTTGGGCTCTTCTCGGAAGAGGCACTAGCTTCATCACTGCTTTTCTGCCAGAATCCTTTTTCCGGGGCAACTCAGCCTTGTAGAGTGAGAAGAAACCTGTGGTTTTGGGAGTGACATCTGGGTGCTCCCACTGGTCTATCCTGAGCTCTAATCAGACGGTCTTCCCAGAGTGGCCCGGTGCCCAGCTGAGACCCTTGCTCATAGCCTCAGGTGTGCTGGGAATTTCAGAAATGCTCCATCTCCCAGACATCCACCAGCTCTCCATCCCTGGGAAGGCTGGGGATCCCTTTTGCCCTTCGCAGGTTTTCCTTGTGCACCCCTTCAGGCTGGTGTACCTGAAGGCACTCTCTCCACACACAAAGTCTAATCTGAGAGATTGTGGACTTGCCATTGAGGTGAAGAGTGTCGTTTCTGAGTGTTTGTGATGGCCAAATTACTTTCCAAGCAAGTCACAGCCAAGAAAAGCAAGCCCAAAGGAAAGGCAGGTGATGACAGTCCTTCTGCTGTTGTTGATCTGATGTTTCTTGTTCTGCGGGGTGTTCCTCAAGGAAACTGGATTTTGTAGACAAGGGAGAGCTCATCATCGCAGTAACTGTGAGGAATAAACTGTTGGCTGTGGCCAGCCACAGGGACAGAGAATTGCTTACTGCTCTCTGGTCTTGTCTTTTCTGGCCCTGTAGATCTGACTCAGTAAATGTGCTTCATGTGTTTTATTGTGGGGCAGATCTGGTGAGACATGAAGTGTTCGGTGCACGTGAAAGTTGCACACCAACCCCCGGCCCCATTAAAGACATCTGTTAAAACTTCCCCAGTTCTTCCATAAAGTGAGGTTCTGGCTTGAATGTTTCAGATGATGCTCTTTTCTGCTCTCCTTATAAATTCCTCCTCATCCTACTCTCTCTTTTCAAACCCTAATCCAATTTTTTACATCCCTTCTGAAGGACTGACTCCAGAACTGGATGGTGTCTGCAGTGGTCTGCTGATATACGTGTGCACAGGGTACATGGCCTCCTTTCCTCTGTTTGTGATTTCCTGGCATTTGTGCCAGCCACACGTTTTTTAAGTACAGATTATTTTGGCTGCTGAAACTAGTGAGATTGGACATTTTGATAGACAGCAGAGCTATTTGGAGTTAGACGAGCAAGGAGCTGTATGGACAGGAATGTAGGTTAATGCACTTCAGGGCACAGGCTGTCAAATGGGTCTCTGGTACAATATCCCCGTGTGAAGTACATGTGTGTCAGTGTGTGCAGGCATGCTCGTTTTCTAAACTGCCATGCTTTGCTTCTGCAGACTCCTTGTAGGTGCCTTACACAGCCTTCCCATGGCCCAAAGAGCAGGGGGGTGACTGTGAATGGCTTTATAAAGAGCTTTTTCCTTAGGGACCCTGGGGTTCCTTCTCCAATCCAACCTATGTGATGGAATAGCTGGTTGAGAGCAGTGGGGCTGGGCAGTCTGGGGAAGATGATAGGCGAAGGGGTCTCATTGCTGTCGGCAGCAGCTTGATGAGGTTGGACACACGCCAGGGTCAGGCTCTTCTTGGAGAGGCTAAAGACAGGATGAGAAACAGTGGCACAAGTTGTGCCAGTAATTTCCTATTATATGTCAGAAAACTTATTCTTCCCCAAAGAGTGGTGCAGCCCTGGACAGGGCCCAGAGAGATGGTGGGTTTCAGTGCCTGGACCAGACTCTGAGTAATTTGATCCAGCATGGAAGTTAGACCTGCTCTGAGCAGGAGGTTGGACTGGAGAGCCAGAAGTCCCTTCCCACCTCAGTTATTCTGCGATGCCATGGTATTTGTCTGTGATATTAGGTGTTGAATGAGAGGCAGTTGTAGGTAACAGAGACAGGAGCATGCTCTGAGAATGCTTTTCCTGCCTATCAATCCCAATCATATTAGCTGGCCTAATACAGCTCTTGCTTGTCCCTGTAACCTTGTCTTGGTGCAGCTGTGTGGGGTGTTTGCAAGCTAGCAACTCTCACAGGAACATTCAAGACTGGAGCAGAGCCCCGCACAGTGGAGAATTATGGTTGTAGCCCTCATGGTCTTCCTGGGGGTGCAAATTCCCCTTTCTAACTGCAATCACAGTCAATTGCTGTGGGGGATACGAGGTATGGCCTGGGCTCAGTTTTGTCTTGGGCATTGTGAGCTCCCCCAGACCTCTGCAGCACATGAGGTCTGCTCTGCTGAGGTGTCAGGATGGGACCACATGGGGAGGCAGAGATGCAGCTCGCCTTCCTAGTGTTATGTTAAACAGGAACCCTCTGGTCTCCCAGGAAAGGCTTGCAAGGCATCTGGGAGGCTTTCCTAGAGCTTGCACAGACCTGGTGCTACCGTTTCAGGGTCTGCTGGGCTTTGACAGGGGGATGTGGTCGGGAGGTCTCACAGCTTCTGGCCCTGCGGCTTTTCCCCTGCAGCTCCCTTGCTGTAAACAGCTGTCTTGCCAGACCCCCATCTCCAAAGGGAATTTCCACCCGCTCGCACTGCTCCCAGACCAGCCGGACACCACCTGCAGCCACCGCGGAACCGAAGAGCTTGGGTGCTGGCTGGCTGGCTGGGGCATCTCAAGCAGAGACCCAGCTCCAAACACTGCTTTCCCCATGGTCCAGTGGGTGTCATTCCCCTCTGCCTCCCCTTGGTGACCAATTTGACAGCCAGCTCTGGAGTCCTGATGCCCCGAGTCTCTGGTTAATCCCTGCTCTGTCTGTGCCCATGTGGAGGTTGTTGTGCATTGTGTGTGTCTCCCTGGCAGTGCAGAACATCCTCTCTTCATCACTTCTGTCTGCCCAGAAGAGGGACGGACCCTCGGGTCACTTCTGAATTCTCCAGGTGTGGTACCTGTCACCTATAGTCACCTACTGCAGGGTTTTGACTGCTCCATCACTGAGCCCTGCTGCTCTGAATTACTATTAATGACTAGTCATATTGAGATATCAATGTTATTACTTCTTCCGATCATTCAATTATATCCGGGCACAGTGAGACCTGTCCAAGCCGGGCTTTCAGCACTCCCCCAGGCATTTCTGGGCTTCTGGGCAGCTGTTTCCTTTTCACGCTGCTGAGGAGGGCTTGGCTAGCTGCTATTTGGGTGCCCTCCCAGCAGTGTTGCTTCCCTTAGTGCCAAGTCGAGTGTGCTCACTGCCCCTTAACCAGCAGCTGATATGGCAGGTCTGTGCCTGGTGCCTGCACTTGGCAGCTCCTAGACCATGTGGGGTGTCGCCTCCTTTCTCTTGGCTTTCTCTCTCCCCGGGCACTTGGTTTTGCCATTGGTGCCTGGGAGCTGGGCCCTGCCTCTTCCCTGGTTGGGGCGGCTGGTTACACCTTCGCTGGGAGCAGAGCTCTTCTCTGGCATTTTCCAGCCTTGGCTGAAGCACATCCAGTTTCTTGTTTACATTTTGCTCTAATGTCTTCTGCAAACTCTCCAGAGCCTTCTTGATGTTTTGCTTCATTTCCCTTTGACCGTCTTTAATTTCTGTGTCTCCATTTCCCCCCACTTGATGAACTCGCCGTGTGTGCCAGCTTCTATCTGCTCTAGAAACTGGATCCAGGATCAGAGCAGCAGAGCTGAGCACACGCCAGAAGCGCAGGGCAGAACGGCCTGCTTGGCGGACATTGGGTGTCTGTCTGCAGTACAGCTCTGCCTGTTTTCAAGTACAAAGTCCGATGTCCCTCGACACCGGAGCAATGAAGTGGAGAAGGAGCAATTTCCTTTCCGACAACACTCAGCCCTCTCCTTTCCCAGCAACTTCCCAAAGCTCTCTGAATTCACACGTTATGCGTGCCGGGCCAGGACTACGTGTTTGCAAACAGCAGATGTGTGCACACCGCTGCTCAGAGCCCGACCAAACCACCTACTCCAGGCAGCCCTGCCAGCGGTCCTGGCTCAGCTGGCACACATGTGGTGCCTTGTTTTGGGGGCTGCTCACTTTGCCATGGGAGGATTTATGACTTGATACATCTCCATATTCAACAAAGGCTGGGCTGGGACCAGCAGTTCCTACTAAGTTTCACCCTGCCATAAGATGAACCATGATTTTTCTTGACGGAGGGTTGCTGTTTCTCCATGGAAGAGGGAGGAGTGGCTCTGTGGTCAGCACAAGGGCTGAGGACCAGCTGAAAGGTGCCTCTCGTTTGGAGGGTTGTACAGACTCCAGCTGACCAGCTCTTCCCTGCAGCACCTGCCGCCAGCTGGCCTAGGCTCTCCGTCAAGAGCAGGACTATGTACCCTTTCCACCAGCAGCCTCGGCCACCCCAGGGAGGTCTCCACCATGCCACAGAGGGACAGGTTCTGAGCCATCACCCCTTTCACCAGGCACCGAGAGCGTTTGCTGGAGCAGTGCTGGAAAATGTGCGAACTCCCCACAGCCTGAACCCACAGGACCCCGTGCGTTGGTAACGCTTGGCTCAGGAGGGGTGAGATCCAAGTGAACCTGCCCACGTGCTCTCCCTGGGGAGGCAGAGGGCAGACCCTACCCAGCCCTTACCTGGGAGATGGAGGCAGGTGAGTGACAGTGCCCCATGCCACAGAGAAGATGCTGTAGGAAGATGGCATCTTGCCATGGTGCAAGACCCACTGGGGTCCCTCTCAGCCCACTTGCTCCCATTTCACCCCAGCGGGTGTGCTAGCGGTGGAAGGGTTAACTCCTTGCACTCACACCCAGCTCAGAAACTGCTTTTCCTCCCAGGTCAGAGCACCCAGGGCGTGAGGGGGGGGCAAACTTCTTCCTGCCGAAGGCCGTGTCTCAAAGCATAGCCGGCTCCAGAGTCCGTGTGCGAGGAGGGGACTCCCAAGCAGCCTGCCTCCCGGCCCTTCCCAGCATGTTGTGCTCAGCCTGCTCTTCCCATCAGTTCTGCTGATTGCTGGGGACGGAGAGGCAGCCAGCAGGGAGGCTGCCCGGCTCGTGTGCCGCTGGCTTCCAGCAATTCTTTCCTGGTCCCTGAGGGCCACTTTGCTATAGGACGTTTCTATACCGTGTGCCTGGCAGGCAGCCCACTCCTCTTCCCAGCCACTGGGGCTTTCCACCCTGGACTTTGCAAAGTACCTCTTACTGCTGGCTCCTGCGAATCAGGGGCCTCTGCAAGAAGGAATTTGCTGGTCAGCGAGTTGAATGGAGCCGAGCGACCCTGTTCCTGTTAACAGTGACTTTAACTTGGATGCAGTATCCAGAAGGATTTGGAAATTCCCAGCTCCCCTAGTAGGCTCCTCTTGATGCCCTCGGCCCTGTGAATGCTCCCTAGGAGCCTCTGCTCCAAAGCAGGGCTTGGACCACTCATCCTGAGCTGCCCAAGTAGCAGACCCCATAGTCTGGTTAGCAATGGGCACATGCACATCAGACCTAGGGGCTTTTACAGGGCTGAAGGGGAGCCCAAGGCTGGGTTAGCAGAGGGTTGAGAGTTCAGGACAGAAGGGTCTGCTGGCATTAAGAGATGGGATGCCAAGAAACTGGGACACTGGGAGTCAGGAAAGTAATTCCTAGGGCAAACTCCTGGCTCTGGTGTGGGGTGTGAAGCTGGAAGCATTTGGGATGGAGGCCTGAGCAAGTCCCTACCGGTTCCCATGCTGGTTTCACTGCCTGGGAAAGTCTCACAAGCAAGGCTGGTTTGGTGACCTTTGCTGTGGTCCCAATGATTTTGCACACATGGTGTATAGGGACACCATAGTCTCTGTCTATGACACCCTTCCCTCTTCCTGAAAGCTGGAGGCCCCTCCACCACAAGGATGCACTAAGGGCTGGAGCTGGACTGCCAGAGCACGGGGGTAGGTGGTTGCACGTGGCTCTGTTGGCGCATGGAGCTGTGCATGGCTGTCTGACACAGGTTCTGGGGACAGAGTATCCCTGTGGACACAGCAGAGGGGTGCCCTGACTGGCTGCATCCCCTCCCTGTGCCCCAGGGCTGTGCTCACCTCCACCCTGCACCTCCAGGCTCTGGGCAAAGGCTGGCACATGCAGGAGCCCAAGCTGGTAAGAAATGGGTTGATGTGAGTGTGTGCAAGAAATTGTGCCTCACCAGGGCAGAACTGCTGGAGGCTGCTGGCATTAGAGACCCCTAAAAAGACCTGTCTCCTCCCCTCCTGCCCCAGCAGCTCCTCTGTATCCCAAAAGTTAGGTCTGCCTTGTGATCTCCCCCTGCAAGCAGGGATGCTCATGCCCTTCTTACTCCCAGAAGCTCCCTGCTTCTTCCTTGGGCTGAGTGCCCTCCTGGCTGCTCTCCAAACCACCTGCCCTGATGTTTTAGCTGAGATCGGACCCATTTGTCCCCTGTCTCCCTCCCCTAACCCCCACGTGCCCTCTTGCAGCCCCCTGCCAGGCCATGGAGGGCCTGGACTGAGAGTCCGCTCAGCTAGCCTGTTTCACTGGGACACAAATTGTGGTTGCTGGAGCAGTGCCAAAGACAGATGCTTGCAAAGGTGACACGTGCTCTAACCCTCCTCAGCAGCTCGGACCGTATTTGGGGCTGGCCTCCAGCCAGAGGATGCTGCTTTGGTGTCTTGAAAACATGTAGAAAGCCAGGGACTTTCCAGGCGCCTGCTGCTGTGGCTGAGGTTGGGACACATCAAGGAGGGCTTCTGGGCTCTATGCTGGGGTGGCAGGGTCTCTTGGAGCATTCCCGGGCTCCTTCAGGACCAGGCTGGATTGGCCCTTGGCCCTCTGGCTGATAGGGCATCTCTGCTGGCTTCTTCTTCTGCCCAGTCAGGCCAGCAAACCCAGTGCTTTGGCTGATGCTGCTTCCCGAATTTCCTCGGGCTGCCAGGCAGCATCCTGATAGCAGTCCCCAGGCATGCAGATGACCAGTCCATGCTGGGGGCAGCTTGTGGTGTGTATCTCCTCCCACCACACCAGAGACTCAGCCCTGGCAGGATGCAGCCTCCAGGAGAGCTTTGACCAGGGTAGATACCCTGGGCTAAGGCTAAGGGAGTGGTGATACCCCCAGCTTGTCCAGCACATGGGCCTGCAGGTGGGACAGGAGAGGCTATGGGCAATCCTGGAGGGGGCAAACATGCCAAGGCAGTGCGGTCTCCCCCCAGGCACCTCTCTTCTTCCACGAGGAAGCCAGCAAACCCCAGCAACTTGTTGGGCCCTGTGCCCAAGGGTGGGATGTGGGGCTGTTGGTAGCCTGGAGAAGAGAAGGCTGAGAGGAGATCTTATCAACGTGTACAAGTATCTGAAGGGAGGGTGTCGAGAGGATGGGACCAGACTCTTTTCAGTGGTGCCGAGTGACAGGACGCGAGGCAACGGGCACAAACTGAAACACAGACGCTTCCATCTGAACATGAGGAAAAACTTCTTCACTGTGAGGGTGACAGAGCACTGGAACAGGTTGCCCAGAGAGGTTGTCGAGTCTCCTTCTCTGGAGATATTCAAAACCCACCTGGATGCAATCCTGTGCAATGTGCTCTAGGTGACCCTGCTTGAGCAGGGGGGTTGGACTAGATGATCTCCAGAGGTCCCTTCCAACCTCAGCGATTCTGTGATTCTGTGATTCTGTAGTGAGCCCCCCATGGCTCCAGCATTGCCCCCTCCCTACCAAGAGGGATGAGAGCCTGGGTACCCTATCACTTCTCTGCTTTTTAAAACAACCGGGACTTTGTTCTCCTCCTGGGTTACTCATTGCCCTTGCTAACTGTTTATGAGGGTCCTTATCAGGAACCAGTAGAAAGTCCTGGTGTTGCACCAGCAGCTCCCCAGTGCTGCTTTTGTGTCCCCCCCAGGGTGGGTCCTCGGACAGCACAGCCAGCCGGCTCCCCTTCGTTGTGCTGGGGTCTTCTGTGCCCGTGAGCTCCCCGAGCCATGCTGGGAGGGCAAGGGGGGCAATCAAGCCCTCGCCTGCCCACCCCATGGCACAGGCCAGTGGGGCCAGCAGTCTCTGGGCAGCAGTGGGGCTGTGCAGCCTGGGGAAGGGATGGCGAAGGGATGGTGAAGATGGGATTCCTCACTTTGGAGGTGCCTGGCAAGAGGACAAAAGACAGCGGCACAAGGAATTAGTTAACCCCAATACAATTAAATACTGTGAAAAATGTTTTCAACATCAGAACGTTTCAAACATTGGAACAGGTTGCCCAGAGAGGTTGTTAAAACTTCATCCTTGGTCCCTTCCAACCTGTACTATTCTGTGACCCAGTGATTCTGTGAAAATGAGGAGGTCTCTGGCCCAGCCACTGCTCGGAGCAGGACCATAGTTATATCAGGTTGCTCAGGGCTTGGCCCGGCCAAGGGTTGACCATCTCCACGGATGGCATTGTGGCATCCTTTCTGCCTGTTGCCTTGTCCTCCTTCTCCACGGGTGGCCTCTGTCACCACAAGGGCACACTGTGGGCTCCCGTTCAGCTCCTCCCAGACCCCAGATCCATCCTGCACAGCCGCTTGCTAGCCAGCTGGCCCCCGCCTGCTCTGTCACATGGTGTCACTCTATCCCAGGCACAGGACTTTGCAGTTTGTCTGCGTTGAACCTTAGGAGGTGTCTGTCAGTCCCTTTCTCCAGCTGGTCCAGGTGCCTGCATATCCACAGCTCCCGACAATTCAATATCGTTGCAGACACCTTTTTTTTTTTTTTTTTACACTTGCAGAGCTGGGAGTGGGCTATGCCCTCTCCCGCAGCCCCAGTTGCAGCCTGGCCTCTGAACAGCCCCTGCATACATGTCCAGCCATTTCAGGAGGCTCCTGAGGCAGCAGGACGCGGATGAGGGCTAGGGGACCGGGACTGGGGTCACCCCCAGCAGCTTCTCACCCATCTGGGGTGGGCAGCCTGGCTCAGGAACGGCTGGGGAGCTGGCAGCGGCTAAGCAATGTGTCGGGGGGAAGCAGAGCAGGTTGGCTTTTTGGTTTCCCGAATGGCTTGGCCGCCCGCCAGGGTCCGCGCTGGGGGAGCAAACAGGCAAGCAGCAACACCCAACCTGACAAGAGCAGGTAGCAGCAGGTTGCGGGACTGGGTAGGAAACGAGAGCCCACAAACTTGAGACATGACGGGGGCCGTTTCTCCAGCGTGCCCCCCGCCTGATGCAGTGGTGGGCAGCTGGGAACAAGACAGGACACATCCATAAAGGGGGGTTTGCTGCTTACAGGAATCCTCCCCCCTCCCTCTCCTCCGTCACCCAGCCCCCTGTCTGACAGGCGGGCTGCATGCCAGGGTGGCCGAAAATGAAAGCAAAGCATCCAGGGATAAATAGGAGTGTCCGAGGCACAAGGCAGCAGTGTGCGTCCTGCTCCCGAGCCTTGCAGAGCTCAGCACCCGACGCGCCGGCCGCCCGCGATGGCTCTCCGCCTTCTCCTGCCACTGCTCCTGCTGGCTGCTGCCCTCCTCGTCTACCCAGCTCGAGGTGAGGAGGTTCAACCCCCCGGTGCCCAGACTTGGGGGGGATGCTCTAAGGGGTCTGCGCAGGGTGCTGAGCCCCTGGGTGCAGACTGCCGGCTGGAGGGCATGTGCGTGTGAGCAGATTGCAGGGCACGGGGGGGGTCGCAGTGGGTTCGTGCATGCCTATGGCCGGAGTGTGTGTGCAGCGATTGCAGTGCGTTCCTCTGCGTGTATATGTCTGCATGGCTGGGGTGCGCGGTGCGCACGTAGCGTTTGCAGCAGCCTTCCTATGTAGACGTATGTGTGCATGGCTGGCTGGCAGCGTTTACTCGTAGTGCTTGCACTGCTTTCACGTGGGGGGGGGCGCATGTGCGTGTGCACGTGGCTGGAGTCGGCATGGCGTGTTTGCAGCGCACTCACGGGTAGGGGTGCGTGTGCGCGGCTGGCGTGTGGTGCACGGGTAGGGCTTGCCATGCCTTCCCAGGCGGTGTGAGTGCACGTGCTGGATTAGCTCTTCCCCTGAGGCCTGCCCTGCTTAAATCCGGCCAGGGAGAAGCAGCAGTTGTGGCTGGCAGGGCAGTGGTGGCAGTGGGTGGCAGGGGCAGTGGCACCTGGAGCAGAGTGGCAGGGGCAGAGGTATGATTTTCAGCCCCTTTGCAAGAAGCCCATCTCTGCCTCAGTTTCCCTACTGGCAGAGCAGGGATAAAATTGGTGCCACATCTACCTGCGGCAGGGTCCGGCCTGTGACAGGGAGCAGGGGCTGAGAGCTCCCATCTTCATGTGGCTGTCCCAGCACATCTCCAGCCACTCTGGGGCTGGTGGCACCAACTTGCTTCCCCAAATGGCAGAGCCCTGAGCCCATGGATGGTCGCCCCCACCGCCAAGGGGGTTGCTCCTGACAGGGGCTTTCTGCAAGCTCTGCTGCAGTTCCCTCACCCTGGACTGGCCATGCTGTGGTCCTGGAGAGTTGCCCCAGGCCAGGTCCAAAATGCCACATGTCCCCCCTTGTCCCCCAGGCATTGGCAGCCAAGCCTCCGACTGCTGCCTGAAGAACAGCCGGAAGAACATCCCATCTGGCTGGGTGAAGTCCTACAGCCTGCAGGGACCTGAGACAGGCTGCCCGCTGCGTGCTGTCGTGTGAGTATCCCAGCCGGATGGGAGCCATCTGGAGTGGTTGGGTCCTCCCAGTCCGTCCTCCCTGTAGCCTCCCGTCCGCCTCCGTAGTAGCCCCACAGCAAACCTTTCTGCCTCGATGGCCAGGTTCACCACCAGGAAGAACAAGAAGCTCTGTGCCTCCCCGACCGACGCTGCCGTGCAGAAGCTGATGCAGAAGATGGACAAGAAGAAAGCGCAGTCCACAGCGCCACGGAGAAAAGCATCGCGGCAGAAGGGGCAGCGCACCTAGGTCGGCCCTGAAGAGGTAGGTGGGATGAGCGGGGCGCTGGGTGGTGACGTGAGGATGCTGCCCCGTGTCCCGGCTCGTGCCCCATGGTTTCTCACGGGATGGAGGGAAGCATCTGGCTGGCTGGAAAGGCACTGGCTCCCTGGGCTGAGCCAGGAAAGGGTGCCGGAGCGGGAGCTGGGGCGCAGAGGCAATTAGGGCATGGCTCCCTCCAAAGCGTTGGTTGCCTTCGGATAGGGTTTCCTTCCAGAGCTGCTGGGCATGGCAGTGCTTAAAGCAAGGGCACGGTGGGACTAACCACGCTCCCCTTCCTCCCTCTGCCTAGGACGGACGCCTTCCCCACCGACAACCGCCTGGACACGGACATCTGGAGAGCGCCGGCCCCGGCTGGGGCGAGGACGGGCCGGCCGAGGGGGCTGCCCTCCGCCCCGCAGCCCCCTCGGCGCTGCCCTGCCTGCTGCAGAGTCGCCCCCGCCGCGGTCCAAGGTGCGAGCCCCAGCGCCGGCCGGCCGAGTGCACCGGCCGTGCCGTCGGGGCTTTCTGCAACGGCGGCTCCCGCGCTCCCTGGGGGGGCACGAGAGCCGGCCCTTGGGACGCCCCCGTCCCGCACGGCCCCGGGGAGCTGAGCCCCGCGCCGGGGAGGGCTGCACTGGGGACTGCATCAGCTCCGGGGGCGCCCGACAGGATGGCAGCTTTTCCTTTGACTGTTTGGGGCTGTTATACGTTTGTATTTATATTTAAAGACTGTGCTTGCATTCAGCCTCCCTGAAGGGCTCTACTTTTGGCTCCTCGTACTTTTTACAGAATACCCTTTATATCATAGGCTAGCTTTTCTGGAAGTTTACTCCTATTTTTCTACGGAATAAACCATGGCTGCATTTCATTTCCCTCTGGCCCATTTGCTCCTTTCTGGCTTGCCGGGCTGTGGGGCGCTGTGCAGGGTCTGCGTCCCCGGGCCTCCTCACAGAGCAGTTAGTAGTGGCGAGAACAAGAGTTTGGGGACACCGGGGTGATGGTGTGGCTGCATTTCTGGGCTGCTCCGGGGTTTCCCTTCAGCTTTTACAGCGCACTGTTGCAGTGTAGTTTGGAAAAGGGTAGTCAGGATTTGTTCGCACGCCCTTTTGATTTTTTAAATGCTTTTTTTTTTTTAGTACGAAATTGTAATTAAATCAAAACAAATGTTCATTTTGGTGGAATTTTACCCCCTTATTCCCCCTTGTTTTTGCTGTTGTCAGATGTTCATTCTTAAGTTTTGCTTTCAGGAAAAAAAAAAAAGACACTTTTTTATCCCAAATCCAAAAAGCCTTCATGTGAAAACTGTGTGCGTGAAGCAGTGCAGGTGGGGAAATAGAACAGTTTGCAAAATTCATTGCAAACACACTTCAGTTGTTTTGAGAGTGGCCCTATCCCAAATTCTTAGTACAATGAGAAGTCACTAACCCAGGGACGCCTTGAAGCGAGACTGCAGGGAGTGAGGGGACAGATCCTGGGAACAGGGCTGATGGGGTCATGGCACCTACCCGCGTTTGCAAAAACCCCTCCAGTATGCCGAGAAGGAGCCATTTGAAGGGTCCTAATGCAGCTGCAGTGCTTTTTGCTTGCAGAGACTTCAGACGTGGACTTTGGTCAATTAAGGTCTATTAAGTTGTATAATTGCAGTAATAGGATTTGCAGGGCTTAACAATATCAGCAAAGGCTGTGTGTTGGCTGGAGAAAGCTTGTAGCTGAGTGTTTCTATCAAGCACATTTATCTGGCTTGATTGCTTTATTAGACAGGCATTTGGGTGTTCTCTAAAGACTGTATAAAGAAACTGTGAAGTCGGAGATACTGGCCCTGAGGAAAGGACAGGCGCTGAGCTTGCTCCATGCTGCACTCTGCTCCACGTGGGAGTACGTGTCCGCCTGCCGGGCTGGTTTTGAGACAAGATGTAAGGCAATAAAAACATATTCTTAACCAGCCTCACTGTTTCTCGCTGTCGTGATGTGCCTCCGTCGTGATGCGCCTCCACGGGGCGGGAAGGGCAGCCCGGGGGCTGGGGGTGGGCAGGGGAAGGGGCCGTGCTAGCACGGCAGAGTGGGGCGGCGGGTACCCTCGCTTGCAGCTCCTGCCTCGGCTTTCATTGCCGCGCTGCCCAGGGAGGTGAAGCCCTCCTGTTTGCTCCAACCACCCCATGCTAGGCGAGCATGAGGGGTCCTGAGATCCTTGTAAACACAGTGACAAAAAAGGTGGGGTTTTTTACGCAGCATCTTTTGCACATGGCCAAGTCTCTCTCCCCAGCGCTGAGCTGCCCCGAACAAGTGCTGCTCGCTCAAAGCAGCGCTTGGGCTCAGCCCTCCCGGCTGCTCTGGGAAAGCAGCTTTAAAGCAAGTCATTAATGAGGCTGTGCTCTGGCCTGGGCTGTGCTGGGAGCCTGGGAACTGCTATCCGCGCGCTGGGAGTCAGCCGGGGCTGTCGTGGGAGGGCTGGAGGCAGCCCGCTCCGGGTTTGCTAAGGGCAAGCTGTGTCCAGGCGCTGCGAGGCTGACTCTTGCTTGTGCAGGATGAGCTGTTGTGCTGGTCTCGGCGTCAGGGGATTGTGAAAAGATTGCAAACCCCCCCTAGAAATGAGGCCTAACCAAGTACGTCTGCAACCACAAAGAGCAAAGCGGGAACAGACAGCAGGAGCGAGCCAGCACGTGAAAGACAACCTGGTTTCTCCATGGCTGCAAACGTAAATGCTGCATGGGGCTTTTTTTCCTCTTCAAAATCTAGATGGGCCTGGGGCTGTGATAAGTTAAAAATGTGGCCATGGATGTGCCCTGTAGGCAATTTATCCTAAAAGTAGGCTTTCTGCTTCGATGCTTGTCACATGCACAGACACAAATATCTGCCAGGAGCACACACCTGAGCACAGACACAAATATACAACTGCAGCCCCATGCATGGGCATTTGCACACAGCTTTATTTCCAAACATTGCTTTTACAGAAAATAACATGTAAGAATTAGTGAGATTCTCTTACTGGAGAGGCTGGTGACCAGCGGTGCTGCTGTGGCTCATGGCGCGTGGGCATGGCACTGGGGAAACATTTCCGAGGCAATCACCTGCAGGAGGCTGAAGGGAGAGGCGACTGGCTACCATCAGCTCCCTGGAGCCGAGCTGTCCCAGGAACATGCCTGGGGGTCCTGGCAAACCCTAGTGCCCTTTTCCCCCGCTTGGAAACAAGCCCCCTAGGGTCAGACACAGTGAGGATGCACTAAGCCGCGGCTGCAAATGCAGCGTGGAAGGCAAGGGGGACAGGGCACCTTGTGGGAAGGAGTCTCGTGCATGGGCACTGCCCAGCTCTCGAGGAGGCGAACCCACAGACTTTCGGTGAGCAAAACAGGCCAGAGAAGGTGCTCAAAGAAAGCAGTGAAGCAGCAGAGGAGAATGGACATGGCCGTACCTCTGGGCAGGGGAAAACAGCCGCAGGAACGGGTGCTTTGCCCCTTGTGCAAAGCCAGGGCAGCACTGATCTGGCCTGTGCCTCGGCAGTGAGTGCGCAGGGCAGTTCAAGCCCGCAAACCATTTTCCTGGGGAGGAAAGAAAAATTGCAATTGTGTCAAGCAGAGTGAAAAGTTAGGAGGGTTTGGCCACCCTAGAGCACAAAGGATTAGGTGACAGGCAGGAGATATCCAAGCGAGACTAACCACAGCCTGCAGCCAAAAGAAGGGAAATCTTGAACCTGGGCCAAATGATCAGCTCAGTAGATATCCAGCACAGATGACGTTCCAGGCTTGCTCTGGCATGGAGCGAGCTGTGCTGAAATGCTGGGCTGGGCTCCAGGTAGGCGCACCTGGAGACACACGCAGCAGGTCAGTCCCTCTGTGCCATGCATTTCCCGGAAAATGGGAGTTTGTTGTGCGCCAGCGTCCCTGGCTGATGCAGAGTGGTGTTTCCTGGGCTGTGAGGGGCTGTGAACATGCATGTGAGGGGCATGTGAGCTCTGACTGCAGCTTCAAGGTGGGTTTTGGTGCTCTCTCTGTGCCAGTTCTGCAATGTCCGACGAGGGCTGAATGCACAGCAGCTCTCCCCTGTCCTCTCCCTAGATGGTTATTTTCATGTAATCTGCAGGATGATAATTGCCTCTGGAACCCTGTTCCCCTTTCAGATGGGGTTAGGAGAGGGCTGTGGGTTTGAGTTATTAAGTGGGACATCCAGATGCTGAGAGACTTGGCATATCCCCCCCTCTCCCCCCCCCCCCACTGCCTCTCCTGGCCTCGAGAGCAGAGAGGAGGTGGGCAAGTGCTTGGCAGATGATAGGGACTCCCACCCTTCCTGCCATGGGGTCCTCCCCAATTCAGACCACCCCTTGGCACCCATCGTGTCCTAGAGATCCCCCGGCCTGGAGCCTCCTCTCAACCCTTTCTTCACCTCTGTTTGATCCCAAGTTTCCTCCCTTCCCCACCCTTTGTCCTGCTGACTGGAGCCCCTCAGCAAACCCATTCCTGCTGGCTTTGGCATGTTCTCCTGCTGCTGGTCCTCCTTTCACCTGCTCAGAGCCCCCAGGCCCCTCCACTTCCCTCCTGACCCGGTGAGGATTGCAGACCTTCTCCAGGGCTGCATCTCTGCAAAGGGCAGTGGAAGAGCCACCATCCACCTCTGAGGACATCCTGCAGCAGGGCCAACATGAGCCATGTCCCAAAGCCCCAGGACTTTCATTCAGTCCTTCATGCTTTAGACCAGTCCACCAGCAAGTCTAGGGTGCAACCACACCTGTCATCCGTCGTGCCAAGCCACATGGGGGATGACAAGGAAATAGCTGAAAGGCTGGTTTTGCACAGATACGAGAGCCGCTCCCCAGCCACCCCCTCCTGAAATCTTGCAGAGAGGTTGCAGCGAGGCAGACAGGCGGTGCGATGGCTGGGAGCCAGGGCTGGGGACATTGCTGGCCACAGCGACTAAAAGACGCCAAGCTGAACAGGCACATCCCACAGCAGCGCTCCTCCATGGTCAGGCAGCCAGTCTGCTCCGGGATGGGAAATCCTGCAAGGGGCATGAGCGTGTTTGCAAGACTGCTGCTTGCTGCCTTCTGCGTTTGATGTGTTACACCTGAGCTGTGTCCGGCAGGGAAAGGACCAACACTTGTGCAGCTCCCCTCTCCATCCCTGGCCATCCTTGGATGAGATGCAGGTGCCCGCACCCAGCTTTGAGATGCTCCAGGAGATCTCTCCTAGCTTTCATCATCATTATGTCATCACAACGGCAGTGCTGCAAGGGTTCTCCAAGGATATCTGCAGGAAGCACAGGTGAAGCCTGACCAGCCGTCCGTGAATGCCCAGAGCATGGGGAGCAACCAGTGCCAGGCTTGTGCTCAGAGCCCCAGCTTTCCTGAAGCAGGGGAGGAGGAAGAGGGAGAAGGAAGAGACACACGCAAAGGTCCAAGGCCGCTGACAAGGATGGAGCCCTGAATGGAGATGAGACCCCCTCCCATCACCACCAGCAAGAGTCATGCACGTCCCCAGATTCCCCAAGGGCTTCCAGGAGAATCTGCAGGATGCTACAAAAATACCTCTTGCCAAAGGATCTGTATGTTGCAGAGACCTGAGGAGATGGATGCTACCCTGGGCAGGTCGAGTGGGACACAGCTTAAAGGCCTTGGCTCTGCTGTCCATTGCACCTGGGGACCTCAGCATTAATGACACTGAAGGCAACAAATGTCAACGACAGAGGGGTACTCGTGGAGCGGGAATTGGGGCCTTTAGCATCCCTCTTAACCAGACCTCCAGGACCATCTTTGCTTCCTCTGGGCAAAGGCATAGCTGGCTCATTTCCTTCTCTAAAAACCCCATTTAAACCAGACCAGCCGGACTCCCCTTGGCTAGAGGAGACCCAGCAAGACAGCAGGGCCCTGAGCCCCATGGCCGGCTGTGACCCCAGTCCCCAGGCAGCACTGGGGACTGTGCAGGAGGCCCCCCTGCTGCCAAGCTGCCGTAGTGGATACAAAGGAAATCAAAGCAGCTGTGATGGCCCAGTATTTCCCAATGAGGCAAACACAGCCAGGCCAGATCCTGCCCCAGGGACTGGCTGTGCCTGGAATTTGCTGGAATTCCCCCTTTGCCCTTCCCAGCTCCCTTGCTCAGATGTGGAAAGGAGACTACTGCAAGACCACGTCAAGCTCCAGGGCTCCAGGAGAGTGCTGGGGGGATGCAGGCAGTGTGGCTGGTCCTCCCCGAAGAGAGCCTGGGGACGGAGGTGCTCACACAGCCTGTTTGCATTTCGATGAGTTGCATTTTACATGGGCATCCCACCTCCCTCACTGTTTTCACTTTCATTAGCAAACGCCTTATTGAGGCTGCTGCAGGGATGGATGCTCAGGGATGTGTCTGCCTGCAGTGCAGCTCCACGGGGCTGGAGCTCTTGCGCTCTGGACAAGGTTTCAGCAGGCCACTGCACACAACACTCTCCCCTGTTCCCAAATAGTGTCAGATCCCCTGTTCATTCCCTACCAGTGTGTTTCTCAAGAGCCTGCATCCCCAAATATCCCCTCTTTCCTGTCTGCTGCCTCTCTTCTGGCCTGTGTACACCACACTACTTCCCCGCAGCTCCTGACTCAGCTCTGCAAGGGGGTTGGGGACATCTCTGCATACCGCAGCGATGGACTTCAAAGATGACCATTCGCTTCTTAGAAAGCCTGCTGACCCCAGCGTAGGGGGGGAAACCCACCACATCCCCCTTTCACAATGCCAGCGGAAAGTCCCTTTCCTCACCCTCCAGTGCCTTTGCTGGGGAGCAGGCCGTGCTTTCACCCACTTGGCACGCAGACAGCTCCCGGCAGGAGGCTGAGCCTCTCTTCCCCGAGCATGTGTCAGCAGGAATTGCAGGTGGCTCACGAGCAGGAGTCCCCGCCTGGTGGCTCAGGTCACCGGCAGCTGGAGGAAGTTAAGGGGTTAACCCCCAGCGGGATGTATTCCCAACAGCAGACACTCGTGGCTACCCCGGACCCAGCTGCGGCCAGGAGCCCCCTGTGCCAGAGAAGTGGCTGGATCAGAGCCACTTGCCATGGGGGACATGGACCTCAGCATTGCCTGGAGGTGGTTCACGTGAGGGGACCCACAGCGTCCTCAGCAAACCTGCCAGCCCCTGGGCATGCTCCAGCAGCAGCAAAACCCACTGAACGTGCAAGGAGCCGAGGGTTCATCACCAGCTCCCACCGCACTGCTGCGTGTGTGACACCACTCCGGCAGAGCCCCTCTTTGGGAAGAACGGGCTCTGGGTTAAGAGAGGTTGTTCCTGGCAGTCAGCAGCCAGGAGCCGTGATCCTCCCTGCCGTGGGGTCTCCTTGGCACAGCCCTGGGAAGATCTATGGAAACCAGGACCTAGAGCCAGCCTGCATCCCCAGAACTCCCAAGGAGGCTGGGGCCGATGACTGATGCTAATCCTCTGCTGCCTGAATTCCCTCTCTGTCAGCCAAGATTTCTCTCTGATAAAGAGGGTTTGTGAGCGATAAAAAGGAGGCAGGTGATGACTGAAGTTAATCTAGTACATCCTGTTTTTACTACTTGTCTTGCCCGCCAGCTCCTTCCTAACCTGTTTGGCATGGGGATGGCCTGCTGTGGCATGGGGAGCAGCTGGACATGGGGCTTTGGCGCCTCTCTCCCACGGTGGGAGCCTGTGCTGGTGCAGGGACGGGAACACCTCAGCTGATGTCACAGCTGAAGTCTCCTCTCGCTTCTTACTGCGGATTGACGAAGGGGCAGAGCTCACTATCTGCGGGACTCGTATGTCCAAGAAGAGCCCAGGGAACCACCGACCTCCTCCAGTCCCAGCCCTGTGGCTTGTCACCAGGTGGGTGCTTGTCACTGTGGAAGGGCTCTGCAGCACTCCCCATCAAGGAGCAATGAAAGGCCAAGGCTGGAGCAAGGGAGAAGGTGGAGGGACGAAGACCTTGCTCCAGGGTTTGGCTACCTTCTCTGGGAACATTTTTTACTGGTAGCTAATGGGAATTTCCCCTGATGCAACTTGTGCTGCTGCCTCCCATCCTGTCCCTGGGCCCCTCCAAGTAGATCCTGGCTCTGGTGCCTCTCCAAACCCACATCAGGCAATTGCTGACAGCAAGGAGACCCCCTTCACCTTTCCTTCTCCAGGCTGCACAGACCCATGGCTCTCAGCAACCCATATGTCGCCTATCAGGGCTGAAGCAGGCTGGTTAAGGGACCTCACCACAGGAGGTGCTGGCCCTGTGATGATCCATCTTCTCCAGGAAACACAGGCCCTGAGCGCAGGTTTGCAGTGCAGGTTTGCAGTAGAAGTGCTGGTCTTCGCCCCCTGCATCACCTGCACAGCCAGGGAGCTGCTCTGCAGTGGTGCAGACAGCCTCCACAGGGATTTCTGCTCTTGTGTCGAGAAACCTGTCTCCAGAAAAGTCTGCGGTTGCCTTTGGCTGCTAGCCTGTTTGCCGGGACACCTGGGAAGCATGCTGCCTTTCGGCACATGAGCTTGTGGCCTCGGATCAGAGCATGCAGGCCAGGTCCCCTCCCTGCCAGCATGGGCACGGAGGTGACCTGGAGCTGGAGTGGTCGAACGCTGGGCTCTGGATGCACCAAGCACCCAGGCTTTGGGGAGGGCAGGAGGAGCCAGCTGGGTCCTGTGACCAGGTCGGGGGGACCCAGGGGAGCAGGATAAACCTCAAGGGCTGAGCAGTGTGGCAGGTTCCCCCCAGCACAGAGATGTACCTGGGGAGAGGGGCTGAGGCAAGTTGTCCCCCCGGCCTCAGAAAGGTTGATGAGGGCTGAGCCATTTGGGAATGCCTCAGAGATTTCTTGAAGGAAGGACTGGGAAATGTGCAGGATGAGACCCCAAATGGGCCTGCCCTGGGGTGCTTTCTCAGGGTGAGGGGACACCAGGGCAACCCTGGCTCTGGCCAGCAGGCCCTGTGGCCAGGCTGCCAGCAGCGAGGAGGGCAGGAGAGTGTTTGCCTCCGGGCTGGAGAGCAGCTGGCTGCAAGGAAGGCAGCTGGGACCTTCGGGAACTGTTCGAAGATTGAAATACAGCCTCTGGCAAGACTTGTTGCAACTTCCCACCCCTCTTCTTCAAAAGAAAGTGAAAGCCACGGACTGGAAGGATAAATAGGCAGTGGAGCACCAGTATCAGAGTGCAAGGAAGCAGTGCAGAGCTCTCACCTCTCCTGCCCGGAGGACCACTGCTGGCTCCCAGTGCATCCTCTGCCCGAAGTCAGCGGCAAAATGCATCACCTGCATCTGCTGTACCTCAGCCTCCTGATGCTGGGACGTGTCCTGGACGGTAAGAGGGAACCTCTCAGGGTGCTTTGCTTGCAGAAGGGAGAGGAACCAGCTTCTTGTCCCCTTTTGGGTTTCCAACAGACATTTAGAGGGACCCATCACTGGGACTCTGTCACAGACCTCCTGAGTCCTCTGCTTGTATCCTATTCCAGAGGGACTCTATCCTGCTCAAAGTCCAGGAAGGATCCTGCAGGGCGTAAGGGGGGAAGGCTGGGCTTGGAAAAGGCTGTGGAGCAATCCTGCCTCCCAGTGCCCTAGCCCAGTCTGTGCAGACCAGGCTGGGATTGCCTCAGCCCCATATCTCCCCGCTGGAGCAGGACTGCTGCGGGCCCAGCACCCCTGGCACACCGGGGGAAATGTGTTCCTCCCTGGCACTGGAAGCGAAGCTGCCCCTTTGGTGTGGGGTAGCCCAGGGATGAGCAAGTATCTCCCAGGTCTGCAAGGCTGCAGGGAGTTATAGGCATCCCAGGGCATTGCCAGCCCTGCTGGGCATTAACAGTAAATACTGCAGTTGCTTGAAAGATGGCTGGGATCCCCTACCCTGCCACGAAGTGCAGACAGACACGTCCCTCAGCTGTAACAGGACTGATCGGCGTCGGGTGGGCTGGTAATAGGGTGATTGCAAAAGCAGGTATAGCTTAAGCAAATACAGGCAAAGTCATTCCCGGCCCCTCGGGGACAGTGTCTTCAGTGCCCCAGAGCCAGGCGAATGCCTTCATCCTGCCCTGCCCAGCTGGCAGGCGCTGGCTCTGCGGATGCAGAGGGAGCCATGTGTGCAGAAGGGGTGCCCTCCTCCAGCCTCCTGTTTCTTGCTTTCTTTGCTTTCTGTCGGAAGGAGGCAAAGGGCTCCCAGCACAAGGGAGTGGGTCCAATAAAACTCAAGTGTACATTTGCGACCAGGACTGTGTGCAAGGGCACGACTCGCGGCGGGGGTGGAAGCGCTGAGCTCTGCACTGAGCTAGCATGGGCACCATCCTGCTCAGCTCCGCGTGGGGCAGCCCTGTAGCATGTGGGCCCACGGTTCACATAGACTCCGAGTCCATCTGCTTAGACAACAGCAATATTCCCCAGCCAGAAGTCACTCCTGCTTTTCATACTCCAGCCCAATTTGTTGCTCCTGAGCTCAGAGAACTCACTCCACAAGCGCTGGTCCCAAGGGGACCGGGGTGTAGGGAGCTCAGACTGGCAGGATCACCTGGGGGTGGTGAAGCGGCAGCCGGCCTGTGGGGAGCAACTTCAGCCCACATGTTATATTCCTCCCCTAGTGTCCAGCGGGAACAACGTCGTGGACTGCTGCCTGCGGACGAGTGAGAATCTCATCCCGCGGCGGATAGTGCAGGACTACTGGATACAGCTGGTGCAGGATGGCTGTGTCATCCCCGCCACGGTGTAAGATGCCCGGGCTGGCTGTGCCCCAGGGAGGGATCCTGCAAGGGAGGGAGGCCAAGCAGGGTGGAGGGACAGTGTAGAGAGACACGGGGCTGAGTTTGGAGGTGAGGGAATGGGAAGGGATGGGGAAGAGAAGGGAAGACCCTGGAGGTCAGAGGCCCAAACAGAGCAGGACAGACCTGCTGGGAGGGGAACACCTGGGAAAAAAAACAGGGAAGAAACTCATCTCGAGGCAGGGCAGAGGAAGGCAGTGCTTTGCCCTGCATCCTGCACCAGGGCAGTGGCGGAGGCAGCGGGTGAGAGCTCAGGCCCTGCTGGAGCATCCCCAGGGCATCCCGCTCAGGTCTTCTTTTTTTTCTGTGGGCCTGGCAGGTTCATCACCACGAGGGGCAAGCGCCTCTGTGCCCCCCTGCAAGCCCCATGGGTGATTCGCCTGCGAGAGAAGCTGGATGCTAGCTCCACCAGGAAGGTAAGAGCTGGCCCTCGGCCTGCCTTGGCTCAGCTCCGTGGCTGGACATTGGGGCAGCCTGTGGATAGGTTTAACCTGACACCAGATAGGATTTTCCCAGTCTGATCGGGGTGCCGGTCAGAGCCAGGGGGCTGTTGCAGCATACCATGGATAGGCATGGATAATTCGTCTCAGTCTCCACCCCTCCTCCCTCAAAGTGGGACCAGTCTGTGTCCTCTGCAATCCTTCTTCCACCCCTAAATAAAATCTGGCCCTGCCACTGTCGTAAATACCTTCTGTCAGGCTGGGAAAGGCAACTGCCTCCAGGGCCTCCTTGGGCTGAGACGCAACATGTACATCTCCACAAGGACAAAGGGGCGGTTTGCAATGGGTTTAGTGGGTGCTCTGCAAGTCCTCACAGGCATGTCCATGACCCTGGTGGCAGGCAGACCCCGTCAGGTCCCAGCTTGCCACCCTGCCCCAGAGATGTGGCACTGCTGTGATTTGGGAAGGCCGGGGAAGAGGAGCAAAGCAGCCCTCACCTTTTTGGCTGCACCTCTCTGCATCTTTTTTGCAGAGTTTGGTTTCCCACAGCAGCGCCCATCCCTTGGAGGTCCAGGAAATTGAGATGCCAAGAGAGACTGTGCAAGGATGCCCAGGCTGAGGCTGTGGTGCTTTTGTAACCAGATGCACACAGCCATCCCCTCCGCTTTGCCACCGTGGCTTGGCCAGAGGAGGAAATCCCCAGTGACTGCCCAGACCCCAGGGAAGGAATTCCTGCCCCTGAGGCATCACACTCACCCGCTGCTGGGTTTTTCACTTCCCCAGGCCAAATATCAGGGCGTATAGGTTCCGAAGAAGCCTGTGGCTGGCCCCGATGCCTGTAGCTGGGACCAGCTCCCATCTGTGAATCTGAAGCTTGTGAAGCCGGCCTGCTTCCCTTTCCAGGCGCAGGGTACGCGGCCGACCCTCCTCAGGACTTGTGCCAGTGCGCGGGACTCCACAGAGCCCTGCCTGCTCTCTCTTCTTTGCTCTGTCTCTGGTGTGATTGAGAAACCTGCGTCAGGCTGAGTCAGGGGCTGCTGGACTGAGCACTGAGCCCCTGGCAAGGAGCAACCCCACGAGCAGAGTGGGGCTGGCGGCTTGTGGGCTATGGCAGCCCCAAGTCTTGGTGTTTCACCTCCGCCACATTCGGGAACTGGCTGGAAGCTGGTTGGTGGATTGTTCTGCGAGATGAGTTTGAGGTGTCTCAGCCTTTCCTTTGGAGCAGCAGCCGTGGCCTCCAGCACAGACCTGTTTGTTCCCTGCAGGGGATGTTTCCATCCACATCCCTGGGCCCAAGCTCTTCTGTGGCCCAGGAGGAGCTGGCAGGGTGGAACAGTGCAGGGACCGCGGGGGGGATAGGGATGACCCTCACCAGCCAGGCAGGGTGTCTGTCTCTCACTGAGTGTGACCCAGACCCCCTCAGAGCACAGCATGGCTGATGCGATTCCTCTCTTGAGCCCCAGCATCCCTGCAGTTTTTCCTTTCCTGCCTTTTCTTCATGGAGCCAGTAATGGCAGTGCTAGTATCTGTGGCAGCCCAGCAAAAATGCACCAGGTTTGCCCTCCCCTGCCATCCGTGGGTGTTTGCAGTGTGGCAGTGGCATCCCCTGCAGTGCTTGGCCCACGGCCTCGCCTGCCTGAGGGAAATGAGTGATGGGCACCAGCGTGATGGTGACAACTTGTGATGGTGACAACTGCCCGGGGGCAGTGGTTTGGAAATAGGCCAGTTATCAATGCTCCACTTCCCCTTCCCAAAGCCCTGAGCTCCTGCCTGGGCAGTGACGCGTGAGCAGCAGTTGCACCATGCTCAGGTGTTTGCTGCTAGATCTGTTTGAGGCAACAAATATGGGTGTAACCTGCTTCCTCTCTCTTTCCTTTTTTGCTGTGCTTTTGTTAAATAAATAAATAAATAAATAAAAAAGCAAACAGGTGGTTGGCCTGCTTTGTATTTGAGTCCCAAATCCAGCCATGAGCATGGGGGTAAGGCAGTGCCTTGCAGGGCTTGCTTGCAGTCAGTGCTCCCTGCTACAACGTGGGGGCTGGGAGGCTGAGCTGAGCACTGGGAAAGGAAAAGGGATTTTCAAAGGGGTGAAGGGCACTTCTTGCAGGAGCTGGGCTTCAGATCTTTTCTGGGAGTCCCTCAAAACTGTGGTCCAGCTGCCACCCTGCTCTGGGCTGGTAGACAAGGCTGCCTGAGCTGGTCCCTGGGAGGCTGTGCTGCATGGTGGAGATGGGGCGAAGGGGAAAGTGTGGGAATATTGCACCGTGCAGACCAAACCACTACAAGCCCGCTACATGGCTGCCGGGCCAGTGCTCCTCAGCTCACAGGTGGCAGAGCTTGTGACACAGGCTGCTGTCAGGAGCGTGGGCAGACACCTTGGGTCACGCAGGTGCAGTAGTGCTCTGATGGGTCATGAACAGCAGAGAGGGGGAAAGAGCACAGATGCCAAATAGTAACACCGCTGCGGAGCTGTAGGAACAGGAGCTTTGCCCTTATGTCAAAGGGAAACTGAGGCACAATATGACTCAGGTCTTCCAATTCCCGTGGTGGCTCAGTGCTAGCTGTCAGCTGAGGTGCCAGGGATGGGAAAGAGATTTTGGGGAAACTGAGGCTGGTAAAGACCCCAGGCCCCTGCTTTTGGGAATGCTCAAGGACAAGTCATAGAGGGCATCCACAGGCTCCTGCCCCATGTCACCAGTGAGCTTGAGAGTCCCTGGGTGTTTTGCCACTGTGTCTTGGCTCTCCTGGGTTTGTGCACTGGAACTGTGGATAACAAGGTCTCTCAAGATAACTCAGTCTGCCATGGGACTTGCTGCCCCAAAGTGGCATTGCATCACATTGGGAACCCTCCTCTCATCCAGGCCATGCGATGTTTGAATAAAACTGTTTTGTCCTACCAAAGCATTGGCCAAACACGCGCAAGCAGAGTTAGGCCCAGCCAGCAGACACCATTGCTTGCCACTGTTGCACACCATGCTCTCCCTGCTGAAGGCTGCGGTGTCAAACATGACTGTCCACCCAGTTAAATTATTAGCACTGTCCCTGGCACGGTTTTGGTCCCAGCCAGCCGGCATTGCCCCGTATTGAGCTGGGCACAGTCTGGAAGGGAGATGGCCCTGGGACCATTTCTGAGAGGCAGGAGAGATGCGACCACCTTGCTTGGAGGGTGGAGAAGTTTCATGTTACGGCCATGGACTGGTCTGTGCCAGCTGGCCCCAAAGGCAGGAATAGTTCAGGACAGGTACAGACACAACCTGCTCTGTTCAGCTGGCTGTGACTTGGTCACCTTTCCCTTTGGGGTACAGGACACCTTCCTGATGAGGAGGAGACCTGCTCAGAAAGAGCTGGGGTTTACAGCAACTGGCCTGTAAACAGCACTTCCCTCTGCAGGGGCCAGGCCAGGGCAAAGTATGAGATGGGCTTCCAGCTGAGTGGGATGCTTTGCTGGGCTTTAGTGCTTTGAGGGGGGGCATTTGGGTCTCCTGGGGTTCCCTCGTCCATGGCTGTGTGCAGCGGGTAGATGCTGGGATCATGGCTGTCACGGCTGCAGGATGGGGGCACAGCACCTTCCAGCAAACGAGCATCCCCAGGCAAAGGAGTCCACACGTCCACTGGCTTGTCCTGAGGATGATGCCCATGGTGGTGCAAAAGATGGGCTGTCCAGCCAAGGGGAGGCCCTTTTTCTCTGCTGGGCCATTGGTTTGGTGGCAGAGGTTTTGGTTCTAATTGTGGCCCCCCCCCGCCAGACCCTCCTCCCTGGTATCCGAGCACATGTAATGCCCTGGGATCGGCTGTCTCTTGCTTTCCCAGAGCCTTTGCATCGGCGCCGTCCCAGCTCATTAGCTTTAGTGACAGCTCCAGAAACCGAATCCTGAGGAGGAGGAGGAAGAGGAAGATGGCTGGTATGGGAAGAGAGGCCAAGACAAACAGCAGGAGTGGGAAAGGAGAATAACCGCTTGCTTTGGCAGGAGCCTTCCTGCCGCTCGCTCGGTGACCCAGCGAGGAGCCGTGCCTGGGGAGGGGGAGGATGTTTGGAGTGGATCTCAGGCTGGACTGAGCTGCCGCAGCTGGTGCCTGGGGTCCCAGAGCAGGACAGAGGCTGCAGGAGGGGACTGCGGCAGCCAGCCTGAGACAGATCAGGTTCATCCTTGGCTGGAGGCTACCCTCGCAAAGAGCACAGTGCTCTGGGGCCTGACCCAGTTCCTTGCGAAGCTGAGGGAGAAGGGGCTTGCACCAACCTCCCTGACACTGGAGGCAGGTTCCCCTATTTTCCATCAGGATTTGCAGGGCTGCTTGGCCCAGTTCCCTGTGTTCCCTGAGTGTGGCTGCAAAGCCTGTGGATCCCAGCTCTTTCAGGCCAGTAAACATGCCCATCTCAGCAATGCAGCTGTACATCACAAATCCCTGCCAGGTCCTTGTCTTTTGTGTGTGTGGTGACCCAGGCCCCAGCTCTGCCACCAGGCTGCCCTGACCCCTGGGTGATGGAGCAGCTGTGTCAAGGACAGGAGGAGATGCTGTCCTGGAGAGCAGAGCCCAATGGTCCAGCTCAGCCGGCTGAAGCAGATATGTGGCCAGGCTGGGTGTTCCTCCTCCAGCCCTGCAGCATCTGTCCTCATTTCAGAGCCTGTCTCTTGGAAGTCTGTCAAAAAACAGCATGGCTCAGTCCTAAGTAAACTGTAGAGTGAGTTTTTCCTATTAAAAATGTCAATGTTCTCTTTAGAGGGAAGCAGCCACTTTCCTTGAAGAAAGCAGCAAATCGCTGCTGGGTCAAAAACCTTGGGTCCCAGCCAAGAGCAAGTTTCAGTAGAAATCTTCCAGGTCTTCTTGTTTCTTTCTCTCTCCCACCATGTTTGACCTATTTTTTTTTAACATCACCTCACTTGCAGGAGTTAGCGTGGCAGGATCAGGATCCATTGCAGTATGATGTTGATATGCGCTCAGAAGGTCTGGAATTATGTTGCATGGATCAGTTTGAGGTATTCTGGAGCATGGATCAAATCACATGCAGTCCTTTATCCATGTCAGGGACCCTTATTTCTCATGTCATGGACTAATAAGACATTGTATCCAAAAAGCTTTCCAAGGGAGCTGACAAAACAACCCCTTGCCTGCTGACTGTACACAAGACCAGGAAAGAGAAGCAAGGCTGCATCTATGCAAGCAAATTAAACATGTTCTGGGTTGTTCTCCATCAGGTCTCACAGCTGGGATCAGGAGAGCACTTCTGTCTCTCCCACATGTGGTGAAAGATGTCTTGGATGCTTCCCAGGCTGCATTCAGGGGACATATGACACAGCGGGCACCATCTGCCCAGCTGGAGCCTTAGGGTCCAACCTGGTGGTGGCATTCCCAGGTAGGAGGTAGGAGCGAAGGTAGTGTCTGGTCCATACCAAAGGCAACCCATGTCGCAAAATTTGCTCTTGGAGTGATTGGAGAGCTCTGGTCCAGCCATCTCCTGTTGTTGAGCTGTACTGTCGTCTACCTGGAGCTGGACAGCATTGACCCCTCTGATGGGGAGCTGCAAGGGGCAGTGGTGTAGGAGCGTGGAGAAGCTTCCTGCTCACCCTCTGGCTAGCACGGCTCCCAGCACCCGCAGTCAGTGCCAACCCCCATGGTAATAACTGACCACAGCAAATCTGCAAGAAGAGAAAAGTCCCCGCTTCCTCTTTGGACAAACACAGAGGGCCCGGCCAGGCCTGAAGCAGAAGAAGCTTCCCCCTACGCCAAACTGCACCATCCCCTGAATGAGGTGAGGTGAACGGCATGGGCAGCATGCTAAAGGCTCCCACGGCCCTCACAAGACCTCTCCGCATTGCTCCCCGGTGCAGAGGTGTCTGCGGGAGCTGTGAATGTGTCCCAGGCACATTTGCCAGTGGAAGGGCTGGTTGTTACCTGCACTAGTGCTTTCCTCTGCCTGGTGCCACGGCAAGGGGCTGCTCTCCATGGGCACAGCTCCCTTGGCACCAGCACTGGACCTGGCTGGCAGGAGTTCAGGGACCTGCCTAGGCTTCCTGCTCTCAGCAACTGTGGCAGGATGTGACCTGGTGGATGGCTGGGAAGGGCAGGAAGCCAGGAAGAGAAAAGCCCCATTAGTCTCTGTTCATCACACTGTTCACTCTTACCTAATAGGCAGCGCATGCAGGTGATGGAGAGGATCCAGGACTGGCATCTTTCCTCCCCAGGCCCCTGCTTGCTCCCCATTCATTTCCAACAAGTTGTCACTGGTGCTGCTTGTCTGAACACTTTCTGCTGAAATTTGTCCCATGGGTTGATGCCAGCACAGGCTGTGGGCCCCTGAGCAGGACTCACCCTCCTGCTGGCACCATCCCTGCAGCCCTCCTGTGGCTGGACTGTCCCTGGTGGTATTGCCCAGCTGGGCATTTGGGGAAGCAGGAGGAACTTCCATCTTCCAGATTGTGCAGGGTCAGTTGAGACCTGCCCAGCTCATTTCACAAAGGCCACCAGAAATCCAATGTTTTACAAGAAGCTTGTTTAGCTACAGCTTTTACCCTGGCCTGGAAGAACCTGTTGCCCAGGCTCTGTACTCCATCCCCAGGTCCCCTCAGGACCAGTCTGCCCCATTAGGTTGGCTGTTAGCGTGAGGGCTTGGTGGAAAGCTTTTGCCTTTGAGCACAGGAGACAGAGCCTGGAGAAGGGTGGAGCTGGAAGGGATTTTAGGAGCTGAATGCACCCACCACCCATGTCCTATGGCATGATCATATAACCTGCTTTGAACCCTGTATTGTGGACCTTCTGTTTCATCCCTAAACAGACTGTCCAAGAGCTTTGAGGTTTTTTTCCCCTTGCCTACTTTTAATCTTATGTTGCTACAAATGTAGCAGGCCATTTTTTACCCCATCCTGAGACACAGCAAACCCTCAGGCTCTGACCTCTTTCAAATGGCCTTTTACATATCTAGGCATGGCAGATGCTTGGGCCTCCCACATCTGTGAGGGACCTTCCCCTCCGGCCAGCCCTTGCTGCAACAGGACAAGTCTCAGGCTCTTTGGGACTCAGAGGGTCTCACAGGGTTTTGCTGGATGCTCAACCTGCATGCAGATACCCACTTGCAGAACAGAGCCCATGGAGCTCACACCATCAGCAAACACAAAAAAGTGGCTGAATATCCTCCAGCTCTTCCTGGGAGCAGATACAGAGAGCAGAGGACTGTGGCCACAGGGATGGGAGCTGTGTCCTGGCAGCTCCACATTGGCACAAGAGAGCAGAGGGCACAGGCAAATCTGGCCATTTTGTGGGCAGATGACTGCACTGGGGAGCCCATAGGACAGGGAGGTTGCGCCCTGGCAGAGAGGGAGAATCCCAGAGCCTGCTGGAGCTCAGTACCCCCAATCACTGCATGAGCTTTTCCCTGTCTGCCCAGCCCCATCCTGCTGATGACCCAGCCACCTCTGGCTCTCATCACCCATGAACAGTGGTGGCTGGCAATACCCCACTCACTTGCCGGGGAATATTGGGCCTGGGGCTTCCCACTCCCTTCCTGGATCTGTGCAGAACCTACCCCTGACCAGACCTTTTAGTTTTGTTTCTCCACCAGCTTTTTGGTTTCACTCTGCCCTTCAGTGCCTGGATCTTTGGTCGGACTCCTCCAAACAAAGAAATAACTCAAATCACAGAATCACAGAATCACTGAGGTTGGAAGGGACCTCTGGAGATCATCTAGTCCAACCCCCCTGCTCAAGCAGGGTCACCTAGAGCACATTGCACAGGATTGCATCCCGGCGCGTTTTGAATATCTCCAGAGAAGGAGACTCCACAACCTCTCTGGGCAACCTGTTCCAGTGCTCTGTCACCCTCACAGTGAAAAAGTTTTTCCTCATGTTAAGATGGAAGTGTCTGTGTTTCAGTTTGTGCCCGTTGCCTCGTGTCCTGTCGCTCGGCACCACTGAAAAGAGTCTGGCCCCATCCTCTCGACACCCTCCCTTCAGATACTTGTACACGTTGATAAGATCTCCTCTCAGCCTTCTCTAAATGAAGCAGGGAGGTGGGTTTCCTATAATTCTAGCCCATCCCCATCCATGTGTTGCGCATAGGATCTGAGGTTATCACCGCAGTCTACTTCACAGGTGTTAGGTAGTTAGGCAGAGCATTTACCGGAGGGCAGGAACGGCAGCAAAGCCTTGCCAGGTCTCCTGGCAGGGGAAAGGCCAGGATTCTCCCTCTTCTCCCACACATCGGAAAGTGGCCTGGAGACCCCCCCACACACTGGCGTGGTCTGGCTGCTTGGCTGATGATCCCCAGGACTGGAGCAGGAGACTGGGGTGCTTTTCCTGACCCAACCTCAAAGCGTGGCTCAGGTCGCTGGAGTCAAACTGAGCTCAGAAGTTGCCTGATATGAGGATTCTTGTACCCATGTAGAGCCAGTTCTGTGCATTTACAAGGAGCTGGTACTCCAACTCATTGCAGTGTAGGCTCAGCCACAAGCCAAGCGCACTCTTCCCTGGGACAGGCCCAGATTCCAGGGCTCAGATGGCCCTTTGGAAGAGCAGTGGAAGAGCTTGGCCATCTTCTCTGTTCTCAGATGCACCCATCCTCTTGCTGTGCACAGTAGCAGTAAAACCTGAAGACTAAAGAGAAAACCAAGAGGACAAACAAACAGGAGACTTGTCCTGCTGCCAGGAATCTCTCTGGAAAGTACCTTCCCTATTAGCCATCCCTCCCCATAAACCAGCAGGCAGCAATGGGAAGCTCAATGCTATTTGCTGTGGCGTTCCCCACCTTTACCTCCTGATTTTGTGCTTAGTTGAGCTGGGCCCTATGTAAGCCTGTCTGGAATTTGCATGCTGAGCTATAAATCAGCACGGGTATTTGAGAGTTCCTGACAAGCTTTGATGTCTCTTGTTTCTCCTGGCCACTGGGTGTTGAGAATAAAACATGCTGCACCTCAGTAGCTGTTCCCGAGTTTGCTCTTTGCCCAAGGCAAGACAGCCTGGCCTGAAAATGAAAAAGGCATGGGCCCAATTTGCTCTATCTCCAACCTGGGCTGTCTGAGCGCTCCTAAATCAGTGGTAGTTGCAGCATGGTTGGGACTGTTGGCTGTATGCATGTGTCACTGTCCTGGATCAAGCCATGAGCCCAGAGGAGGGTTGCCTCATGCCTCAAACCCTGGGCCATTGCAGGACCTGTCCTCAGGATAGGTTTGTGCCATGGAGAGGGGGAACCAGAGGCTGGGAAATTGCCTGGGGCCATCTGGGATTCAAAAGCCTGGGTTTGCCCTCCCCAGACACTGGTGTCCTAGGAACCCTCCTCTCACTTGCAGGCTCATGTTGCTCCTTGGGCCTGGAAAGACATGAGCATGGCCTCCCTGACAGTGATCTTGGACATGTAAGGCCAGGAATACCTTGGAATTACCTCCAGTCTATACACCTTAGAGGATTGCCTTGAGATTGCTCCATTTCAGCTGCAGAAGATCTGTTGGGATAAGTCCCATCTCATCCAGAAGATTGCTTCTTCCTGGGATCCTTGTTCAGCTCTAGCTAGTGTAAAGGTCTAATCCTGGGATCTTCTGTCTCTCTTTCTGCTTGGCCTTGTGGTGCCCAGTTTCTGCCCCCCTCACCAGTATTTGGGAACTGAGATCACATGGGTCCTCAGTGAGCTCCAGGACATCTCCCTGCCTGCCTGGGGTGTGTTATATCCACCAAAGGCAGAACGGTGGGAGGCAGGTAACTCAGGGGAGTCCAGGGGAGCCCATAAACGGGTCTGGACCTCTCCCTGCCCCTCACAAATGAGGGTGGGATGTGGGGTGGTTCTGGGTCATGCTGAAAGAGCCTTTCTGCAAAGGCTATCTGTGACACAGGGTCTGGGGATAAAAACGGGTCTTCTGGTGTTTCTAGTGATGTTGGTTTGTCCCTGGTCCCCTCTGCCCCATGCTTTGCCTGCGTGGTGACCATTCTGTGGCTGTCCGGAGGGATTTTAGGCCCCAGGCAGCTCTGCTGTCTCAGTGCAGATCTGTAACATGGCTAAAGGTGTAGTATGGTTGCTTGGCATGGGAGGCTCGCCCTCTGCAGCCTTCAGTCTGCTTCCTCCACCAAATGCAGCTCTCTCTTCTCTGCTTTCCCACAGAAAGCAAGATTTCCTCCTTGCAGACGTTTTGGCTGGGAAAACCCCTCTTCTGCTAGGCTGTGCACTGACTGTCCCCAAGTCAGCAACTTTGTTTACATGCACATTCATTAATCTTGTTTAAACTATCAAGCCATCAGTTTCAACTGTCTCTGGGGAGACGATGCTCCAGAGAGGGAGCATTTGCTATTGGGAGTCTTCTGAGCCTCTGAGGTGGTCTTTGGCAAGGAACTCAAGTGATTTTCTTGAAACACCCTGCAACTTGTGGTTTCCCACCACCACCTTTTATTTATTTGATGTAGCTTTTCGAAAGGCTCTGGTCAGTATTTACAGTGATGGATGACAGCCACTATATTGCAAAGAACAAAAGCAGAAGTGTCCCAGATGATACACTACAGCTACAGATTCACTCTCTTCTCGCAGTGCTTGGTTTCATTTCCCAGCTCCTGCGCAATTCTCCAGCATCTGTCTCTCCCCCACCCCATCCAAGGCCAACTACCTTCAGGGAATTCCCAGTGTTGGAGGCTGCAGGGCTGCCGGGTTTCATTGCCATTTCTCACTTGGGGTAGGGATGATCTGCCCTATTTGAGTTGCCTTACCCCATATCTCAGCACAGACACTAGGAACCTTAGATATTTTAAAGGATGATGAGGGATGGTTGAAGAAAAGCTCTTTCCACCCTGGCCTGGTTTCAAGCTAGACTACTAACTAGCCCTGCTGATAGGAAATCAAATGCAGGTGGCTTGTGGCAAAAATTAGTATCTTCTAGCAATCTCGTGTGCCATGGGACCAGTGTTTAAAACTGTGCTAGTGTGGATCGAAGCAAATAATGACCATAAAGAGCCATTGGTGAGTCAGTCTCATACCAAGAAGTGCTCAGATCTGCAGCTCAGCTTGGCAGCAGTTGCAGTGGTGACTGGAGAAATGGGAACAGCGTTGCAGCTATTGGGATGTGGAAGAGGGAGTACAAGTCCTGTAGCATGATGTCAATGCAGCCAGGCTCTGCCCCCTTCCCTCCTGCAAGGACCATGTTTTAATTTCTCTCTGAGCTGTGTTCATTGAGGATCCTGGGCATTACTCATGAGTGATCCTGTGTTACAGGAGTTTCAAAATCCACCCTTGCTTGGAGAGGTGGTCCTGGAGAAGAACAGGGGATGGGACATTTGGGCTTTGGAAAGGTGTGAGCTCATTTAGGAGGGTTGCAAAGGAGAACAGCAGGATTGATCAGAGGTTTGGACACCCTGACCTATAAGCACAGACTGAAGGAGCTTGGGTTCACTGCAGAGGCAAGAAGCTTCTAGGAAGAGATAAGATGGTCTCCAAATGCATAGAAGGCTGCTGCAAAGAGGAAGTGAAGGAACTGCTCTCAGAGTTTACTTTTGGTAGGACACGAAATCACAGGAGACCTTGGGGTCAGACATTAGGGGCAAATTCCATTTATCCAGAAGAGGCAGCTGGGGAAATGTTGTCTTCATTGCTGGAAACTTTTACAGTTAGACCAGTGCCTGCTGGAAAGATTTAAGCAGCACTGGCCTATTCTGGTCTATTGGGTTCCCAGTGGGAGAGGTGGGCTTTCTCTGGCTTATGTTATTTCTCCAAGGGCTGCATGAAGTCACAGGGAATGTGATCTTGGGGGCCCTTCTAGAAGGAGGAGGCGGAAGGGAAGAGTCACACTCTGAGTTCCCCACTCATCTTTTGAATGTGTGACATGAGGCACCCCATGGCCACAAGAAGCCCTTCTTCCCTGGTGCAAATTCAGGAACTGATCTAGTGTCCACGGCACGAAGCTGTCTTGGGAGCGTGCGAAGAGGTTGGCAGGCCTGGCTGAAGGAAGCAGATCTTGCATTGTGTCCTTGAACCCCCTCTGAAGTCAAGCAGGCTGTGCAGATGCCAATAGCAGAGTGAAAGTCTTCAGCGGTGAAAAAAGACATCCTTACTGTCACTGGGGACCATCTGGGCCACACACTACTGTGCTGGTGGCAAGGATTTTGGCAGCTTTGGATTTGTTTCACCAGCACAGTTTGAGACTTGAGTTTGGAAAAAAAGCAACCCAAAGAGAGAAAAGTGCTCTTCAGGGGAAATGTGAAGCCAAAGAGTTTAGCATCAAATGCCTTTTGAAAGCAGCTGTGGTGCCTTGTTCAGAGATAAATAAAGGCTGGGTTTAAGTGGGAGAGCTGGCTGGCAGGACACGCTGTTCCCATCTCACCAAATGTATTCAAGACCACCTGTCCTTGCAGGGCTAGGTTCCCCACAGAGCTGCTGGAGGAATCGTGGTGGAGCTGAGCATTTTGGCATGCTCGTTCCAAACGGCAGGAGTGTGTCTGTGTGGGAGGCGCTGGGCATACCTTGCTCCACTGCTTGCTCTGTCCCGGATGGAGTGGTTTGTCCATCCAGCAGACAGGAGGGCTCTCTCTCACCCCAAAACAGATCACATTTCTTCCTTGCCTCTCCCCCAGGCTTTCGAGCCAGCCTGGTGCAAAGTCTTAAGAAGATACAAAGAGCTTAGAGAGGGCATGAGATCTGCATTGTGTTAGGGCCGGGTGTCTCTGGTTCACATCACCTGGATGCTGCACATATGTGCATGCAGTTTTTTGTCAAAACAGGCTGGGCAAATGGAGGGTGGGAAGACAGCTGTGTTACGAACCCTTTTGCTCTCACAAAGGTGGCCTTTTGGGGCCCCATCTCCCACCACACTGCTGTGTGAGCACGGTGTGGAGCCGTGCTGCAGTGCTGGTCTCCAGAGCTGCCTCTCCTTCAGACTGTTGACTGCACCCCTCACCCCACATCCCATGGAAAGTGCTCCTGGGCAGGGAAATTTCTTTAAAACATAGTGACCTCAAGCACGAGCTCCTTCCCCAAAAGTGGCTGCCATAGACTGAGTGTTTGCCAGGCTCCTGACACACAGCCCCATGCTCAGAGCAGAGGCAGGACTTGGTGTCTTGGGGAGGGGGAAGCCCTACAGCGCTTCTTCTTTCTCTCCAGAGAGCTCAGAGAGGGACCCGTCTACCTGGTGGTTTTATTCCACCCTTGTGAGATTTCGAGATGAGGATATTTGAGTGGGAGACAATTGTGAGAGTTTGGCTGGCAGGAGATCTGCACTGCCTGGCCCTGTGGGTAGGTTCAAATGAAGGCTGTGATGTTTGGTTGGTGAAAGGCATATGAGTCTAGAGGAATTTGACCAAAACTGGTCCTGAAGTGACCATGCTCAGCGCTTTAACAGAATGAGGAACAGCTGGAGGGGGAAACATCTGGAATAGGACCAGAAGCCAGACACACTCCTAAACAAAAGAGAGACATGGCCTTGGAGAAGAAAAGAGACATGTAAATGGAGACAGAAGAGGCCAACAGCAGGCTGGGTTTCTCTGTATCTCATTTGTCTTCCTTTTGCTACAACTGTCTAAAGTAAATACTGGGGGGCTGTGGTGTGCCAGAACAGGCTGGGCCATTCATCACAGGCTGTGCTGGCTGTTGGGACATGCCCGTGCAGAACAGAAGCTCCTGGCTGTCCCTAGGGGCTTTGCCTCACTTGCATCACCCATTTTGAGGCTGCAGCCTTTCCTGTTCTGCATGCAGGCAAATGCAAGCAAAGAGCTGCTTCTTTCAGGCAGGGCATTAACCCCAGCCCCGCAAATGTGACCCCACGGTGCTTTTCTACAAGAGCTCTGGCCAGGTTTCAGTAGGGTCATTGCTCTCTCTGCTCATAGCTCAGTTCAAGAGGTAATTCCTCCTAGGGCTGGATCTCTCCCCTTGCAGAGTATTACTGAACACAGTCAGACAAGCCTTCTGGGTCTACCTCACTGATAATTCACCTTCCTGGGCCAGTATTTTCCACTCTGAACCATCCCAATCTGCTTGGGATTGCTTCTCCTCTTCAGGAGGCTCACTTTCCTGCCCTAGACAGTGTGTTTGAGGATGGAGGGCAGGTTAGGGGAAACATTTTGACATCACTCTGCTACCAAGGGCTTACTCCAAAAGCCAAGAGAGCTAAGCTGGGTACCAGCTCTTGTCTGAAGAGTCCATAGCTCCATGCCACACTCATGTAGGTCATCAGGGACAACATGGACAGATAGTCAAATGCAGAAATGCCCAGGTGAGCTTTTTTCTTGGCTGCAGGGACACAGAATCACAGAATCACAGAATGGCTGAGCTTGGAAGGGACCTCTGGAGATCATCTAGTCCAACCCCCCTGCTCAAGCAGGGTCACCTAGAGCACGTTGCCCAGGATTGTGTCCAGACGACTTTTGAATATCTCCAAGGAAGGAGATTCCACAACCTCTCTGGGCAACCTGTTCCAGTGCTCAGTCACCCTCACCATGAAGAGGTTTTTTTCTTATGTTCAGACAGAACTTCCTGTGTTTCAGTTTGTGCCCATTGCAAAGTTTGTGCCCATGGTAAAGGGAGCTGGAGGAGGCCCCAGAGACAATGTTTTCATTCCCAGTCTTCCTGTGGGACACTTCTGCCTGAGGATTTCCAGGCAGAGGGTGACCAGAACCAGGAACAAGTAGTCAGAGAGAGCAAAGACAGAGTCAGTGGGGACAGAGCTGTCAGGAGGGCAAGGGCAGCACAGGACAGGAAAGCTGGGGAAGTCTCCAAAGCAAATGGTGTATCAGCCTGGTATTCCTACCAGGGCACAAGAGCAAAGAGCGGAAAGTCCCTGGCTGGCTCTTCTGTGCCTGATAAGGCAGGCTGGCTGTGTGCCCTGCTGAGGATGGACTTGCTTGTGGAGCCTTTGTTACAGGAAACAGAGGGGAGAGGCTTCAGGATAGCAGTCAGAGTGATGGGAAAATAAATGAGGCTCCAAGCACAGCCGCAGTCTTAGCTGGGCTCTTGAACTACATGGGGAAGTTGTTGCAAGGTTTTCTTGTGCTTTTTCTTATGTATCTAGTAGTGGTCTCTGCTGGAGAGAGATCCAGAGTGATACGGCCTCTGCTCTGATGCAGGACAGCCTTCCTTAGGCTGTGTCCTCTGTCCTTTGCACTGCTAAACTTCATCCCATATCTATTACATTAATTTCATCCTGTAAGATACCCTAACACTCCTCTGAATCATCAGTGAATGTCACTAACCTGCTCCCACATTTTGTGCTATTGCCCCACATCCAGCCCCATCAGGTCCCCAAGCAGCTCTCCAAAGGACCGAGGACCCTAATCACTGCCCTTTCAAAACACCCTGCTGCAGCATACCCTCACCCTCTGACTTATCCACCTCCCTCACTAATACTCACCTCCTCTGGTCTTGCCAAAACCAAATGGCGTCTCTGCCTGCAACCTTCTTTCCACTCCCATGTGCCTCATGATGCACCCCTCCAGGCAGGATTTACCGGGCAGAGCAACTGTGTGGGTAAGTGGGAAGCTTTGGTTTAATTAAGGTATGATTAAAACGCACCAGAACTGCACAAGGCAATGTAGGAATCAGGTCTAGCACTCCTGTGGGCAGCAAACACCTGGCTGAAAATGGGGAGCTGTTGTGTGTTGGTGCAGAGATGTGCAAGGAGGCCAACAATAACAGGGTCAGTGCTGAGGGGTCCCAGGAGAGCGGGGAGGGTCTGTGTTTGGGAAATGGGGCTGTATGCCAGGATGAGGGGTACCAGCAGTGCTGGGCTAGCAGAGGGCTGCCAGGTGGCCCTGTCCTTGGTCCCTGGGAGGTTTTCACCTACTGAGTGCTTGTCACATCCTGAGGAAGTGGCACGGCTGCAGACGGAGCCATAAGCTTTGTCTGGGAGGGAGCATGCCAGCTCCTTGACCTGATGTCCTGCAGGGCAAGAACTCCCCTGGCTCCCGGCACTGCCCGAATAATGCTGTACCAAATGATCTTGCCTCTCCAAAAAATCCCAGCCGGCAGAAAAAGTCAGCCACCCACCGGAAAAGAGAAGGAAGACACTGCTGAGCCTCTTCTTGCCTTTGTTTGGGTGGGCAGAGTCCAAGGCTATCCACAAGCTCTTCCTGGCCATGCGCATGTGTCAGCACATCCTGGAGCCAGACAGGAGCTGGCAATCAAGAAAAGCAAACTGAAAAGGACTGTGCTTGAGGGCATTCAGTCATCCAGGGGGGCCCAGGACTCAGGACATGATGGATGAGGTTGTGCAGTCTTTTTATGCACTCCCTGCACTACTATTTGCTCATGGTGATGGGCCCTTCTACCTCTTTACAGTAAAGAAATGGTTTATCCCTGCTGCCTGGGGAGGCTGAGGTAGCAGGTCTGGTACAGTGTTTCTGAGCAGCCTGGAACACATTAGGAGCTGACTTCTGCACAGAAAACTGCTGATGGGTCACTCTACCACATTTTAGGCTTTTTTTAAAAAGATTAAAAGAAAGTGATTTCTCATGACAGAGATGCATGTGGTGAACACAGCAAGCCTCAGAGCTGTGCACAAAGTAAGGGGCTGCTCTGAGTGATGCCTGCTCTCCACCTAAGTCTTTTCCAGCAGCAGTTACTGCATCCCACGTACCATTTGTGGAGGGGCAAGAGCATGCATGGTTATCTTCTGGAAAGACACCCATTTCCTCCAGGGAAAATGGGGTTCAGGGGTGGCAGACCTACTCTCCCATTTGTGGCCTGCCTGGTCTACTTAGAGGAGACTGTAAACTCTTTAGGAAGGGGACTGGCTTTTGCTTTGGGGCCCAAAGTAGGTTTGAGGCTCTAAACACCATCCACAACAGCGATGACTCCTGCATAGCTTGGACTGGCACATGTGGCTGACACGTGCCTGTAGTCTGAGTGTTGATGGTCCTTGCAGTGTGCAGGAAACCCAAGCCATCATGCTGAGTGCTAGCATTGGCCACTGCAAATGTATCAGTCCCATCCTTCCCCTCTACTGTCCTGGAGCCCCAGGAGAAGACCACCATGCTCCTCCAGGCCAGGGAGCTCTGCTTTGGTCACATAGAGCTTGTCTTTGCAAGAGGTTCTATCTCAAGGACTCTGATGTGCTGAGATGGGTCCACAAGCCTCACATCCTGTCACTCTGGGAGTCCTTCTTTCCTCTTATTGCACAAATAGCAATATTGAAATGCTTTCCAAAACTCTGATAGCAAAAGAGGTGTTTGTGGAGAGGCCAAGGGAGCTCAGCACGTGATGCCTTTGAATGCACCCTGGAGCTCATGGTAAAAGGATTTGCACAGCACACAGCGAGCATGGGAGGAAGTTGAAATCCCCATCCCAGCATGTCTCTGCTACTCTTCTTTAAGGTCCCAAGATTGTACAAATAAACACATTTCTGTCCTGTATCAGCTCAGGGCTGATGGCCCTGAGCCCTACATGGACCCCTTCATCTGCTGCTTGATGCCTCACTCCAAACTATGCTCCAGCCCGTGGCAAGGAATCACAAGGGTGAGGCAAGGGTGTCATCACATTGGTGCTCCAAACATGAAGCTACCTAGTGCTGCTACCTGGCTTTGGCCCTGGTGCCACTGTGAAAATATACCTCATCGTCCAAGTGTGGTTGTCTGGTTGTCACCAGGTTGTGCATGACCTGTGTGAGGATGCTGAAAGCCACCTGGTTTACAGACGGATGGGACAAGACCCTTGCTAAGGCCACAGTGAATGCATGGCAGTGAATAATTCGCAACTAATCAAGGATGTTTTTCAATGAGCTTTGAGCTACACACAGCTAATGTCTCACACCGGCACTGTTTACCTCTATGGCAAAATAAACTGCTGATTACACAGCAGTAGATTAAAGGGCTCTTAATGTCTTTATTGGGTACAAGATACACAGATTCAGTCCGGTAACTGTCTTCAAGGAAAAAAAATTAAAGGCAGTACTAAACGATCAAGGGAGAACTCAGCACTTTATCAGCCTTTTTACAATCTGCTCAGGTTTGCAGATTACACAGCCCTGCGTGCATTCGTTTAAAGAGTAACGATGCTATAATTCAGGTTCATATCCTTAAAGGAACATCTGCAAACCCACCACCCCTGGGGTCCTTGCCCTCCCTCCTCTCACACAGTATCAGCCAGGACATAAGTCAGTGGCTGCATTTTGTAGGAACGCTGATTGCTCCTCTCTCATGGAGGACACTGAAGCGCCATTGAGGGGCTCTGGACTGCAGGGCAGAGAAGCTGCTGTGGCCCTGCTCAGATGCGACCAGGCGTTTATTGGGTGAAGCTCTCCAGCTGACAACAAAGGCCCAGATCCTAAAGACACCAAGAGACCAAGCTTCCCTTGCTGGCAATAGGAGTGAAGCTTGGCTGGGCGGCACCCCTCCTAGCTATGCTGTTTTTGAATTTCAGCTGCTGGCTGTCACCACGATCCCTGGCCTCCTTCTGTGCAATTGTTCTCTGGATTTTCTTCATTTCAGGATCCCAGCTGTGCTTTGGGGAAGGGTGTGGGGATTATTATTAAACTGGGGAATTACAGTAGTGGTGGCAGTGGCTTGTGTCAGAGCCTGTGCTGGGAACTTTCATTTCCCTTTGCCACGAGTGCCCCAGCAAAGGCAGCAGATCCTTTCAGACATTTTTCCTTTGAAATGGCTGCCCCAGTTCCCAGTGCCTTCAAGAGGAAATGAAAGCAAGAACCTTCAAGTACTGGTACCTTTTTCTTTGGTCTCCAGACCTCTGACAGCCCTTAAATCTCTTACGGGCTTCCAGGAAGTCCTACAGAGCAGAGCACACTATATCAGTGAAGCAGGTCTGCAGATCACCCATCAGATTTTGATGGCGCTGCCATGGACCCTCAGACAACAGCTTAGGAATTGCTGCATTTAAAGTACTGTGCAGAAAAAGGGCAGATCAAAATGTTATTGATTGCAGAACTTGATCCTGGAGCAGAGCCCAAATGCTTATGCAACAGGAATAAACAAACACAGCTAAAATACCGCAGGAAGCGAAGGCCACTAACCCACCGCAGGACCTAGCCACAGACAATGCCGTCTCCTTTGTCCTTCCTTAACTCTGAGGCCTTGGTCCCTGCTGGTGTCCCCTTCTGTAGGTCACAGAAGGCTGCCATTCAAGCAATGGTGACATATGAACTGTACTAGGTTTCCTTACATTTGTTCTTTTGCATTGGACTTAGCCCTTATGGGCTCTGTAGCTCAGCAGTCATCTTTAGCCACAGTATGAGCAGGAGTCTAAGCTTCCCTTCCAGTGGCCCCTAAACACATAGCGGTGTCCACCCCAGGACATTAAGTTGTGGGGATGGGAGTAAATGAAGCAAATGTTCCCATGTGCTGGAACATTATTGTCCATGCTGAAAAATCCTCAGCACCATTCCTGGCAGGTTTTGGTTCAGGTCAACTAGCCTTGCACCAAACAACCACCTGAGGCCAAGCACCTTTTCCAGTAGGCAGCATGGATGCAGCCAGGGAAGGTGAGAGAGTTTAATAGCACAGAGGCCAGCTATCCCATGCCGGTTGGCCCCAGGGCCAGAAAGCAGTCCCAGGCACAGCTGATTTCCTAGTATGGATGTAGCTGGAGGGTCCCTGCTTTTTTTCTGTATAGTCTGGTTTCTGCATGATGCTTCCAGAAGGGCTTCAAGTGTGTCATGGCGAGTTATTGCATTTAACCCCCTGAGAGGCTGCAAGGAAAGCCAGCTTGGGCTGGAGATGCTCATCCCTTACCTCTGGGCACAGAAAACTTATTTCTCCAGACCCTCAGCTACCCTGCCTGCTCACGCCTCCCATCTGTCACCTCCTGGGGGGATCTGAACCATCATAAAGGGAATGAACAGCTCCATGACCCTCCGCTCAGACCAGCACAGCCCCTCTGCGTCTGTAGTCACTGCTCCACATCACAGGCATGGCCAAGACCCCTTGAGAGTCCACAGTGAGAAGGATGCAGGTCCTTGGCTGGAATAGCTTGGTGCAGTTTCACTGCCATCTCCGAATCATTGGTTGCTTTCTGCTAAAGGATTCTCTCACCTGGCAGCACCAGGTGAGGGATGTGGATGGTGTAACTCTGCTGCAGGCAGCAGGGAACATGGCTGGCCAGCTTGCTTTGGAACCACTGGCCTGCTGGTTAGCTTGGTACCAGTCAGCACCACAACCAAAGCAGGCTCCAGCCTCCAAGGACCTGAGAAGGGGAGAAGGCAAGGTGAGGGGACTGAGGGGGTGCCTGCTGCTCATGGCAGCCTGTCACCCTTTACAGATGCCACACAGAGGCAGGAAGTGTTTTTGCTTGGTGAAAGCCACCCAGGATGAAAAGACCAGAACCTTTAGCCTACAGGGAAGGGCCAGACCAGCTCCCGGGACCTGGACTGGAAAGCTGAAATCAGACACGCCATAGCAGTGACGTGACATCCTTAGGTAAAGGGAATTACCCATCCCTCTGTGTCCTCAGGTCAGGAGTGGGGTGGAGTCGAAAGTCAGACAGGAGCGATGAGTTCAGGTTAGTAGAGCAGGGCAATATTCGATGGCCTGGGGCGTACCAGCATGGTCTCTGATGTAGTGGCTGTGCAGGCACGCAAGCTGGAAAAATATTTCCTATTGGCTCAAACCATTCTGGATTTGTAAATTATACCTGCCAGAGTAATGCAACCGCATCTGTGCTGAAGTACTTTTGCTCTCCTGCCTTCAGAGATTGTGACTTTGGCAAAGGTGTGGGGAAGCTTTTAGCTATGGGGATGCACCAGAGCCCATGCAGTCCATGTTGTCACTGCCTCTGCCCTGATCCCAAAGTCCCCAGACACCAGCACGTGCCAACACAAGCGCTGGCAGGGAGCCCAGCTCTCCTGGAGTGAGCCAGAAAGACTTTTCACTTGCTATGCTTGTGGTTCAGTGGTCATCACAGTGGGTCAGTGGGTTTCGCTGAGGCTTGCTGCCCTGAGCCACATGCTGCATGCTGGCTCCTGACAGTTCTCACAGTTTCTGTTTCCCAGTCAGCCTCCTCCTTTCATTTTTTTACATTTTCTCTTTGACTATAAAAAGTCCCAAGAGGGACTTCCCAGTCCTCGCTGAGGAAGACATAATAATCCCTTCCTGAAGGAAGCATCCAGGAAGCCTGAAGGACCCTTCTCATCCCAGAGTAAATGATGCCAAACAACATCCCCAGGCAGGAAATGTTGGAGGCAGCAAAGGAGGTGATGCTGCCAGAAGTGGGGCTCCTTAGCACTTCGTGGAGGAAATACAGCTGCTACTGTTAGTTCATTAACATGCTGGGTGGTTCCTAGGAATGGCTCCTTTTACAGCCACACAGAGAGTGCACCCTGAGGCACCTTTACCAGGCAGACTGTTTCCTACGTTCCAGTTTGCGTTTCTTGATGCACACGTCCAAACATTGCAGAGCATTAGAGCCCCAGGTTTTCCATGAAAGCAGGTGGCACACTGCTAACTGCCAAAAGTCCCTTTGTGGCCCTCCAAGAAACACTTCAAGTGGGAAGATTTACTTCTTTCCGTTCTGCTGTCTGGAACTGCTCTCTCTCAGAGGTGACTACCAGAGATCTTTGTTTTAGACACAAAATCTTCTTTTGAGACTTCTCTTCCCCCAGGTGAATCTACCTATATGGTGGCCCAGGGGATCTCTAGGAAGATTTGCATTCAGGTTCTTTACTCTTGGATGGTGCTGGAGGCTGTTGATCCTGTACAGCGGCTGAGTTTGTATCCTGCCACAGAAGCAGTCCCCTACATGGGACAGACACAGCTGATTAATATGATGCATTTCTCTCCATTAGTGTTCAGAGCAGACCTCAGCATTGCCTAATTGGTTTGATTTGTCTGCATTAAACATTTACTATCTATGGTTAACTCTTTCATTAACTATGAGGCATCATGTTTAACTGCACAAAAACATTGTAATGGTTCCAGAGCCAGCAGGAAACTCACAGAAAACTTCTGTGCAACGTTAATACTAGAAACCACAAGATAATCTAGGGCTGAGTACAAACAAACATGCACAAGCCTGGAAATACATTTGGGTTGGCAAAAATATCAGACAAGTGTGCACATCCACCTGCACAGCCTTCATTCCTTCCTCCTTCATTTATACAGGCATAAGGGCTTGTACATGGACCTGGGGGTTTGCTGTCATGCAAGCAGGAATGGGCACACTTTTGGCTTATGAATCACAGAGTACTTAATTCCCAGCAAAGCCTTTGGGTTTGTTTAGCTTTGTGGCTGCCCCAGAGTTCATGATATTACCCAGGGTTAACAAGTTGTGTCTCTTGTATATATAATTGACACTCAGACCCATGAGCACAAGATGAGGGATGGATCTCCTATGATGGGGGCAAAACCAGGCAGTTAGGAAACAAAAGCAATTTAAGAAATGACAGAGAAAGAAACTGGACCCTGAAAATTTGAGTTGTTTGGTTTTTATTCCTTTTGAACCATTCTTTCTTTCTGTCTCTTGGACAAGGTTTGGATTGAGAAAAACCTTTGCAAAAGGGAAAGTCGAAACATCCTGTTTCAAAGTTGTCGCAATGAATCATTCCAGCCCTGCTCCCTTTGGAAATTGCAATGGAAAGTTCTGACACTTCCCAAATTTCTCCCTCTTGCTCCTGCATCCAAAGCACTCTCCTCTTCCAAACTGACCGGTTACAAACCGCATGCAAACTTCGCCTGCCGCTAACCCGGCTTTTGTCCAAACTGCTCCAGGCTTTGCATCTCAGGGTTACTCTAAGTTGCCGCACGGGGTAGATTTCCCCTCATCCGAGGAACAGCTGCGAGATCGCTGCCAGGCAGCTCCGGCCGACCTGGCCTCTCCCAGCCCTTTGCCCCGGTACAGAGAGGCCAGAGAGGCCGTTCACCCCCTGCTTTGCTGTCAGGGAAGTTTTCTCAGCCTCCTTTCCCAGGGGAAGGAAAATAATTCCTTTAGAGGCTGTTTTAAAGGCAGGGTTTGCCACCTAGTGGGAAAGTAGGGTCTGGGCATCCCTCTTCCCTGCTCAGGGCAGTGGTGGGCCCAGGGTTCACCCTATTTTTAGCATTTTAGGAGCCGCTGGCGCGAGACAGCCCCATACTCCTGCCGGCCCATCGTGCAGCACCAATCCCCGCTCCTTTGCCCCGCCGGGATCATTTTGGGGTAACCTGCCTCCAGGGAAGATGCCCCCGGACCAGCGTCCCCACGCAGCCCCAGACCTGCATCCCCCACAGCACCAGCCATCCCGAGGAAAGGCCTTCCCGGGGCCCGGGGCCGTGCAAGGGCTGCCACAGGTGTCTCGCCCTTGCGGGGCACCCCGCAGGGGCATTTTTGTACCCCACAGAAATAAAGAAACCAGGTTTTGAGCACCGGGCCTCTGCGGCAGGCGGGGATGGCGTCGGGCCGGGCCGGCCCTGGCAGCCTCCGCGTGGCGGCAGGGCCCCCGCGGGGCTGCTCTCCCGGCCCCACTGCCGCCGTGGGCCTGCCGAGCTGGGGGGATGGTGCCCGGGGGATGGTGGGTGGCCGGAGGGGGCGGCCGGAGGGTCCCCCCCACCGCCGCGGGCCGGGGGCCTCGGAGCAGGCCGCTGTCGTCATGGCGACGTGGCCTGCGGGGCCTGCCCTGCCGCCTGCTCCCTCGGAGGCACCAGGAGGGATTCGGGGGCCGCCGGCGGCCCCGGGAGCCCGGCCCACCCCCCGTTCCCCCCCTGCCCCCCGTCTCGCTGGTGAGCGGCACCCTGCCTTCTGGGGAGGGGGGGCCTTATGGCGGGGCAGGGGGCATTTCCATGCCTGTGGCACAGCGGGGCCCGTGGCCAAGCCTGTGGCTCCTGGCCCCCATGGCAGGCCGGCGGGGGTGGTGGTGGTGGTGGTAAATGCTGCAGTGCCAGCTCAGCTTTTTGCGGCCCGTTGCCATCCTCAGGGAGCTCGCTGGACCCTTCGCAGCCAGCCATGGATGCCTTCATGGGTAAGGATTGCCAGCCCAAGCTCCCAGAGCAGTGCCTTGTGCCTGACATCCGTGAGGAGCTGAAGGAAGGACTCTGGAGTGGGGGAGAAAGCACCATGTCCCGAATAAACAGTGCCTTCCAGGTCAGCAGCCTCCCTGGGTGTCAGTGCCATCCAGGTTGCCATTCTCCTGGGAGATCAGGGCCTTCCAGGTCTCCATCCTCCTGGGAGTTCAGGGCCTTCCAGGTCGCCATCCTCCTGGGAGATCAGGGCCTTCCAGGTCTCCATCCTCCTGGGGTGTCAGAGCATCACAGAGGCACTGATGGTGTCTCCTGGCTCTGTGACCCCATTTCTGCTAAGCCCCAGGAGATCCCAAGTGTAGACATGGATCCATCACTTTTAGTGCCATAGCATCTCAGGGTGCTCAGAGTGGGGCTGCTGGACACAGAGGTGAATATACCAGCATGTGTGAGGAGCTCAGCTGCTGCCATGTCCAGCAGATGTCCCAGTGGCTGGGATTGCTTGTCCCCTGGGAGGACTCTGTGTGCTGTAACCCTGCAGAGATGCACAAGAATCCCAGTCATGTTTAATTTTGGCCAGTCATTTTCAGGATGCAGTGAGGGACCCTGCTGCATTGGCCTGTCTGTCTGTCTTCCCTGAGAGTGCAAAACCCCAGGACCTGTTCAGTGAAATCCAGGGAGCACCTGAGTCCCTCGGCTGGTAGAGGAGCACCTGTGTAGGGCTAGGTCGTGCTGTCTGCACTTCTTTTCTTTTTATCCATCCCTGCAGACAAAGCAGCTGATGCAACAGCTCATGGAAGCAGGGGAAAGTAAGATGGTGGGAGGAGAGCAGGTAGGGTGCCTTCCTCCTCCCATCTCCCTGCTGGGAGCACACTCCCTGTCCCTCCCAAAAGTCATCCCTCAGAATGTTTCCAGCTCTGTTTCAGTCCCCACAGTTCTGGCGACAGCTGGAGGAGGAGATGGAGTTTATGCCAAAGAGGAAGGGGAGAGGTCATCTCCAAGCAAGTGACATGGCAGCATCTAGAAGATCTGGGCCAAGCTTGGGGGAGCACTGCAGGGGCTAAGGGTGGGGGTCCAGGTGCCACAGAGCAGCAGAGGTGTGCATGGGGGGGATATGCAGTGGGTACTGTTCTGCAAAGTGATATGGCTGCATGTCTCCCCCTGTGCCACCACAGTTTGTGGCAGGTACATGAAACACTGTGAACTCTTGGTTGGACAACAGGCCTGGTTTTGGTGTAAAAAAGTCTGGCAGGGAAATACTGTGCTTTGTGAGCTCATCTAAAGTGCTGCTTCTGCTTTGAGAAGGGAACAGCCCTTTCCTGAGAGCATCATCAGAAACAATGCTTGGGTACAGCTAAGCTGCTGGCTTTAGCCTCCTGGCAGCTCTGTGTTTGTGTGTTGGGCTCTTCCAGGCCATGAAAGACAAAAAGTACCCTGGGGGCAGGGAGGGGGCCAGCCCCAGCAAAGAAAGAAAGAATCAATCTTTTAGTGCAGGGAAAAGCCTACAGTGGGGCACCAAGAAGAGATGTCTCAGACTTCTTTCCTTTCTTTGCCCCCTCCACATCTGTTTGGGTGCCAGCACGTCTGGCCTGGCAGGTGATGTCTCTCATTGTGCGGGGGGGCAAGGAGCACTGTCTCCCCGACCCATGTCCAGGTCTCCTCTCATGGTCTGCTCTCTGGATGCACTCTGGGAAGTGTGCTGTGGGAGACAAAGCCCTTCTTTCTTGCAGACATTGATGGGAAACCCACTGGATGCCTTCAGGGTGATGAAGTCACCTCACCAAGAGGTGAGTGGGTTCAAATCCTTGGGGTTTTCCCTGCCGTACAACCCATTTTCCCTCTTGTTTTTTTGACCGTGTCCTCTGGCCAGGTACCATAGCTCTGTCTATAGGACAGCTTGGTGGGGACTGGCTTTCAGACTCCCCAGCCAGCAGAGCCCTTGTGCAGGGGGAGACTCTGGGTGTCCTGGCATGGGCAGGGTGATTTGGACCCTCCCTGTTTTTCAGGAAAGAGAGAGGAAGATGGGGAAGGAGTTTGCAGGCCTATGGCAGCTAGAAAGGGAGGCAGATGAAGAAAAGTGAGTATGTATGATTTCAGGGGTCTCCAAGGGGCCAGGGGCTTTGACTCGCTAGCAAGACTCCAGACAGGAGTATCCCACTTGCAGGTGAGATGAAATCTATACCCAGGGTGAATGCTCAGCACTGCATTTTTAAGGCATTTTTGTTTGGATTTGCCATGTCCCCGGGGCAGGATGCCTGCTGCCCTCCCACCCCCAGTGCCCTGACAGTGTAATGTGAAAGCTGCTTGGTCCAGGGAGTTATGCTCCTTCTGGAAACGGCCACAAAACCTGGGGAACAGGGTCTGAGTCTGCCCTGGGATCCCTAACAGCTTGGGGGACTGCATTTACGAACAACACCATAGGAAGCTGCAGCCACTGTATCTTTTTGTTACAGATTTCTAGGGCAAGTCAGAACCACAGCCCAGAACAGCCCTCCTGTCCCTTGGACAAAGGGGGATGCTTCCTTCCCTCTCTCTCCAGGCCTCTTTTCTCTCTCCAGTGACAAAACTCACAGTCAGATGGTGAAGATTTCCATCTTCCCACTGCCTTAGCAGACTGTGACATTTCAAGGACGGTCTCTCAGCATTTCCTGGCCTGATTCAGCTCCTGAGGGGGATGCAACCCCTCTGGAGATGCCCTACTCTCTCCTCAGACACAGGGGACTTGCCCTGGTAATTATTTGGGCTCTGTCTCCTCACGTTAACTGTCGTGCTGTTTCCATGAGAAGTGGGTGTGTAGCTCACACCTGGGACTTGCTCCCAAACACTAGCCTTGTTCTACCTGTGGGCCTCCCCTTACCACCCTTATGCGTTTGGGCTTCACAAATCAGCCCCTGCACAATGAGCATCTTTAATGCTTAGGAGGGTGTTAGAGCATCCAAACTGTCTGTTCATTCATCCGTCCAACCATGCATCTACACGTTCATCCATCCTTGGCTCCTTCCTCCGACCCATGCATAGTTCCCACCTTGCTACTTACTGACTACATACGTATCCTTTCCTTTCTCCCTTGCCCAATGACCTATACCTCTGTTACATGCCCCTATATTTTCCAGGATCTACTGGGGTTGCTTTTACTTCTTCCCCTGGCTCAGGATGTGGAGGAGAGGGAAGCAGGAGCAGCCATGAGAGGTAAGTTAAGACTGTCTTGCTTTACAGTCCTGCACAGGCAACCCAGCCCCTCCCCTGCAAAACGCAGGCTGATCCTGGGAGTGAGGTGTGGAAAGGAGGGGATTGGGATTCAGGGACAGCACAGACATTTAGCAGGGTCTGTCACATTCAAGCAATCCAAGCATCACTGTACAACTGTCTATACCAGTGATGTGCTGCAGTGGTTTTGGTCCAGACTGACTATCATTTTCCCAAATAAGTCCTGGATGTGGCTGGGCTGATTCATCCCAGCCCTCTGCCTGAGATGCTCTGGATGGGGCTGCCCGGTGCCAGATGGAGACATGTAGCACAGACATGGGCCATTTGGAGCCTCAGTTCTGGGGACGTTCCCTGGCATGTTGCATTTCCTGCTTTAAACTTTGGGCCCACAATGGGACCTGGGCCCTGCTCTCCCATGCTTTCCTCCTGCAGGGCCTGGGCTGTTCCCTGCTGGGAAGTGGGACCTGTTCCCACTCCTTGGGGGAGTACATCCCACAGGCTGTCTTGACTTGACATGGCCTCAGCACCCCAAGGCCTAGGTCTTACCTTGTCCCCAGAGATCTTGGCACAGTGTCTGCCCTGTGGAGGGTGGGATCTTGCAGCAAAGCAAATTTGGAAGCGTCTCTGCCTACTCTGGGCAGGGTGTGTCCAGGCAGTGCTCCAGCCTGGAGCAGGAAGCCTCCTGCTAGCTCAGTGACTGCAAGTGTGAGCCACTGAAAGGCTTGAGCCCTGAGGAAAGTGCCCTGGCCCAGCGGTGGGATGGGGAGGTGCCAGTGTTGGGACTGTTTTCATGGTCTCTTCTTTTCCTCCTCTGCAGTTTGGAAGTGAATTTTGGCATCTGGAGCCCACTCCCTTATCCCAGATTTCTATGTACCCAGCCCTCCCCTTGCATCTTCACTGGTCCAGAGGAGAGCCATGTTATGTTCATTCATGTCCAGTGCCAGGTCACACACGCCCCTGGCAGCTGGGTTCCCAGAGTATGCAGCACCCAACATTAAACATCCTGATATCCCCAAGCACTGAGCTCCCTGCTTCCTTGGGGTCCCAAGTTGCCTGTGTGTCACATCTTCAGGATGCTGGTGGGGGCATGAACACACCTCTCAGCGCTAGCCTGAGCTACCTGCAAAGCTTGCCTGAGCTGCGGGGCATCCTGCCAAGCAGCCACCGTTGCCCTCCCCTGTCCCTCAGAGCGTGGCAAGCAGGACTTTGTGGCTGAGTGCAGAGCTCTCTCACCTGCTGTTCATCTCTCCCACTGCCAAATAGGTGCTGGGTCACATCTTTAAAGATTTCATCAAAGGGGAAAAGGGGCTGAACCCCAGGGTGGAGGGCAGTGGGGTGCAGTGATGAGAACCAGATGTGCATCTCCAGCCTGCAAGCTTTGGTGATCACACCCCGATCATCAAAACTGGGTGTCCCCACATCCTGGCAGGCCCAGCCACACTGAGGCAACTAAGGAAGGAGACAGAGGGCTTAGCATAGGGGGGGCAGCGCAGCTCTGGGTCCCCTCTGCCCATCAGCCTTTATTTCAGAGATTGCAGAGGATCTGAGCCTGCTCCTCACCCAGGGCTGAGCAGGGATCTGGCACACAACCTGCCCCATGGCATTTCCACAGTGGTACCACCTTTGCAGACCATCAGCTCCCCCCATTTCAGGAGGGGTCTGTGCGCTGGGGCTCCCAACGCATGCATGCTCAAGGAGAGGGGCAAAGCTTGCTGCAGTGCTCAGTCTGGACATCCCCATGCTGCTGCCCAGCCTTGGCAGCCTTTCCCATCTACCCGCCTGCACTTGCCTGCATGAAGCAGACATGCTTTGTCTTGTGTATGTGCTAGGCTCCAGTTGCCTCTGTACCACCCTGGCCAGCAGCAATTCCCTTTTATTTGGAGCAAGGCTGGATTTTCTGTAGGAGTTTATAAGCGGGACAGGAGATGGGGGCCAGAGCTGCCGGCTCACACTCTCTCCCATTCACTGGCCAATGCATTCCTGTGTCAAGAGCAGGTGTCAGCCTCTAAACCAGCACCATGTGCCTGGAAAACACTGAGTGCCGCTTGTAAACACCAAAGCCACGGATATGGGGTGCATATTGCATGTGTTCAACAGCATCCTACAGACAACCGGAGTCCTGATCCCCTCCACAGTAGTAGGGAAGGTGGTGATAAGAGCTGATTTCCAAGCAATAAGGGCTACCCATGTCATGCTGGGGATCGAGGAGACAAGGATGACCCTGGCACATTGGAAATGGGGTGAATGCTGGAGAGAGATGCTGCAGGCTTGGCTCTGTGCCTGCCCCATGCCAGCTCACCCTGCAGCTGGTGCAGGTTCAGCTGTGCAGCTGGATGAGCAGGGCAGCTCCGGGTACACACGCAGCCCCCTCTTCCCCTGTGCAGGCCCCAGCCAAGCCCAGAGGTTGCAGGGACCTGCCAGGGCACCAAGATGCTGCGATTCCAGCTGCGCGCACCCCAGCTGGGGACCAGAGCCCAGCAGGAGGTGATGGCAGCATGACACAGCTGGAGCTGGCAAGGTCTGGGATGTGCCTGGAGAGGGGATGTGGCTGTTGGGCCCAGAAACCCTGTTTTTACCTGTATATGTAGGCACACACAGAGCCCTCCCCAGCTCAGTGACCTGCTTTACCTGGACTGGGGCGAGTCCTGCTCCCATTCTGGTACCATACCAGGGATGGAGGACTGACCCTCTATCTCCCTCACCCAGGGCAAAAGTGCTCACCGGGGCTAGCGAGGGGCGGGAGCACTTCAAAGCTCAGCACTGGCATGGGCAGCCCTGTTATCCCAGCATCCAGGGCTGGGTGCGAAGGGGCGCCCAGTAAAGGCAGAACTGAGGGCTGGAGCACTGGTTAATGCAGAGGGGGATGTGGGGGCAGGCTTGGTGCCACAACCCATTGCAAAGGACACAAGGCTGCCCCTGCCCTCACCACCACGGCATTGCCCAGGTTTGATCCTGAACACCAGGACCCAGGGTAAGACTAGACTGAAGCCACATCCCAGGACCCAGCCCTGCCTCACTGTGCAAGAGCACCGCAGTGGGACGGATCCAGTGCACCCATGGCTGCCTGGGACCCCCAACAGCTCCTTCCTTGCCCCCCCGGAAGGGCCATGGGGAAATGCCCCACACCGTTCTGGCCCTGCCTTGCCCATGGCCCCCTGTGCAAAGCCCCATGACACTATGAGGTACAGCCTGGACACGCTCGGACGTTTTGAGGGGTCCTCCCCAACCCAGCCTTCACAAGGAGCCTTCAGAGATATCCTTCCCGCCGCCATGCTCCCACTGCACCCCGGGTTCAGGGGCAGCCCTGCGGCCCAGCCTGGAGTGACACATTTCCCCTGCTGTGCTGGCTGCAGGGCAGAGCCCCTGGACCCACCCTGCCCTGGCTCTGCTCCCCGCACTCCCTGCGCCAGCCAGCACCGCCACTGCCTGAATTTCCATCCAGCCCCATCTGGATCTCATTGGGCCATGGAGCCGCTGGCGCTGAGCACCAGGGTTGGGAGGTGCCAACACATGGAAATGATTACAGGGGCCGGGTTGAGCAGAGAGGAGGGGGCCCAGCCAGCACACTCCGAGCAAGGGGGGTTGTGCAGAGGGTCCTGTCCCTGCAGCAGGGCTGGTGAGGGCAGCAGCAAGTGAGATGTCCCAGCCAGGAGGCTGCAGCTGCCCTGGGGCATGTGCTGATGACTCTCCTGAGAGACAGGGAGGCTGGGGATGGGCAGAGCTCTGTCTTTTGGGGGTGTCCTTCCCCTAAGGACTCCTTAGCTTGCTGGGACATGGGCCAAGGCTTATGCACAAGGACCATCCTCTTCTGGCATTCAGCAAGGACTGGACCTGGCAAGGGTCTCTCTCAGCCCACCAACTCTCTGGGGAGAGGATGGAGTGAAGGCGCCCTGTTTGGGGACCAGCCATGTATGCATCTCCTTGCAAGGACCAAGCGTGCCCAAGCCAGCATCTCTCCTCCTGCCTGGCACCACGTACCTCTTCCCTGGTCCTGTATGACGTGCAGAGAGGTCCGGCTCAGGCAACACCAACACTACCCCCTTTATTGGGATCACTGCTCCTTCCTGCCTCGGCGTGGAGGCGAGCCTTCTGCCTGCTGATGGCTGGTGGGGGGGGTGACGGGCCAAGGAGGCAGGCAGGGCTCAGCACTGCACGGTCACTGATGCCCGCAAACCAGCACCCCGCACCCTGTGCCCATGGTCCCCTTCCACGTGGCGCTAAGCAGCGAAGTGGGGCTGGCTCGGTGCCCCATCCCCATGTTGTATAGCAGCGCCTGGCAGTGGGGACCGGCCCATCGCGTTGAGTCTGAGATGTCTCCAGCTGGCTCCTGGCGGGCACAGGCAGCCCTAAGCTCCTCAAAGCACAGCCTCTCTCCTTAGGGTCCATCTTGCGCCCAAATGGTGCTGGGGCTCAGGCAATGTCCAAAGCCAGGCCCTGCTCCATGCGGCGGGGAGCCCTTCTGGGGCCAACAGTGGTGTCAAGTCCCGTACATGGGTGAGTAGGTGCTCAGATGGGGGAACGGCAAGGCTCACTACAGGATCTGGGCCTCTGCAGAGAGAGAGAGAAGGCAGAGGGGTTACAAGGGGCACAGCCCCATCTCCCCCTTCCCAGGGGGGCAGGCCTGCCCAGACTCGGGGCGCGTGGCACAGAGCCCTGCCCTGCACACACGATCGCAGCCCCTCGGCACTCACTCGGCAGAGCCTTCAAGTGGGTGGCAGCAACCAAGAAGTTGTGGGGTTTGGTCTCGTCTTTGCCGTGTTTCCTCATCCGGAGCCTGGGAACAGAGCAGGGTGGTTGAAGAACCCAAGCAGTCCTCCGTGGGCACAGGGAGAGTAGTGCCTGCCCAGGTCCCTGGTGATCCTGCTGCACACCCTGTCCAGCTGTGCCCAGCACATGAGCTCCAGGTGGCACAAGGGTCCTGCCACTAGACAGGGGCTGGGACAGGGACCAACCACACAGCCACAGTGCTGGCAGGGAGGGCCACAGCAGTGGTGGGATGACAGGTAACTTGTCAGAGTGGGACAGGATCCAGTGGGGCAGTGCCCAAGGGCAGGATTCAGATGGAAAAAGGCAGATTAAGGGGTCTCAGCACTGATTGCGGAGCATAAGAGTTTGGGGGTTTGGGTGGCACATTATTAGTGGCAGCATCTTTGGGGGATAGAGAATAAGGATCCCTGGATGTGGGCTCCTTAGGAAGACCCCAGGCAGGGTGTCGTATACAGCCAAGCCTCCCCACACTGCTTCCTCTCCCCGATCTCTACCTGGGGCAGCTTCAATCCTGCCCCACTCCCACTCCAGCAGCAGAGCTGATTCTGATCCTCCCAGCCAGGAACCTGTGCCCCTCCGCAGTGGTGGGCTGCTCACCAACATGTCCTGGCCAGCAGAGAGCCCAGCGCACCTGGAAGTATGGGCAGTGCCAGCAACTGGGCATAAACCACCGTATCGGGCTGGCCTCAAGTCTCCTTGGAGTGGGACCCACAGCACAAGGTTGGGGAGGGATGGGGGACCTTTGCTGGGGTGATCAGGGGCCAGAGTGGGGTAGAGATGGCAGCAGAGCTGATGGAGAGCATAGAGCTGGGAAAGCAGAGAGCTTTAGTGACAGAGCTGGGGTTGGCACCACTTCACACCCAGCCACAGCTTGCTGGTGCCACACAGCCCCCACTGAAACACGACCTACCAGACAAGGATGGTGATGACCAGAACGGCAGCCAGGATGAAGAAGGCAAAGATACCAAGGGAGACCAGGATGGCCACCTTCTCCAGTGGGTCGCTGCGATCTAGGACAGGTGGGCAGAGACAGACCATCACAGCCAAGGGATGCCACAGCCCCACATTCTGCAGGGACCCCGCAGCCAGGAGCAGATGGGCAGGCTAGTGCTGGGGTGGACCCTACCCTCCTTTGGGGCCTGCACCCACCCTGGAGAGCTGCTGGATCCCAGGACCTCCATCATGCCCCACAGCCCTCGATGCCCCAGGGAAAGGAGAGGCAAGGACTCGCAAGCTCCCTCCAGAAACCTCCCCAGCCAAGACCCTTGCAGACCCCGAGGGGCTCTAGGACCCTATTGCAGGCTCTTGGGCATGCTGACACCCTGCAGCTTGCCCAGCAAAGCGGAGACATGCAGGCACGGGGTCTCAGGAGATGGGACCTTTCCTCACCTGCTCCCAACCACACACATGCCCAGGCAGCCGGCGGCCCACTGGCTGTCCCCACTCCCGCCCAGGACCTCCCAGCTCTACTCACTGATGGGCTCAGGATTGGGAGCCTGCGAGGGCTCCTCAGCCAGGCTCTCCAGGCTGGCATCTGTAGTGGTTTCTTCACTCACCACAGTGGCAGGGTCTGGAAAGACACAGACGGTGGGCATCAGTCACCCTGGGTGCTGGCAGCACTGCAGGGACTCACACAGAAGGGTGTCCCTGGGGTCTTGCTGTGCCCTGGGGGTCCTGGGAGCCCCAGGGTGCCCCCAAGATGCCAAGGGCTTTGGGGAGCAATCCTCAAATCCCAGCAGCACAGCTGCAGCCTGCCATGGGGCTGCAGGGACTATGCCCTACAGCAGGGCTGGGAACTGGGGCCACTTTGCCCCCTTGCAGCTGCGCCTCTTGCCGTGGGGAGTGTTTGGATGGTGCACGTAGCTTTCTTGGGTCAGCTTTAAGGGTGAAAATCATCCGCTTTGTTTCTGTGGCACCTGAGAGGTGGGCATGTTCATGGGGCTTCAGGAGCTGGAGTTTGCCCTGAGCCCAGCCCTGGGTGATACTCGAGGGAGGAGGGATGTTGGAGGGAAGGGGCTGGAGAAGGGCAGGCCAGGGTGCTGAGGGGCTGTGGAGACGGATGGCGCAGCCCTGTAGGGATGCTGAGGGCTGCAGCCTGCCCCTATCCCACACCTCTGACTGGTGTCGCCCGTGCCTCCGCGCTCCACTCGCTCCAGTTTCCTGCGTCTAGGAAATCCTTCGCACTGACTTGGACCACGTGTTCCAGCCCTGCGAAGGCGTCTGTGATCACCTCGGAGAGGTTCACTGTCTCCACCTGCACGGCACAGAGGGGAGCCGCTGAGCGCACAGAGATGCCTCCGGCCACCCCCAGGGCTTGGGCGACCTCCCCAGCCCAGCTCACACCCGTCGTGACCCATCCGGACCCTGCACTGCCCTCCCAGTGCCACATGGTCACCCTGCTCCTGAGCCAGCTCTGCGTTCATGTCCCTGCCACTTACCACAGACCAGGAACGGTGGATGATGGGCCGGTACTGGAGCCGAAACTTGAGCTGGAAGTGGGGCTCCTTGGGCCAGGATGTGGGGTACCTCCATCTCACCTGGAGCCGCCGTGGCGCCCGGGGGACGGGCTCCACCACCAGGCCTTCTGGAGGGTCTGGCTTAACTGTGCGGGAGAAGACACGGAGGCTCCGTCATGCCGTGGCAGATCGCCTCCCCCACTCTCGCGTGTGGAAGGGTGCTGGCGCCCTGGGCTGGCTGCCCTGCGGGCATGGAGAGATGGGATGGAGGGATGGAGGCGCACTCACTGATTGCCTGCATGGTGATGTCAAGGAGGCGGAAGCTGGAGCCCAGCGGGTTCACCTCGGTGACATTCATCCGATAGGAGCTCCAGAACTCGGACTTGTGAACGGTGCAGGTGCCGGCATGGGCTGGATCCTGCACGCACGGCCCCACGTGCCCGTTCTTGCTCCTGCCAATGGGGTGACAAGGTGGTGGCTCCTCCGCCATGCCGGCACCCTGGCCATGCATCATTTCCCTGACGCCACTCAGGAGGTGCCATGCGGGGAAGCCCCCGTGCCAAGAGCACAGTGGAGGAGGCAGACCTCTCCATCAGAGCTCGGGCAGGGTCTGGGCAGCTACCCTGCCCACAGGAGAGCTCAGGGTGACTCTAGGGTGGGAGCAGAAGATCCTTTCACACACCCCCCCCCAAACCCCAGTACTTCCCTCTGAGCATGACCAAAGGGACCACCATCCCAGCCCCACAAGTACCTCCCAGGAGGGTCCCTCACAGGGGGAAACCCTTCTCCCCAGTCCCCCCTGGCTTGAGGAGCCCTTCCACCCATGGGGTTCCCCATCCCTGGGCCTCAGTGATCCCACTGAGGACCCTGGCAGAGCCTTTGGGATGGGGGCCAGGCCCTGGGGCATGGGGACAGGGGTGGGATCAGTCCTACCTCCGCTTCTCTTCTCCCGTCAGTGATTTCTTCCTGCCCGGGGATAGAGATGGAAAAGCAGACGGTGAGGAAAGGGGGATGGGGAACAGCATGAAACCAACCCCACTGTGACCCAGATGAGGGACAGGGTCCTGCACCAGCCTGGCCCTGGGGGGGCTGCTCTGCTTCCCGCTAGTCTCAGGGCCAGGGTTTCGCTGGGACACTTGCGCCCAGGAGTCGGAGGACACCCGGGGACGCTCCTCAGCGTGGGTCAGCCGCTCCGCAGCAAGCCAGGCGCTGCGAACACAGGCGCTTCTCCACTTCCAATCTGCCTGGCCTCTCCCCAGCCCTCGGCCCGCTGCGTGCCTCAGTTTCCCCTCGCCGTCCCAGGGCTCGTCTGCTGCTCTACCATTCTGCAGCAGAAACGCACAGGGATGCTAACAAAAGCCACCCGGGAGGGCTGCAGAGGCCTCGTGTTATTTTCCACTCCCCAGCAGCTGGCTTTGTTCTCTCCCTCCGCTCCGGTCCAAAAAGCCCGCTGGTTTCCACCGCCAGCTCCAAGCGGCTCCGTCTCCCCGGACCAAGCAGCCCTGCTCCTTGCCGGGCCCACGCGCCTGGCGCCGGGGTGGGGGGAGCGTTCCTGCGGGGGGGTTGCTCATGGCGTGGGGCCGGCCGCCGCGCGCCAGCCTGCCGCCGCGGGCCCACCCCGAGGAGCTAGCGCGGTGACGGCAGCGGCGAGGAAAGCCCTGCTCCCCGGGAAGGGCTGCCCGGCTCCAGAGCGCGTGCGGCCCCGATCAGGCCTGCGTCTGCATCGCTTTTCAAAGGGCTGCTCTGCGCGTTTTATGGGCTCCAGCTGACTTCAAAGCAACCCTGTAATTTGGCCCGCCGTGATAATTAGAAGCAGGGATGTTTCCCGAACTCCTTTCATCCTGAAGCATGCTGAAGCACTTGACAGCTTGCAGATGACCTGCTGCTTTTTTATACCCCTTCAGGTGCTGGCAAAGCCATCCCCAGGGAGGCAGCCTGCCTGTGCCAGCCCCTCAACGCTGCTTGTGGGTCTCTCTTTAAAAAAACCCACATGCTCGATGCAAGCCCTGAAACGCAGCCTGCTCTGGGGTGCAGCATGGTGCTGGGGAACAACTCTGCGGGACCCGATGCAAACCTAAGCTGCAGGTCAGTCTGCGAGCAGGATTCGGGGTTCTGTTTGGCCAGAACCACAGGGTTCACCCCTGTCCAGCCCCTAGCCCATGCCCTGTCCTCACCTATAGGTGGTGATGTATCTGGTGGGGAGGAAGGTCTCGAGGCTGGATGTCCAGGAGCAGGAGAAATTCTCATAGTCGGAGGCTCTGCAGGACACAAAGGGGACCCCGGGCAGGTCTGGGGTCCGGGGAGGGGGTGGTGGTAAGTGAGGGGATCCCCTGCCCTGTGCCACAGCTGGCGCAGAGGGACACCCGGGTCACTGCGAAAGTCCCCTCATGACAACCCCCTGCCAGAGGTCTGGGCAGTGCAAATCCCCCAGCCCGAGGACGGACCACCACCGCTTGCCTGTCCCGCAGCCGCGCGGGGAGCCGCGGGCCGGAGCCACCGCCGCGGCGCCGGAGCTGCGCACCGCCGTTCCCCAGCCTGCAGAGATGCTACTCACGCCCCAGCCGCAGGGACACGGCGTGCAGGAGGCCACCGTCCTCGCTGTGGCAGCTGTAGGTCCCCGCCGCGGCGAGGCTGGCGCGCGGCAGCACCAGGGCGCCGTGCCGCATGGCAGAGCCCGCCGGCAGCGCCGCGGCCCCGTCCCGTCTCCACTCCACGGCCGAGCTGTCAAGGAGAGACGGGGCAGGCAGCGTTAGGGAACAGGGGACAGCGGGGCAGCCCCGTGCGCACGCCGAGCCTGGCCAAAGAGGGGGACGGGGCGGCACGGTGGAGCGGAGGGCTGCGGCAAGGCTGGGCTGCCCCCGGTCCCATCGTTTCGCAGCCCCCATATAAACCATCGGCTCATCGGATAACCCCCCCCGGCAGAAACGGAAAACACCTACCCCACATGGGCGCCGACGCATGACAGGGTCACGTCCGTCCCCACCTGGCCGTACTGCACACCTGGAGGGACACACACACACACACACACGCACACCCAGGCGTCAGCCCCGCATCCCACCCCGCACCGGGCTGGCTGTCCCGGCACTGCTGCGGGGACCCGGGAAGGACTCGTCCCCGCTGGGGCAGCAAGCGGCTGCAGGGGCAGGACAGCCAGAGGATGCCCAACGCCACGGGGCTGCGTTTTCGGGAAAGAAGGGCGTCTGTAAGGTATGTGCTGGCTCTGCTCCCCCTCTGCCCTTTGCGGGGGCACGGGGTACCTCCCGGGCTGGGAGGGCTGCACCTTGCTGCGACACGGGGGCTGCTCACCTTCCTCTGCCCAGCCCTCGGGGACGGCGAGGGAGGCTGACGCAAGGGCTGCTGCAAGAAACACCATCACCCTGCCCAGGCCGCGGGTGGGACTGCGCATCTAGAGGAGGCAGAGAGAAAGGACAGTGCGTCATCGCCAGCACCAGGCATCCATGGGTGCTGTCAGCACGGCCATTCCTCCCACGCTCCAGCAACAGCGCTCCCAGGAGATGCCGTCCCGCAGGAGCCCAGGGCTCACAGCTAATCTGCTCGCGCCAGGGACCGGCAAACGCAAATAAACACCACGGCTGAGGCACGGCGCCAAACCACGCTCCTGTCCCCAGCAGGCGCCAGCCCGGGGCCAGCGGGTCAAGGGTACTCGACCGGCCCCGTGCCTGGGCGAGCCGGGGCAGGTCATGCGATAGGGGGCAGGGGAAGGGGGATGCTGGGGCAGCTCCAGCCCGGCCACCCCCAAGGACAGCGGGACACAGGCCACCGTGCGCCAGACGCCAAGGGCAAAAGAGCTGTGGCCGGGGAGGAGCCGCGCAGGGCAGAGCTGTGGCCACACTGCAGCTCTGCACGGATGCCCTTGGCTCCGACCCGCACCACCACCCTCCCGCCAGCGCCCGGGGCTGGCCGAGTGGCAGGACGCACGCTCCAGCGCCTGTCGTGGGGCCGCTCAGTGCCACGGCCGCCCCATGCCGCGGCCTGCCCTGCACGGTGCGGCAGCACGGGGCCACGAACCAGAGCATCCCTGGGAGGCAACGCACCCCTCATGCCCCTCTTGTCTGCCCCCGATTCCATGCATCGACTGTGCCGTGGGGACCTCCGGCGTTGAGCCAGCAGGGAAGGTCTGTGCCACTGTCACAGCCGGTGGCCTGGATGGGCTGCCGAGGAGCCCTCATGCCATGCACGAAGGGCGAAAGCTGCCCTTGCCCCCACCCCAAGCCAGCTGTGCAACCAAACCACTGGTGGCATGGGCAGGAGGAGCAACGGAGGTGGGATTATTCATCACATTTCCCAGGCCCTTCTGAGCTGTTTGTTATCTTCAAGCCCGAAGGGAGCTGCCCTGAAATCCCTTCCTCCCACTGAGAGGTCCTGGGCAAGAAGCGAGGGGGATGCTGAGGCAGGGATGGGCTCCCAACCCTCACCAGCTTGGCCCCAGCCACAGACCCGGTCGCCCCACCACAGCCCAGCCAGCATCGCCCTGTCCATCAAAGCCAGATTCACTCTGTTTGTCCCAAACAGCATTGCCACATCCCTTCCAGGCAGCATCGCTCTGCCTGCTCCAGGCAGCATCACTCTGTCCGCCCCAGCCGGATTTGCTGTGTACATTCCAGCCCGCATCGCCTGGCCCCGAGAGGTGCAGCAACAGCTGAATCATTTTTGCCTGGAAAACTCCCACTGCCGCCCCTCAGGAACAGGCAGCCCTGTATTTATGCCCACATTGCCGAGCTCTGCTCATGGCTACGGCAGGACAGGGGCCACGAGACCCGGCAAGTCCTCTGCCAGCCCCAAGTGCTGCGTCAGGTGCAGGTTTCAGCTCTGCGAGCATAAATCCACGTCCCGCTGAGTCACCCCGGATTTGACAGCCGTGGCGTTCGGAGGGGAATATCCCGGCCCTGGAAACGTGCCACAGAGCAGCAGCCGGTTGCTCTCCTGCGGGCAGGCGGCCGGTGCTGAGGCCAGGCTCGGGGCGACACCGCTCGCCTCGGGGCCCGGCTGCGCTGCAGGCGTCAGACGGCTGTGCCGGCATCTGCACGTGAGCCACGTGCACCGGACAGGCACAGGCTTCCCTGCAAGGTCAGCGTGCAAGAGCTGCTCGCAGTCCTCCTGAATATACCTGGCAGCCTCAAATGCAAGCCCCAAACATAAATAATTTCATTAGACTGTCATAAGCTTTTCCTACCAAACCACATGTAGAAACATTCCCAAGAAACATCAGTTGAAAAAGCGCTGCCAAAACTATGACGGTAACTGATATTAACTGGGAATATTACGCCTTGAAGTAAAATATTTTGGGGATGGAATAAAAGACTTAAAATACACTTAAAAGCAGCAACCAAAAATAACTTCAAACACCACATGGGTCAGAGTTAAGGGCACGGTGCTGTGGGAGATGAGGGAAAAGGGAGACTGTTCATGAGGACAGGGCAAAACAACTTTAAAAGAAAATGACTTCTTCTCCCAATTGTCCCATTTTTCATTTTGTTTTGTTTTTCTCCAGCGTGGGTTGTGCAAACGCTGCGGAGGGTGAATGCACAGCGGTTGCTTGGCAAAGTTAGCGCAGCTGCTGTGCTCTGAGGATATTGCCCGCGTCCACGGGGCGCGCGGAGGACGGACGCTCCCCTAGGCTCTCGCTGCCTTTAATCGCCTCGCAGGACATGTCAGCGTGGGACTAGGGCGACCGAAGCAAAAACGCCAGCTCATCTGCCAACAGAGAAATGACCCAGCGGCGCAAACCGCAGGTCCAGGGACGTGCCGCTGCGGTTCAGCGTTGCCCTCTCGGCCAAGGCCGCGGCTCCGAAACCCGTCCCGTTAACCCCGCTGCTGCGGAGCGGTTTCCCGGTGCCCGCAACGGCAGTGCTCGCCAGCGCTGCGGCCATGGAGGCACCCAGCCTGAGCGCAGCATGGCCGTGGCGGCGTGCCACTGGTGAAATGAATTTGCTAGGTCTTTGGGTAGTTAACTGGTTTGAGGCCAGCCTGGAAAAACTACCCTGCAGTGGGGACACTCGAAGGTGTCTTTCCCCATGTGGACATGGAAGGAGCAGGGAACACCGCGCTATTTGCGGCCCCCAGCCATATCCCAACCTCTGATCCCCACAGAGACCCCCCCAGCTGCCCCCCACCGTTTCCTGACCAGCCAAGGACCACTCCGCATCCTCGCAGCCACCAGCACCCTACAGCATCCCCATCCCGGGGACCCCCGAGCACTCCCCATCCTTACCCCAGCACATCTTGATCTTCCCCATCTTGGGCAGGATATTTTAGGCAGCACCACATCTCCGCCAGCGCAGTGTGCACCGAGCCCGCACGGACACGCAAGCTGGCTCCAAAAACAACCTGCTTGAAGCACTGCCGAAAGCCAGCCATGGCCAAACAACGTCGCCGCAGAGACGAGCAGCAGGGCAACCCCTTCCTCGCCTGCCCTGAAGGCCACGAGCAAAAGCCCACGGAGGAGCCTGCCCCAGGCCCCAGCCGCAGCCCTGTCCCACCGGGAAAGAGCCGCGGGCCGGGGAAGACCCGGGGACTTTGCTCTCTGCCAGTGCCGTGGTGTGGAAGGAGGCCAGACGCGCTGGGACAGGCTGCGGTTCAAAACCGGCCGGGCAGCAAGGCTCCCCGTGCTTTTTGCAGCCCGACTCCACCACCGGGGGCGGAACGTGGGCAAATGCACACGTGTGTGCACGGAGTCGGCCGGCCGGAGAAAGCGTCCCTCTATCCCTGCAGCAGCGGTGACGCATCCCGGGGACAGGGAGTCCCCGGCCCCGCAGCCGGAGGAAACAACTGGGCGCTTTCTTCCTCCGCTCACGCTAATGATGGCCCGAGAGGCGTCTGCCGCCTGCTCCGGGCTGCGCGAGCCCCCGGGCCAAGGCTGGGGGCAGCGGCGCCAGGCTGGGGTTGCAGCTTGGTCCCGGGACGAACCGCAGCAATATTGGACTTCTCTCAGCACGGGAAGATCTTGTCGTGCCCAGCCAGGGTGACTGGGCTAGTCCGCAGGCGCGAGCCAAAAACCGCAAGGTCCCCGTCCTGCATCCCCCCCCAGCCCGCTGCTGCTCTGCCCCATGCACGCCGGGGCCCGCCGAGCGTCGGCTGATGTTACCTCCACGCACCTCATCCCTGGGCCACCGGAGCCGAGGCGGCCGGGGGCATCTCCGGAGAGCAGCCGCGGCGAGCCGGTGTCCCCCGGAGCCAGCGCAGGGCAGAGGACGGCCGCTCTCAGCCGCCGACGAGCAGGCAGGGAGCTGCAGCTGCTCCGAAAGCCGTGGGATCGCGTCAGCTCAAGGACGGACGAGGATGAATTCGCTAGAGAGAAACCACGCTGGGAAGTTCAGCGGAGGTTTCTAAGCGCCGGTGCCAGGGGACAGGGCTGGGCCGGACCCAGCAGGGCCCTCCCTGTCTTATTTTCCCAACTCTGCTCGCCGGAAGCCACCCGGGTCGCCCTGCGTTCGCTCCAAGCTGCGCTGGCAGCCAGGAGACCGCTCCGAGCGGGAGCGGTTTGTGCAACACCCATCTGGCGCAGGGCACTTTGCAGAGACACGGAGAGCGCGGCGGCAGGGCCAGACGCGCGCTGCCGGAGGGAGAGGCGCTTCCTGCTGCCGCTCTCCTCCGCAGCCTCCTTTGCGTTTCTCCTTGCAGCACCAGCTCCCGGAGCCACGTGATTTTTCCCATTCCCAGCCAGCCCCTTTGCAAGGGCAGGGGCTGGTGAGGGGGGTGCAGGGCCTCGAGCCCAGGCAGCACGGTGCGTACACTCACGTTTCACAACTTTTTAGCCCATCCAACATTTTTTTTTTCCTAGGAGGCTGATTGTGGGGACCTGGGGTAGAAATCCTGCGGGGAGCCCGCTCCTGCAGAAACGGCGGCACGATCCAGACCTGAACGATGGGAGCCAAAACATCCTCCCACCCCAGCTCAAATCACAGCTGTCCCCACTGCATGCACCCACACCGGCACACATGTGGTGTGTGACAGTCCCCCGCTCCGTCCCCCCGACACGGCCGCTCCGTGCCATGCCCTGCAGTGGCCTGGCACAGGCATGAAGCAGATTCCTGGGAGAGGCCAACTTTCCATTGGGCTCGGCGCTTTGAAAGACAGTGGCTTTTTTCTGCTTTGCTTCATTTGAAGTCGCTCTTCAAAGCGAGAGCGCCGCACGCAGAGCCGGGGGGAGATGCGCATGCAGACGCCGACGCGCCGGGGGGCTGAAGACAGGGGGGTGGTGGTGGGACAAATGGGATGCTCCCACCCAAGCAGAGAAACCCAGGGCGCCTCCTAACCTCTCCCCCGCCAGCTCCTCCCCGGGGTGGTCCGAGGCAGCGTCGCTGAAATGGAGACGTGAGGGGGGAAGAAAATAAATAAATAAGAACAAGAGCACTAGGCAGCTCTGCCCATTGCACGCTGGGCCCTGCCGGAGTCACCCACCTGCAAAAAGCCACTCTGCACTGGGCAACATCTCACGCCAGACATCTCGAATTACCTGGGAGGTGCCATCATGCTGGACTCATGCTCTCCTGAGCCTGTGGACCAGCCCTGGCGCTGCTCCCCAAACCCGGCTCTCTCCTGCCAGGGTGGGAAACCGATCCCACGGCCAAGGGCGGTGGCATTTGGAAGCAGCAGCAACTTCCCTCTTCTCCTTTCTTTGGGGTTTTGGAGGGTGGGAGAAGAGCCCCCTGCTAAGCCCACTCTCCTCACAGCATCCCTGCAGACGCACCACGCCAAAGCGGCTCAGGAAACTGGGATGGGCCGCGTTGCATTCAGCGTCTCCAAGGGTTTTTGGAGCTTGCCAAAGCTATCTGCCACAATATGACCTCAGCACATCCCCACGCCGCTGCTGCACCCAGAAATGCGCCCTGCAGCATCTGCCTCCCTGGACCTAGGGATGCACCGGCCCCAGCGCAGCAGGGCCGGCATCCGGCATTGCTGACCCGCATCCTCGCCCCACCAGTGCTGCAGACCACGGCACCATTTCTCCAGGTGCGAGCAAAGGGCTGGAGTTTTTGCACCCAACAGCATGGCTCAGCTTGGAGGCAGCACAGACTTGCTGCCCCAGCGGGGCGCCACATTAACACGCACCTTTGGGGCAGGGGGAGCTCAACTGTCCTGCTTGGATAGTCCGCTGCAAACAGGAGCTCCTCGACCACCCTGGACTGGCACCTATGCACGCCGCCACCTCGCTGTGGGGCCCCCGCCCTCTCCACCCTGCAAGGACAGGGCACCTCCAAGACATCTTGGCAGCGTCAAGTGCTCTCACATTGGCCTGCCGCCTCTTTGCATTGCTTTTTCGAGCTGCAGAGGGCCATATCCTGCCCCCTGCACCTCAAATCTGGGAGCTTCATGTTGGCTTTTCCCAGGGATAACCAGCCACCCAGAACGAACACCAGCCGGCATCACAGCACGCACCCCCATCCATCCCCAGGGCCGAGAGTGGCACCCTGGCGCGTGCCACTGCCGTGGCCCCATGGTGGGCACCCGCACAGTCCCCTCTCTGCTGCTCCCCTGCACCCATCCCCGGGCCCGGCAGGGAGGGCTCGCGCTCGGAGAGAGCCGCGACGCCCTCGTTTCCCAGGGCGTTCATTCGTATTCATCCCTTGTTTGCTTTTTGCCAAGTCTGGGGACAAGGCGGGGTGGAGAGGGGGGGAGAAAGAGACAATCCGGTGCCTCCCGCGGCGAGCGTGGCGGTGGCATTGCCCCCCTCGGCGCCGCGGCTTGCTCAGAGACACCCGAGCCCGGCGCACCGTGCCAGCGCCGGCGAACAACAGGCGCCAGCAGGGGATGCATCCCAGCTGCTGGCGGGGCCACCGCCTCCGGGCGCCACGGGGTGACCCTGCTCGCCTTCCCCAGCCCCTCTGCTCCCGTGGGGAATCCGAGGGGGACTTGGATGCGCTGTGCTGGATTTACACCCCCCTTCAACCCCGGGGTCTGCCCGGGGGGCGAGGATGAAATCTCCAACTCATTGCTGGTGTCCAAAGACAAGGCTCAGCCGGGGCTCAGCAGTGCGGGGACGACCTGCACTCGGAGCCAGGCATGGGAGATGTCCCAGCCCCGGGGTTTGCGCCCTCTGCACTGGGATGGCAGCAGCCCTCGGCTCCGGCGAAACCTCCATCCGAGAGGCCCAGGAAACACAGACAAGCCAGAAACCACGTCTGACAAATGGCAACGTGAGCAGCGCAATGAGCCCTCCGAGCGCGGGGGGCTGCTATGGGGGCAGCCCCATGAGGCTCAACCTGCCAGGAGGCTCACAGACCTCCAGGCTGAGAAAACTTTGGCCTTTTCCTCTAAAAGCATGCTCTATGCTTTTTCCCCTATTTCTTTGGTGCCTCCTTCTCCCATAGCTCCTCTTTCTCCTCCTGGCACTGGTGCAGGGAGCACAGCTTTTGGGAGCAGGGGAAGAGCCAGGGAGTTGCTGCCAAACCCAGAGGGGCCACAAGACCCCACTCAGATCGGACTCCAAATTAACCCATAAAGCCCCCTGGACCCTGTTCACACCAGGGAGCAGGTAGGAGCCTCCTACTGCCTACGCACCCCTCTGCCTGAACCCGGCACACAGTGCTGATCGCACCCCCCACCCCTTACCTGCACAGAGCACAGCCCCAGCTCCTCCTGCTGCTCGTACACACATACCTGCACGCACACACACACTAATACCTGCAACTCGGCACAGCCCCAGCACCTGGAGCTGACTGCACACACACACACACCTGGCACAGCCCCAGCACCCAGTGATGATCACACACATACACCCTTGCACACATGCACCCCTGCACCCAGCACAGCCCCCAGGACCTAGTGCTGCCGATACACACACACATGTGTGCGCACACACACACACCTGCACCCCAGCACAGCCCCAGCACCTGCCAATGATCACACACACCTGCACACATGCACACCTGCACCCCAGCACTGCCCCAGCACCTGCCAATGATCACACACGCCTGCACACACGCACACCTGCACCCCAGCACAGCCCCAGCACCTGCCAATGATCACACACACCTGCACACACGCACACCTGCACCCCAGCACAGCCCCAGCACCTGGCAATGATCACACACACCTGCACACACGCACACCTGCACCCCAGCACTGCCCCAGCACCTGCCAATGATCACACACGCCTGCACACACGCACACCTGCACCCCAGCACAGCCCCAGCACCTGGCAATGATCACACACACCTGCACACACGCACACCTGCACCCCAGCACTGCCCCAGCACCTGCCAATGATCACACACGCCTGCACACACGCACACCTGCACCCCAGCACTGCCCCAGCACCTGCCAATGATCACACACACCTGCACACACGCACACCTGCACCCCAGCACAGCCCCAGCACCTGCCAATGATCACACACACCTGCACACACGCACACCTGCACCCCAGCACTGCCCCAGCACCTGCCAATGATCACACACGCCTGCACACACGCACACCTGCACCCCAGCACAGCCCCAGCACCTGCCAATAATCACACACGCCTGCACACACGCACACCTGCACCCCAGCACTGCCCCAGCACCTGGCAATGATCACACACGCCTGCACACACGCACACCTGCACCCCAGCACAGCCCCAGCACCTGCCAATGATCACACACGCCTGCACACACGCACACCTGCACCCCAGCACTGCCCCAGCACCTGCCAATGATCACACACACCTGCACACACGCACACCTGCACCCCAGCACAGCCCCAGCACCTGCCAATGATCACACACACCTGCACACACGCACACCTGCACCCCAGCACTGCCCCAGCACCTGCCAATGATCACACACGCCTGCACACACGCACACCTGCACCCCAGCACAGCCCCAGCACCTGCCAATAATCACACACGCCTGCACACACGCACACCTGCACCCCAGCACTGCCCCAGCACCTGGCAATGATCACACACGCCTGCACACACGCACACCTGCACCCCAGCACAGCCCCAGCACCTGCCAATGATCACACACGCCTGCACACACGCACACCTGCACCCCAGCACAGCCCCAGCACCCACTGCTGATCACACACGCCTGCACACACGCACACCTGCACCCCAGCACAGCCCCAGCACCTGCCAATGATCACACACACCTGCACACACGCACACCTGCACCCCAGCACAGCCCCAGCACCTGCCAATAATCACACACGCCTGCACACACGCACACCTGCACCCCAGCACTGCCCCAGCACCTGCCAATGATCACACACGCCTGCACACACGCACACCTGCACCCCAGCACAGCCCCAGCACCTGCCAATGATCACACACGCCTGCACACACGCACACCTGCACCCCAGCACTGCCCCAGCACCTGCCAATAATCACACACACCTGCACACACGCACACCTGCACCCCAGCACAGCCCCAGCACCTGCCAATGATCACACACGCCTGCACACACGCACACCTGCACCCCAGCACAGCCCCAGCACCTGCCAATGATCACACACGCCTGCACACACGCACACCTGCACCCCAGCACAGCCCCAGCACCTGCCAATGATCACACACGCCTGCACACACGCACACCTGCACCCCAGCACTGCCCCAGCACCTGCCAATGATCACACACACCTGCACACACGCACACCTGCACCCCAGCACTGCCCCAGCACCTGCCAATGATCACACACGCCTGCACACACGCACACCTGCACCCCAGCACTGCCCCAGCACCTGCCAATGATCACACACGCCTGCACACACGCACACCTGCACCCCAGCACTGCCCCAGCACCCACTGCTGATCACACACACCCCAACACACACACACACGCACCCCGGTGCACGGTGCCGCCTGGTCCCAGAGCAGAGCTGTGTCAGAGCCGCCACCGCCCGGATCCCGCTCAGGCACCGGGGCAGCCGCGGCGCTGGTTCACCCCCGCGCTGCAACAACCCCCCAAAACCGCAGCAGAGCCCGCCCGCGGCCAGCAGCCGCCAGCAGCCCCGCGCAGCCCGGGCGGCCGCCCCGAGCGCAGCGCGCCCCGCGCCCGCCGCGCACCTCTCTGCTCCGCGGCCGCGCTGCCGGCGGCGGCTGGCGGGGCCCGAGGCCGCGGTGCCGGGCGGCCGCCCCGCGCCTCCCCAGCGCGCCGCCTCGCCGGGCCCCCGCGCTGCGGAGAGGCGCCGCTCTTACCCCAGCTGCGGCTGGAAAACACCCACCGAAACGCCCCCGCGTCCGCCCGGCCCCTCGCCGCCACCCTCGCCTGCCCCGTGCGCGGAAGGAGAAGGCTCCTGCTCCCGGCTGTAACCTGAGGCAGCGGCCGGGGCCAAACAGCAACTGCTCTGTTAGCAGCCAGCAGCCCGGCCTTGAACCCCTGCCAGCTGGCAGCGGTTTTAGTCGGAGGGGGAAAGAAAAAGCCCTTCTCTCCCTGCCCCCACGGGCCAGCCTGCCACCCTTGCCCGAAGCCACACGCTGGAGAAATTCCTAAAAATAATCTCGGCGGCGCAGCGGCCGTAAAGGCAGCCCTGGCCGGCGTTCCCATCCGAAGGGCGAGGGATGGAGTGGCGCGGGGCTCCCGCCACGGCCTGCGGGTGCACGCGGCAAGGGAGGACCCCGGGCGGGCAACCGACTGAGCCGCTGTCCCCTCTGTCCCCTGCCAGGGACGGCCGGGCATGCAGCCAGGCAGAGCCTCGCGCCGGACCCGCGGGCATGGGTGGGACCCGCCGGGCCTTTCCTTACACAGAGCTTTGCGACCCTGTGATTAGAGCAGGGCGGGAAGCTGTTTTCCTGTCCCCAGAATGTTTGAGATTTTGGACATTTTTCTGCTCCTAAACAAAAGAGGCGGCATGCAGGGAGCCGGAGGCAGCGGGGAGGCCACACAGCTGGCGCCTGCTGGATCAGCCCCTCTCTGGAAACGAGCAAACCCAGCACTTCGGGCCCTGCTCCAAAGCAGAGCAGGGGCTGGACCCACAGCCCACGGCATGACGGAGGCACATGGGCACCAGCACACTCACCAGACGGGGATGGGGTGCTTTCCTCCCCCTTGTCCTTCCCAGCAGCATTTGCAAACTAAGAGCCCCCCCAGAAACGAGCTTCCCCGGTGCACGGTCTAGGTTTTGCCTTTTGGATGGTGGAGGGTTTTGCCCTGACAGTCCCCGACCAGCTCTGGCTCTGCACAGCTTTCCCGGCATGCCCTCCAAGAGCGGCAGCAAGGGGAAACGTTTCCCACCAAAGGCTACAGGGAGCCAGGACCCCATTTGCAGCGTGCACCACTCAGAACGGGGCCTGACAGGACCCGGAGGCAAACGGCACCTTCTCGAAATCAAAGAGGGTGGAGGATGACCTCCTGCTGCTGGCTTTGCTTTTTGTCTGCATCTTGAAGCATCCTTGGAGCGGAGAGCTGGAGAGGACGGCAAACCGTGCTAAGGCTGTGACAGCGAGAGCGGGGCCGGGGGCAGCCTGCTCACAGGGAGGTGGGGAAGCTGCCCGGGAACCGGACACTGAGGTGCTTTGGAGGGATGAAGGGCATGGGAGCATGCGACCCAATGGACAGCAGCGGTGTCCCCCAGAAACAGCATGCCCCAACGTCTCCAGCGAGCCTGGAAAGACGTCCCATGGCAGCCCCCGGGCGCCTGCAAACCAGCTGCAGCCCAACGCTGTGTCCAGCTGGGCTCCGGCACATCGAGACGCAGGTTTCCAGGAGGCGGCAACCCCACCACGGCCCACAGAAACCCAGGGTCTCACATACTGACGTCCTGCATGCATCTCATGGCTTTGCTCCCCATTGCCTCTCGGCAAGAGGGGCGCAAAGCAAACTGCATGCAGGAGAGGGGCCCTGCAGCACCCCTTCCAGCCTGGTGCCGCGGGCCGGCCGCACAGCCTCATCCGTCCCCCGGACACGGGGAGCAGAGCCGTGCTCCAGGCTCTAAAGCTCTCCGGTGTCTGGGAGCAATTGGGCTCTGCTCCATCACCAAAGCACGAAGGCGCTCAGGTCAGCCAAAACACTGCAGGGCGGCAGGTCCAAAATAAACAGTCTGCCGTTACTGCTTTCCTTCCAGAGCTGGTAACGTTTCATTTCAATGGCACAAATAATCCTGCAGCCAGCAATTTGCTGTCACTCCTTTTGCAGAACAAAAACCCTTTTGGGCTGGGGGCGATTTCAGGTGTCACTACCAGACACCTGAGCAGCAAAATAAAACCACTGCCAAAGGATGGCCCATTAACCCCTCAAGCCTGTAGCATCTCTGGCCAACGGTGTCCCTGCAAGGGGGAAGGACCATGGGCGCAGACCCGTGGCAATGCCTGGCGCAGTGAGGTGCTCAGGGAGCTGCCCGTGCCTCTGCCTGGCTCTGGGACCCGATGTGGCCGCTGCAGCTGGCTGGCCGGGCACTGCTGCAGGACCAGCGTGGCTGGTCCTGTCCAAGCTGGGAGGCAGCCCTGACACAGCGGTTTGCTAATGGGAGGCAGCTCAGGCTGAGCCAGGCATGCAGCAGGCTCTGAGGCACCTGGTGGACCTGGAGGCTGAGGAAACACCTTGCTGCAGCGGGAACCCGTGCCCTCCTCTCCTCCCAGCTCAATCACATCTCATCCACCAGTCCCACACAAAGAAAAGCTGCAAGAAGCAAAGACTGGCAAAAGCTGGGATAACACCAGCATGGAGGTGCTGGGACAGCCCAAGGGCACCATCTCCACCGGGGAAGAGGCAGGAGCACCCGTGGGTCCTGTCCCTCCTCCCCAGCTGCTCCCCTTTGCCGGCACAGCAGCATGGGAAGGATGCTTTTCTGCAGCCAAGCCGGTTTCATTTACACGTCCTCCTGCTCCCGGAGGTGTCCCGGCCTGCCTAGCCACGTCACAGGGGGTTACACTAGAAGGTGTGAGAGGAGGTGGCCACTGCCGAGGACTGGGGGGCTCCAAAAGGCAGCCAGGAAACAGGGGGCCTCTGCACTGCGTGAGTTGAGAAGGTTGGAAAAACACTGGCAGGATCATTTTCTGCTGTAAAAAAAAGAAAGTCCTCCTGAAAAATTAAGTGTGAGCGTATCCGAGCAGGGGAAAAACCAGGGCAAAGTTCTGACTGTGCTGACACATCTCCTTTGACGTTCTTGGAGAGACGCTCCGGTCTCCGCTTGGGGACAGCTCTCTGTTTACAGGCTTCTATTGTCTCCTTTTTAATTTTTTTATTATTTGCAAAGTTATAGTTCAGAGTAAACAAAACCAAGCAGCCTCTCACTCCAAACATTTCAACCATCCCAAACTTTCTCCGGAGGGGGGCTGCCTGTGGAATTTTCCTCATCCAAAAGAATTTTGAAATGTTCCTGTTTCAGCCTGCTTTGACTCGAGGCCAAGGAAGCTCTGAAATCCTTCGTGAAATGCTCCTTCTGCCCTCTGCACAGCTCTAGCTTTGACCAGAGACACCAAGGACCCTTTGCCACGACCAGCAGCCGCAGCTCCCGGAAAATCCCATATGCAGGGAGAATCCTTCAACTCGTCACACTTGCTGGGGGGAGAACGGAGGCATGACCCAGCCCGTGCAAACCCCTCCTGCCCAGTTCATCCCCTCAAGGGAACCAGCAGGTCCTGGTGAGGATGCACCCTGCTTTTTATAGTTTTAAGCTGTCACCACAGTTACCACTGCCAGGAGGTCCTGACGCTGGTGCAGAAGGCCTGGCTGCACCAGGGGCAGTAGGACAAGTCCGTACCCTGAGGGGCACAGGGACAAGCGCTGCCCTGGTCCCTCTGGGGCACAGCCCCGGGCGTTAATCCCCCGGTGTCCTCACCCACGGGTTATTTTCCCTCTGTATGCCTCTCTCCGCTGCCGGCCGGGGTGGTCGGGGAGCTCAGCCTGAGCTGATGGGACCCTGGCGTGGGCAAGCAGAGCGTCCAGAGCTGCCCTCAGCGCAGGCACCGCGTGGCAGCTGCCAGGCCCCAGGGTGCCGGTGCCCCGCCAGCGTTGCTCGGCCAGCCCGCAGCAGGGGCTCCTGAAACAACCGGGGGAAAAAAAGCCCACACAAGAAAGCAAACAAACCAGGGAATAAGAGCACTACACAAACACCCAGAGTTCAGCCGAGCTTGGCTTTGGCTGTCAATGCAAGCCATTGTGGTGGCCGGGCGCACCGTGGCCTGTTAATGTCTCCGGCTCATTTTCCCAAATGGTCCCCGGACTGCTTTTGAAGGGTAGGTGGCCCTGCAGCTCAACACAGACCCTGGCGCACTGGGGGTCGCCATGGCATGGCTGTCACCACCCCGGCAAGCGTGCTCTTGGGGGCTGCCACCTCTCCGAGTGCCCAAAAGCCAGGAGGTGAACCGCGACCTGCAGCGTATCAACGGTGCTCGGTCGCCCCGGGAGGGTGAAACCTTGCTGCGACCCAGCTTCGATCCCCCCCATGTCACCTCCCCGCGGCATCCTCACCCAGCAGCCTCCCGCAACCCCTGCAGCACCCGCATGCCATGGGAGATACCTCAGCTCCACGCAGGAACGGGGCTGCGCCGGGCAGCCCAAAAGCCGCCCACCGCGCCGCCGGCTCGGCCCCATCTCCGCGCACGGCCTCGCTCGCGCGGAACGGCTGCCCAGCTTGGCGCGGGAGCCATCCTCCTCCCCCCCCCCCGAAACCGCCCCGCGCCCCCCGCGCCCGTAAAGGGGCCGTGCGGGGAGCAGAGCCTCTGGCGAGGCAGATGGGGTCTGCAAGGCGAGACTCCCTCAGGTGTGTTTGCCTTGGCTGGCGCCCCGGCCCGTCCAATTAGAGCTACAGAAAACATACATTAAAAAGAGGGGGAAAAAATACTACTCTCTCCCCCGCGCTGGGGCCCAGGGCCTGGCCGGGCTTTCTCGTCAGGCCAAACGCAGGCGATACAGGCCCTGCTGGCAGGCGCCCGGGGAGGGAGGGGTGGCTCTGGATATTAAAATGCAGTCGTAAAGGAGAATAAAAGGGCAGCCTTGTTTCGGAACGAGTCTCCGAGGCATTCCCCTCTCCCGGCATGCTCGGCACCTGGGCCGGGAGCGCAGCGCTGCTGGCGAGCGGGTCCGCAGCAGCCCCGGCGGCGAGCGGGGCAGAAACCCCGCAGGCCGGGGTCGATCGCAGCCGCCCCCATCGCGGGTCGGGCGTCCTCGGCCGCCGACGCGTGCCCCGGAGGAGGGTGCGCGGGGCCGTGCACGCGCCCCTGCCCTCTCTGCAGCGCTGGGTTGCAAACCCAGGGCCGGGAGGCTGTGGGAGCAGCCCCGCTCCCGCGGGGATGAGCATGCCCACGGCACCCCCTTGGAAGAGGGACGCCCAACGTCGACACGCGCTGGCATCCCCCCATCGCCTCCGACCCCCGTCGTGGCGCGCGATGGGGACGGGGGGCACCTGACGCAGCCCAGCCGGAGCCTCGTCAGCTGCCCTGGAGCTGCCCGGACCAGGCGTGCGGTAGGCGGACGCTGGTGTGGGCTGAGCCACCCCTCGCAGGAAGCCCTTTCGCGCCATCGCCGCAGCCTCCGACCCCGTCCTGATGCTGATGGGGACTGTGCAGATGCAAAGTCCAAGCCTCCTCGCTGACACCATCCCGCCGCCAGCTCCCCACCGCACAGCCCCCGGCACAGGCCCATGCGGCGAGAGCGGGAAGCACAGCAGGAGGGTGCCAAGCACCAGATGCTGGTGCCGTTGCCCGCTCTGCACCCGTGCCACCTGGCAGACAGCAGGTCGCCAGCGTCCGGCACATGCAGCGCCGTGCACGGCCTCTTGTGCAGCTCCGGCGCAGAGATATGCTACCCCCAGCCCTTGGCTCCGCAGATCAGAGCTGGGCCATGCGCCTCTAGGGCTGCGACCCTTCTGGGTCACATTTCTCCCAACCTTTGAGCTGGATGTGGGTGTGGGCTAGGGAAGGAGAAAATACCCCCCCCACACTTTCACTTTGCATCTAGTCGCCAAGGTGCTGTCACCCCAGCACCATGCCCCGACACCCTTCACGGCACTGCAAACACAGCCAGCCCCACGGACCCCAGGGACTGGGGCACAGCTGCCCCAGGAGAAACCAGGAGTCCGGCGCTTCCCTTGACGGAGCTGCTCATCATCGGGTCTCCCAAGGATCAGCACGGTGTACCAGCTGGGGGCTGCTGGAGAGACCCAACCCTCAGCACAGGCAGCCCATGGGCGAAACTTGTCCCTGGCCAGCCTCGAGCATCTCCGGAGATGCTGGGAGAGGAACGTGACACAGAGCACCCCGGGCAGAAGGGACGGGCTGGGAGTACTGCGAGGAACCCTTGGCCGAAGCAAACCGCGGTGGCTTGGTGTAACGAGCGCAAAGCCCTTTGCTGAAGCTCTGGTCTCCGACGGAGGTGTGCTGGGCACGGGCTATAGCAAATCCAACACCTTCACGCAGAAGTAAAGGCCAGCACGTCTGAAACAGGTTTAAAGGCACCCACGTAGCCGCCTGCACCAAGTTAAAGTCGCAGCTTGTGCTTCTCATAAAGCCCTCTGTGCACATCCCTTCCTGCTCCTTCATCTGCCCTCTCCTGCCCTCCTCTGCCCGTCCTTCCTCCCTCCCTCTTCCCAGGCAGCGCTTGCTGGCCCCGGCTGCCTCTGCGGCCCCAGGTGCTTGGACGCAGCCATATGGCAGCAGTGAAAGTATTTGACAGCCTGGCCTCTTCCTCCATGCCCGGGACACGCTGCCGGCAGCAGCCTCGGCAGGAGGGAGAACAAGCCAGCCAGTGTTTCAGCTGGGGTTTAAAATTAGCCCTGGGAACCCGACACCCACGGTGTCCGGGCAGAGCAAAGGGCTGCAGCTCGGTCCTCGCTCCGACACCTCCCTCCCCATCATCCATGCCTTGGCTTCTCCTGCTCTCGCCGGCTGCTCCCTGGCCACCGGCACCTTCGTTGTCCTACGGGACCCAGCCCCAGGGCTTCGCTGGCTGCTTGTCCCAGGTTTGGCCCCTCTCCCGTAGGAGGTTTTGGGCCCAGGCGGCTTTGGCACGGTGCAGGGATGTGAGTGCAGAGCCCCATCGCAGGGAGACATGGGGACCTAGAGCCACCCCATGGCCTCTCCCAGCTCGCAGCCTCCTTGTCCCCAGGGGCAGGAGCTCGGCGGGAGCCAGGGAAGCAATTCCCTGCTGGCGCCAAGGGCCCGCCAAGCCCTCATCGTGCCGTAGCAGGCCGCGTCTCAGCCCCTGGCAGTGCCAGAGACCCACGGACCTCTGCAAAAGCCCTCCAGCATGCTGGCCCCAAACCCCAGGGCTTTGCCCTGTGATTCAGGGCGCGCTGAGAGCTTGACCTGGACATCCGTAGGGTGGTAATGCCGGCTGCACTGAGCCACAGGCGTGTGCATCCCGGGCAGAGGCAGAGCAGCCCCATTGCTGGGCAGGGCAAATCACTGCAGGGTGATGGCCCGGTTTTACGGCTGTCGGATCAGATCCCGGGATGCAGAGCTGGGAAGGCCGAGCACAGCGTGAGGTGCTGGCTTTGACCTTAAGCTATACAGGGCAGGCTGACTGTGTGCCGTAGCTCCAGGCAAGCTGAAGGGGCTGGAGAGAAGGAAGAAACAGCCCTGGCAGGCTTCCCTGAGCTGGGATGGTGCCAGCACCTTCTCTGAGCTCCTCCTGCACCAGTCGGCACCTCTGTCTCCCTGGGACGCCTCCCCAAATCCATCCCGAAGGGGGACGCTGCTTCCCTGCTTTCCCCAGCCTGCCCCCATCCATCCCTTCCTCCCTCGGCCTTCTCCCCGGGCAGCCGGGTGGCTTCCCAGAAACGCAGGCTCACCCGGCCGCCCGTCCCCATGCCGCGTGAGGAGGCGGCGTGGGAGAGCCCAGGGCTCGCGCGGAGCTGGGGACCCCGGCCCCACGTGCTGTGGCGGCAGCCGGCACACCCCGTCCCTGTCCCCGGCATGGCCCCGGTGACTAACGCCCGGCAAGCATGCCGGGTGCCGCCGGGGCGAGCGGGGCCTGTGCCTTGGCCGCGCTCCCTCCCCGCGGCGGTGAAATCACGTCTGGAGAAAGCACGCGCCGAGCCGGCGGCGCATCTCCCCCCGCCGCTCCGAGCGAGGCCGCTCGCTCCCTGCCCGCTGGCTCTCTGCCTCCTTCCCAGCCTCTGCTCCGCAAAAACAGCTCCCAAGCAGAGCCCGCCGGCCACAGGGGCACCGGACACAGCCGACCCCAGCCCCGTCACAGCTCGGGGTTGCATCCGGACAGAGGGATGCTCCGGAGACAGAGCCTGCAAAGAGCTGGCTGCAGCCACGACCTCCCGGCGCTCCGCATGGCGCGGCAGCGTCCCGGCCGGAGCTCGGCGCATGGGAGGCCGGGAGCGTGCCGAGGCCAGCGGGGCAGGCTCCCGCTGCGGAGGGCAGAGCCCGCGCTCCTGCAGGAGCGGGAGCACGCCGGCCGCGGGCCCCGCGCGCTCGTAAAGCGCTCCCAGGGAGCGGGCAGGAACCTCCGGCCTCCCTCTAACCCTTTTAATAGGAGCGCAACCCCTCCAGAGCCTGCGGCGGGGGGGCGCGACGGGGGGACTGCGAACACCGCCCTGCAAGCAGCGTCGCGGCACGTGCTCGGCTCCCGGCTGGCGGAAAAAACTGGCCGCGTTTCACGGAACGAGCCGGCGGCTCTCACGTGTTTTTGGAAACCCAAATTGCACTGTGGCGCTCGCCTCTCCGCAAGCCTCTTCCCCCTCCGTCCTTCGGGACGGATTTAGAGCCGGATCTGCCCCCCTGCAAACGGCCCAGAGGGAAAGGCGCGTGCACAGGGTCCCGGCCGGCAAAACGCCCGCGTGCAGCTGCAGCGGAAACGCTCCCAGCCCCGCGCGCGCCCCGGGATGCAGGCGCGACCCATCCGAGCCCTGCCAGAGCCGCCTGCTGCCCCCTCGCAGGCAGGGACGTCCCCGGCAGACAACTGCTCGTGCCCGGACCATGCCGCCTCCGGGCTGGGATTTATTTATCATCCTTTTTCGTCCTGTTTTACTGGCAAGTGTTTATGAGGGAAGCGCCGGAGGCAACGGCGAGCGATGGCAGGGGAAGAGCCACCGCCGCCTCCATCGCAGCCCTTGCGCTCTCCCGGGGCACGGTGCACGGTGCACGGTGCGGTCCGCCCGCCTGCTGGGAACGGCGCACGTTGGCCCCAGCGCCGGTGACTAATGCGGCTCTTTAAATGCCTCCGCAGGCACGTGGGAGCGTGGCTCCGGGTTAGGGGTCAATTATCTCCCTTTCCCTGTGGCCTGCAACACCGCGGGGACGATCCCGCCGCTGGACCATCGGCTGGCAGCTCACCCCAGTTGCAGCTCAAGGCTATAAAAAGCAACGCCGTGGTACGCAGCCATCCACTTAGAGAGGGGGATAAAGAAAAAAAGAAATAAAGAAAATCAGGCGCTAGGCGAGTCAGGGATTTGCCCTGCTCGCTTCTGGGTGAAATCCGGCCCAAATGCAGCACCACAGTCTGGCCGCGAGACGCCAGAGGGGTCGGAGCGCGCAGGCTCCTGGTGGCTTGCGGCACCCCCCCCTCGGGCAGCTCCGGCAGCGACTGGCGTTTGCCCCCCAGATTAACCACGCTCTGATTTACGGCCGGGGGGTGGGAGGTGCCCGCGCAGCACCCCCAGCCTGGCTCCCATCCCCGCGCATCGCTCCCGACGGCCCCAGGCGGTGGAGAGGGGCCGGTACGCGGGGCAGCGGGACGGGCACCCGCCGCCGCCGCCGTGCCCACGGAGGGGGCTCGCCGCAAGGCGACGGCGAAAGCCAGCAGGAAAACACGGCTCCCCTTTAGCCGAAAGGAGCTCCTCGCTCAGGGACAGCTACCGTTTGCCCAAGCCTGGGCGGGGGAAGGTCAGATTGATTTTAAACCTGGGTAAATAAGGGGACAAGGCAACGCCAGAGCTCACCCTGCGGCTCTCAGCCTTGCCAGACGCGGAGCAGCCGGAGGAAAGCATCCATCGGCGGCGCCGGCACCGTCCCCCTGCAGGACGGGCTGCGCCGGGACACTCCCCACGGCCGGAGAGCCGCATTCCCACGGCACACGCGTGCTCCCCCCTCGCTGCACCCACGAGCCCCCTGCTCGCCCCAATCCAGGCTCAACGCTGCCCAGCTGGGAGAAGGAGAGCCGGTTCCTCCTGCTCGAGCGATGCAGGGCTCAGCTGTCCCCCTGCCAGGGCGCCTCCGAGCTCTGCGCACGGCACGAGCTCGGGAAGGGACCCGGAGAAAAATTTTGTTTGTGGGTCAAGAGGAAAACGGAAGAAAAAAAAAGAAAAAAAGAGTTTGGACTTTTCGTGCCAAAAGGAAAATGAAAACCAAAACATTTTGTTCTAAATGATAGACCTTGTTTAGTTTTCGGTGGTTTTACTTTTTTAAAACTGTTTGAATTAAATTGAGCTAAATTTGGCTTCCAAACATTACCTTGGGGTGGGAAATTAAAAAAAAAAAAAAAAGAAAAGAAATCAAAACATTTCATTTGGAAAATGTCAGAATGAAATGCCCTGGAACAGCCCACGTTAGGCGCTGAGTCCAGCCTCAATTCAGAAATTGTGCTGGCCTCCTCGAAACTGCCTTTTTTTTTTTTTCCTTTCAGTGAATAAAGCAGTTGCCCAACATAACCTCCCCTAACTGTGCCGGTGGGCGGATGCAAGAGCTCGCGCTCCCGACGGCCGAGGCTGCCGAGGCTGCCGGCCGGCTCCGGCGGAGGCCCCGGGGAAGCACCGCGCCGCCGGGGACGTCCCCTCCGCGCCCGCCGCTCCCGGAGAGGGGCGAACGGCCCTGCTGATAACCGGAGAGGCCAGAGCGACTCCGCTGCAGCAGGCAGATTTACACCCGTGAGCGCAAGCCGAATCCAACCCAAACTGCTCTTTAAAACTTCTGTTTAAATGTCTTTTCTATTAGGTCAACATTCCTTCTTTTCATAGGGAAGGTGGTTACGGTCTGCAGCCGAGCACACACAGGCTCCTCAGTGCTGGCTGCTGGCTCTGTGTCAGCAAGTAGTCTGCCCACGCTATTAAATTACTAAGAAAAATGGATCGTTTCTGCAAACATTAGGTGCATTAACCTCTTTCGCGGTGGCAAAACCCACTCCAGGCGAGCTGTTAATTGGAAATTCATAGAGCTGGCTGCAAAAAGTTTCCTTCGGCTCCGCTCCACCCTCCTTTTGTCGAGGCGAGGGCTGGTAAAGAGGCATTTTCTGCCATCCCCGAAATACCGCTGCTGCAAGAAATCTCACGCCCGAGCGCAGTGCAACCCCAGCAGCCACGTCGCCAGCAGCTCTGCTGAAGTTTCCTCCACACCCCCAAGAGGGTTAAACGCTGCCGCAGGGCCCCTCTGCCCTTGATAGACAGGGAGAATTAAGGAAAAGCCCCTGAAGGAGCCTCCCAGGCTCCGGAGGAAGCAAGTCCTCCGCGCACCGCTGCCTGGATCGAAGCCTGGTGCTCACTCGCCATTAACCCCAGGTCCAACATGAGCCACCCCACCGGTGACACGTCTCATGGGGCAGCATGTCCCAGGTCTTGTTCTTCCACCTACACCCCAGGGAGCGGGGGGATAAGAGATATTACCTTCCCCACAGACCTTGCCTTGCTTACGTCCTCCGCCCATCACAGCACGACCGCTGCTGGTTATTTCAAAGGCTCCATCCAAGCCGAAGCAGGACTCGGGTCTCAGCACCTTCCTCCCAGACCGGTCAGAGTGCAAATCAACACTCAGTGACTCGCTGCCTTGCGAGAGCCCTCCAAGGCATTTTCAGAGCAAACTGCCCCGCGGTCGGAGTTGCAAGAACTCCGAGCGCTTATCTGCAGCCTCCGGGGGTTTTGCAGCAGAGTCAGAGAACTGTGTCAACAGGATGCTTAGAAAAACCATCCCCTCCGGAGTTCACCCGGCCGGCGGCTGCGCTTGGCAGAGGTCAGCTCCAAGCGCGCGGTCGCCTGCCCGGCGAACGCCGCCCTGGGCAGGGGCGCAGCTTGGAGGGGCCTGTGTCCCCCTCCCTCCCGGCACCGCACAAGGTCAGAGGGAGGGAAACCGGGCAGCCCGGGAGCCGGAGGCACCAGCGAGCACACGCACCTCTCGGGTGCGAGGGGACACAAGGACAGCTGGCACTGCCCCAGCAGTGCGGGGGAACAGAGCCGGGCACAGCATCGGGGAGGAAGACAGGATTGGTTAGGGAAAAAAAGGGACAATTCCCTGGGGGCAGTCACGCTCAAGGCATAACATGCTAAAATGAAAGCCGGGACAGGGTGGAGCAGTCTCGGTGGAGCTAGGGAACAGCCTCCTCGGACCCTTGCAGGAGCCAAGAAATCAAAAGCAGCCGAAGCCCCAACGAACCTCCTGGGGTTGCGTGCTGGCCCTTGCAAGACAAGGATGGAGCAACAGCTGGTCAAGTCCATCAGTTCCTCCTAAGGTTTGGGGCCTCAGGCAAAACTCATGGAAAGCAAAAGAAAGACTCCCATGGACTTCCTAAGGGGCTCAGGGCTGGCCCCAGCTCTGCAAGGAAGGCTGGGGAGATGCCAGCTGGCCTGGGCACCGTGCGTGACAGAGGCTTTCGCAAAGCAAAGCAAGGACACCGCAACCGACCCAGCCCCAGGGGATCTCTACAGGGACATTTTCAGCACAGCTGTCGGGAGCTGCAGCCCCTCTGTTGTAACAGGGGCATGATGCTGGGCATGGTGCTGGGCACTACGGCAGCACAACCGTTCATCATTTCCTTCGGCGAAGCAGCCATCTGGGCTTTGCTCGACGTCACCCAAGGTCTTTTGTTTTTCTAGCTAATTTTGCAGGAAAGAGAGGTCTGAATCATGCCTTTCGTGGTACTGCTAAATTCAAGAGGCATTGATGTTCATACTGACCTTCATCAAAAAGGCACTTGCAAGATCCCTGTCTCCAGCTTCAGCTATTGGTCCGGCTGGGACCAAACACACGCTATTTCAGTCCCAAAGGAAGGGGCCAATGCAGGCACAGGAAGATGAAGGAAACAGCTGAACAGGCGATGCTCTGCCAGCCTGGATGTTTGGCAGAGGGACGCATCTCAGGGATGCAAATCCAAAGCCGCCCTCCAAAATCAGTTGCCTGTCCGGTTAACGCACCTGCCCTTAGGGCTGCCTGCAGGATGCAACGCGGCCCCTCTCTGCTAGGGGCTCTCCTATGCCGGATCCGACCCTGGGGCATCAGAGGGCTGGAGATGGGACTTGCTTTCTCCCGGCCGCCAAGAAGCCTCTTGCACCATGCCACAGAGCGGACGCCCGCTGGCCACGCGCTGCCGCTCGCCACGTTCCTAGAAATGGTACCGAGCCACCGTGGGGCCCCTCTGCATCCTGGGCTGCAGCCAGAGCATGGCAGGGAGCTCTGCCGGCTTGTGGCTTCTGACTTCCCCTCTTTTCCTTGGTCCGTTTCCAGCAGGAGCTTTTCAACAAGGCCAGGTGTCCCTTGCTTCCACTTCAGGAGTTGGGGTAAAACAGAAAATGCCCGAACGACCTTCTTTCCACCATGAGGATTTCATTAGATGAAAGAGCCCTAAACTTTTCCACCTCTCCCTATAAGGAAATCTCTATGGGTCCATAATCATTTTTATTAGGCTGTTTCTATTTCTGCTGTCTCCTTATTGAGAGGAGGGGACCAAAGCCGAGAAGTCTCCTGGGGATCTTGGATTGATTTCCATAACAGGGCCAAATGTTTTCAGCATTATCTCCTCTCTCCACGGCCTAACATCTTGTTTGCATTCTTGCCCACCACCGCACATATGTTTTCACTGAGCTGTCCACAGCAATGCCTACATGTTTTTCCTGAGTGGTTACAGTCAATTTAAAACCCGGTAAGTTGCATGGCATTTCTAATCCTTCCTTCCAGTGGGTGCTATCTTGTGCTGGTCTACAGAGTCTTACCTGTGGTTTCCTCTGGCTGTAGCCACCCACGTGGTAAAGCCATAAGGCCGACCACACCAGCTCTGACCCAAGGTCCATCTAGCTCCGTTGGAGTCTCCAAAAGCATCTTCAGAAAATGTGTACAAACGGGATTCACAGATGTGTCTTTCTCCTACTCATACCCTCCCAGCAAATCCTTCTGAAATCCCTCACAAGCTTTTTTAGTAGTGACTGATCCCTTATGGACCAAATCCAGGTTCTACTGGTCAGACGTGACCACAGAACAGAATCCCTTTAGGATGGAGGTGAATCAGGTTTTAAAAAAATCAGTTCAACTTCTTTCCCCTCTTCTTCCAGACCTTCCATACCCCAAAGACCAGATGCAACAGAGGAGGAGGATATTTTTGCCAGGTTTTTGAGACTCATGTTGCTGGACAGAAGAAAGAATTACACCTTTCTGCCTGGCTCTGGCAGGGGATGGGGTGCTCTGCCCTCATTACCCACTCGCAGAGCCTCGGCTGAAGACAGGGGGACTGTGGGACACCCTTTGCTCCCCTTGCACGTGGGGTGAGGAGCGTGGTGCCTACCTGCCCAAGGCAGACCTGGGAGGCAAGCCAACACAGCTTTCCCTGAGTGCCAGGGTCAAGAGGTAACTACAAAGCGGAAACCAAGCGGAGAGGTCCCTCCAGTGTGGATTTGGATGGAGCTGAGCCAAAGTCCGTGAGCTCCAAGAGTCAATCACTGTGTTGCAATCTCTGATCCAGCTCAAGAGGTGCAGAGAAACTCACTTGCCCATCATCTCTCCTGTTGATGCCTGAGAGTGGTAAAGCCTTTGCAAGAGAGCCCAGTGCATGCTTTAGGGGGGCTGCAAGATGCTGCGACAGCACAATTGCGTCTGGAAAAGCCCGAAGCTTACCCTGTCCCTGAACCACACCAGGGCTGACTAAATGAGACAGTGACTCAGAGACTTGGGAACCAGCCAGACTCAAGAGATAATTCCTATTAACACACTGATCTCTGACACGGCAAACCTGCTTCTAATTTCCAGAGGAATTTTTTCTTTTTCCATGGAAATGGTCCATGAGAATCTGACTGCAAAGAGAAGACAACCAAACCACAACTTTAAGACATCTGCACACTTCCCCACCTTAACAACCTGGAAGGGAAGAGGCATGAGAGAAAAACATGACCAGGAGATGCAGATTTGCTGGTAAGAACTTGGGCCACCAGGTCATTAAATCTGCTGAGAGAAATTTGGTCATTATCACACATGCGATGCTTTTGTAACCACAGTAACACTTACAAAAACCAAAAGCTCTCTAAACATCCCAGAGAATCACCCAGACACCCTAGGGCTAATTCTTGATGCTGATTTTGCATCAGCATCCCAAATGCCAGATGAGGCCCAGTCACATCGCACGTAGGGAACAGCTCCCATCTGAGTCAAAATCTGTCCCTAGCCATGTCCTTGGCAGGGGCAGAGCCACCCTCTCTCACGTCTGAACCTCAAAAAGAGAAGATGGGGAAAGGTGTCCTTGTTTTTCTAGGGACACTGTAGGAGAGGAAAGCAGAGCCACAAGTTGCCCAACACCTGCCCCCTCCTCTGGGAAGCATCTTGCAAGGTGTGAAGATGCTCTGAAGCACCTTGAGAGTAAAGCGCACAGAAAAAGAGCAGCTCTGCATGCACATATGAAAGCGTGTCACATGCATGGGCACATTTCCAAGCTAGGCTCTGTGTACACGTCTGCTCCAAACCAGCAGCAAACATTTCTCCGGAGATGTTTACAGACTGCTGCTTCTCCTTTCAAACAGCCTTGCCTCCCTGAGGCCAAACAGCCTTCCCAAGGACACCCCAGGCCTCCTCATCTCTCATCCAGCAAGGCTCTGCCATGACAGCGGGTGAATAAACAAGCACCTTGCCAACATTGGCACCTGGCCTGGCACAGGGATGACAGCCTCCCCGGGGAGCCTTCCCCACGCAATGGCAGAGTGTTGCAGCTGCGGATGCCTGTGGGAACATCCCTTCCCCTCTGCGTGCCTGTCCCAGGGATGTGCCACCAGCCGAGGAGGAAGATCTATCAATTCTCCAAGGGACTCCTGGGATCATCATATGTGGCCCTGGTGAGAGCCACATGGACCCCTCTCCCCTTGCCGAGGACAGATAACGTGTGCCGGAGGTGGAGACCAGGCAGAGAGGGGAAGCGGGGAGGATCAAGGAGCAGCGAGCTGATCCAACTAGAGGAGACAAGAGTCTCTTGGCTTGTTTAACCCAACAAAATAATGAAGAAGCTATAAATACACAAGGGTAAACACCGGAGAGGCAGAAGAGGTCTTGAACTAAAAGCACAATGTTGGCAACAAACACACATGGGAATAACTCATCCAGGAATACATTAAGGCAGGAAATTAGAGGAAGGTTTATTCTGTGAAAGCAGGAAGGGACTGGAGCGGCCCTCGAACAAAAGTGGAGGGGAAAGAAAGCCGGCTGCTGTGAATGTAGTGCGTAACTAGCTCCTGGCAGGTGAGTGTTGCAGGACGCGGCCGCAGCTTGGCTCCCTGGCTTGGATGATCCCCATCCCTTTGAGTTCCCCTGCTACCGTGGGGCTGGGTTACGGGTTGGTACCCACCGGCTAAGGGACACAAAAGTGGGCGCCGGTAAAGCAGGCTGCTGCAAAAGGGAACTGCTGCCGTTTCCAAGATTAACACGACTTGCAGCACTGTGAGTCATTCATTCATCCATCATAAACAGGGCCTGCACCCAGCCAAGCATCCTCCTCCCCCCCACCCCCCCCCGCGCTGTGACAGCCCAGAGACTTCTCTGGGATGGGGAAAAAGTTGCTTATCAGAAATAATCAGCACGTCAAGTTTTCCCCTCCCTGTAAGGCTCCGAAAGGCAGCTAGTGGAGCAAAATCTGAGCCGTTCCTTGAGCTTGCTGCACACAGCTCTGCCAACACGTCTGTCTTGAGCTACATTCCCCAGGGTGTCAGCCCAGGGACCCCTCCGCGTCACCCGCCTGCACCCACCACCCCGTGCGCCCCCCGAGCCTGTGCATCCCTGCCATCACTGCTCAGCCCTCCCTCTGCTCCCGTCCCACTTCGTCTGCCCAGACCCTGCCCGAGGAGCCCCCCGGCTCAGCCTCCCTCGGCCCCACGCGCGGCTTGTCCGGGGCTTTTGCTCTGCCCCGCCGGACGAACGCGGGCTCGCTCCCGAGCCCGGCCGGGATCCCGCGGGCTCCGCGCAGCGCCGTGCGGAGCCACACCGCGACCTGCTCTTGCGCACACAGGGGCAGAGCGCAAACACCGCCGCCACCTCCTGCAAACGCAGACCCAGGCGCGGGCGCAGCGTGCAAGCGCCGGGCACCTCCAGGCCCCCGCCGGCGCGGCGACCCTCCGCCAGCCCCGCGTGGCCCGGACGGCGGCTACGCAAACGGCACCAGCCGGTCCCGCACCGTCTCGGGGCGCAGCAGCCTGCCCGGAGTTGCTGCAGCTCCCCGCAGAAATGGGGCAAAGCAAAAAACGAGACTCTCACGGCATCCCGCAGCCCTTGTCCCAGAGGGGTCGGGGTCTGCTGATTCCAAAAAGTCCAAGCGAAACTCGGCGCCGCAGCCTCGTTTTGGAGCCTTCCCCCCTGGAGCCAGTACTGAGGAGGGGTCTGCTCCGGATTTGGGGGGTGGCCGGCCTGCGAGCGTGGCAGGGGGACAGCCCGGGCTCCCTCCTGGGGGGGGGGGGGGGCCGGCTGGGAAGCCGTGATTGAAGGGGCGCCGCGGGGCGAGGAGGGACGCGGCAGGCAGAGTCCTTCCAGTGCCTGCCCTTGAGCAAGCGCCTCTCTCCGCGCGTCCCGTAACTGAGACCAGCTTTCCCCTGCCCGGTCCCCCCAGCCCGGAGAGCAGAGGGCCCCGTCGGGGGACTCGCCAAGCGCGAGGGCGCTTTGCTCCAGCCTCTCTCCAAAAAACCCTCCCGGCGCCCGCGGAGGCTGACAGAGCGGGGACAACTCCCGGCCAGACGCTTTGCGGGGGGGGGGAATCACTCACCCCGACCTGGGAGAGGGATGCGGCAAGCAGTCAGAGCAGCCTCCCCCCCCCCCCCCTCCAGGAGCCTCCCCGCTGCTTGCGCGCCCCTCACCGCGGCGTCGGGGCGGGCGGCGAGCGCGGCGCTCCCGGGTGTGTGTGAGTGCTCCGGTTTGGGGGGGGGGGGGGGGGGAAGGGGATCCTACCTTCCTGCGTGGCGCCGCAGCTATGTGTCCATGGCGGGCCGGGCCGGGCCGGGGCCGCAGCCGGGGCCGGGAGCGCGGCCGCCGCGGGCCGTGGCGGGGAGCCCGCGCCGGGCTGGCTGGGGCGGCAGCGCGGGCGGTGCGAGGCCGCCGCCGCCGCCGCCGCTCAATTGGAGCAGGGCGCTGCCAATCTGCGGCCGCCGCAGCGGGACGCTTCCTGTCTGCGCGCCGGACACCGGCACCGGCACCGGCACCGGGCCCTCCGCTCCCCCCGGCCCGGTCACCCCCGGGGCGCACGGCTCCCCTCCGGCACTCGTGGTCCCGCTGGGGCGCACGGTGCCGCCGGAGTGCTCGGCTCCCCGCGGGCTGCACCGCTCTTCCCAGGGCGCGGGGGTTGCCCCCCGCTGGGGTGCACGGTCCCCCTAAGTTGCACCGTCGCCCTGTGGTGCACGGCTCTTCCCAGGGTGCGGGGGTTGCCCCCCTCTCCCCCCAAAGTTGCACGCCACCCCCGGGGCTCGCGGTGCCCCCTGGTTTGCACGGTCCCTGCAGGTTGCATGGTCTCCCTGCGGTGTGCTGTCGCCCCAGAGCACACGGCCCCCCCCCGGTGCGTAGAGATCCCCCTGGGGCGCATGGTCCCACCCGGCTCCCCCAGGATGCATGGCTGCCCACTGGGATACATGGGTCCTTTCCAGGGTGCATGGCTCCCCCCCCCCCGGGTGCACAGCTCTGCCCCGGGGCTCATGGTCCCCCCGGGGAGCGCGGCTCCCTCAGAGTTACCCAGCTCCCCCCGAGGCACATGGGTCCCCCTGGGGTGTAGGAACCCCCTGGGGCCCTCCAGAGGCAGCACCTTCCTGAAAGGGGCACTTGGCAACCCCAAACCCAGCCATGACTCAGTTTCCCTGCCCATAAGATTGGCATTTCTTTGGAGCTGTTTTTTTTTTTTTTTTTGAGTAGTTTATTTGCTTGACTGGCAACTTGTCAGGTAAATCCGGCCCTTGGGCTTTTGCTCCTGAGCTGAGGAACAGCCTCTCTCCTCACGTGGCTTTCAGGACATGTTTGTGTTTCCCTTTTATCTTATATAAGGCAGCAACCCCTCCATCACTCTACCTGTTTTCCTTTGGAAATGGGTTTGTTTTGCAATTTCATCGTATTGAAAATTTTCAGGAGGAAAAAACTTGTTGCAAGTCTAAAATGGGAAACCTGCTGGTGAAGACACTTTGGGAACTTTCTCCTCCCTGGGTGCCTGGGGCCAAGCGTGCTCTGGGGTCCTCCCTGGGAAGGGCTGGAGATCCTGGGGGAAGCTATAGGGGACGGGGCTGCCGGAGCCCTGGGACAGACGCCGGCATTTCCCTCCGCCTGGGAATGGGGCCTGCGTGGAGATAAGGGCCGTGCGCCCCAGGACCGGAGCACACGGCCGTCAGTGGAGTAGCCCATGCGGGCGCAGGCAGCGTTCCTGGGAAGCGGTGCAACCAGGGCAGGGGAACCCCTCCCTGTCTAGCATCTCCCTCAGCCTCCTGCCCTGGGCAGCGCGTGGGGCTGCGTGGGGCCGCAGGCTGTGGCCGCCGGTGTGTCGTGGCAGGGCAGAGGATGGGCAGGGTGTTAATGAACTCGATGACTGCGGCGCCTCGGGGTGGCAGGGCAGTTTCTCTCTTCGAAATGGAGACAGCTCTTGTGCTCCGGGGACTTCAGGAGAAGTGAAGGCAGCGTGTGGGGTGAGTGTGCTGAGTCCGGGGCCCGCACGGGCTCCTGGCCGCGCTGCGGGTATTTGCTCAGCTGTGGTTGAGGCTCTGTGCCCACATTGCCCTAGGAATAGCCCAGCTCGGCACATCTGCTCCTGGCCTGGGCTGTCACCTCGCCAGCCACATGTGTGCCTCATCTGCCCAGCCTGAACTGCCGGAGCTGGGCACGTGCCAGGCCGTGGGGAGCGGGGATCTCCTGCTCCTGTGCACCACTGGGCCAGCTGGGGGGCCTCTCAGATGGTCTGCAGGAGAGGTCTGGTCCCACCAGCCCGCTCAGAGCTGCCCTTCTCCAGTGGCTCACGTGGAGCCTGGAGCCAGCCAAGCCAGCGCCCTCAGCCTGACACCCAGCTTCTCGCTTTCCCCTTCCCCGTCCCCCACACGCCGCTCTGCCAGCGCCCCAGCTCCTTGCAGCCAGCGTGAGCTGACTGGTGCTGAGCATCCTGCAGGATCAGGCCCCCTGGGCTGGCTGCGGTGCTGTGGGTGGCCGCGACTGCCAGCTCCACCCCCCCCCCCCGCCCCCACGTTTGGCCGTGGATGCTCGCGAGGAGCAGACCCAGAGGGCTTTCCCCAGCGCCTTGTGGTGCTTGCTGGTCGCGGGAGCCAGGCTGCTTGGCGCCGGCGCTGGCAGGGAGCCATGCGCCGCTTTCCCGGCTGCTGCGGCTCTGGAGGAGAGCTGCGCATCCAGGGAATTCCCCCAGCTCTGCCGGGGCTGGAGCCACCCCTTGAGGCTTGGAAGTGGAGAGCAGAGATTCATCTGGAGAGGGTTTGGGATGGGGGGTGGTGCAGACAGCCACCCTGCCGATGGCGCTGGGGCAAGGATGCACTGTCCAGGAGACAGCAGGACCCTGGGGCTTGTTGGGGGACTAGCTCCGAGCAGAGCCAGCCGGGCAGAGAGGTCCCAGCCAGGAAGAGCAAAGGCTCAGAAGTTGAAGGCAGAAGGAGCTGGTTCGGTAGGAGCAGTGCAGACCCAGCAAGGAGACAGGGGTGCTCAGCGGGGTGGGGAGATGGGTGCAGGCGCCCAGGAGTCCTGCACTGCTCCTGGGGCTGGAAATGCCCTGCGCAGGGTGGGGGAAGGACAGGCAGCCGCTGCTGCGAGACAAGGCTGCGAAAGGGCTGATCTGCACGCAGGCTGGGTCGACAGGGAGCGGGGGGAAGGAGGGAGGAGGGGAGCCCCGTGCAGCTGCGCCCACCCACACACCAGCTGCTCCTGAGCATCTTTCAGCTGCAGAAGTCACAGTCCTGATCCACCCGCTGGGCTGTCCTGCCTTGGGTCACAGATGTGCCCTGTTATACCACACTATCGCAATCCCAGGCATGACAGGCTGAATGGGGCACCTCCGGGGCTACGCTTTGGCCTCCCTTGCAGCCCATGGCTTTGCCCGACTCACTAACTGTGTCTGCACTAACTGCAAGGACGCCCAGAGCTGTTGTGACCTGGGATCACACCAGTGGGGCCTTGCTCGACTGGGTGGACAGACGGCAGATTTGGGGTTGGAAGTTTGGCCGCCGGGATCAGAGCAAGCATCGAACCATGTGTCGTTCTGATGTACAGAGGTTGTGTCGTGATGATGTGTCAAGTGACAGGGATGCTGGTCCTCAGCTGCGCTGGGTGCATTAGATTGCTGCATTGCTGCTTGGGTGGTGTGAGTGGGACAGACAGACGGATGGAGGAGCCTTGGAGGACTGGAGTGGAGGTGTGCGTTGGGGTAGAGTGAGTGAGATGCGTGCAGCTGGATGCTGCGGTCTCTGCACAGAGGGCATTGCAATGGATTGCATCCCCCGCCATGGAGGATGGGCCGGCAGAGCAGGCTCACATCTGGCCTGGAGCCTGTCCTGTTGCGGTGCTGGGTGCTCATCCAAGCGCTGCCTGCCTGAAGGTGGCCTGTGACCATACAGCCAGGACATGGATCTGGCCGACGTAATTACAGGGCACACGCGTGCCCTGGAGCCCAGCCTCCGGTGACTGTCCCTGCCTGCTCTGGCCCAGGACAGCGGGGAAGCCCCGTGGGCTGGGACCTCCTCGAGGTGAGACGCCTGCGCCGGGCTCTCGAGCACCAGGACAGAGCAGAGCAAGGGCAGGGCTGCAGGGGAGCAGGCGCGGGTACCCGCTGGGCAAAGGCATTGCATGGCAATGGGGCTGCGCCGGTTGGCACCAGCCGTTGCCCTGCTTGGGATCTGACCTGTGGGTGCGGGTGGAGCCTCCTGCTTTACACCAGCCAGATACAACCCGTAGCATCGCCCACCAAAAGGCATCTCTACAAACTGTCCCCCTGCGCTGCCCCTGGCGCTAGTGGGCATCCCTGCCGCGCCGGGCTGGGCAAAGCAAGGCGCAGCGGCTTCGCTCGCCCTCGCTTGGCACGCGATCAGGCGCCGGCTGACGTGCACTGGGCATGGCCCTGTTTGAAGTGCAAGCTTGTTGTGTATTTACCCTGGCCAGCCTGAGGTGTACAGGAAACCAGAGTGCTCTGCTCTCTGGCTGTTGCTTTATTCATTATGGTCACGGCTCGGGCTGCTCACGCTGTAAAAAGAAGGCAGCAAAAACCCCAGGCGCTGCAGCGGGGCTCTCTCCGTGCCAGCCCTGCTTTGCTCTGATTCACGCGGCTGCTGTTGCGCAGCAGAGAGCAGTCCCGGGCGGTCCTGCGCCGGGCAGTGGGACGGCGGGGATGCCCCGTGCCACGCGATGCTCGTCCCATCCGCGAGCAGGGTGGCTTGTCCCACACGTGGCCAGCCAACCCGTGCCAGGAGTGGTGTCTCGGGAGATGCCGGGTCCGCTTATCATTGCTGGATGCCTCTCCTGCTGAATATTACATCTGTTTCCCAGAAAAACAATCCTACTCCAGGGAATCTTCTGCCTACAGAGACTTAGAGCAGGACAGGACAGAGGAAACATCTCTCCCAGCTGGAACTGAACCCTGTGGGGTGTCTGGTAGCTGAGTAACAGGTCTCTTGGTTTGTGCTCACCTTCATGCCTTCGCTGTGGACGCCTTGGCCTGCTTGCGTGTTCCCCTGGTTCTTCACCTCTGTTTTGCAAAATACTGATGAGCATTGCCCATGCCCTCAGTAGCTGCATCCCTGCTCCGGAGCTGCCTTTTCATCGACGTCTGTCACCTCCGGGAAGGAGGAGTAGGGGGATGCAGCCTAATGGACACCCTGATGCACAGGGGCCGAGGCTCGCGCACACTTTGTGCCCACAGGACACCGGTGGTTCATGTCCCATGGCCCGCTGCAGCACTGCTAACCCCGCCAGCCCTGCCCTCCCCGAAATCCCACGCTCCCTCCAGGCGGGGCATCACGCTGCCCGCAGTGGGGCTGGCCTGCCACAGTCAGGGCAGAGCAGACATCCCTCGGCTGCTCACGGCAGTTACTCATCCCAGAGAGGACACTGCAGCAGCGACCACGGTTGCTTTATGGATGGGGATAGATTTAAACCTGGCTCTTCTATGTGGCAGCTCTTTGGGGTTTATTTTGTCCTCTGGTCTAGCAGTTCCTCTGCATTTGCCAGCAGGAAGCGGTGGTCTGGGTTCATTTACAGTCCCAAGGCCCGAGCGGAGCTTGGATTTTGCTGGTGGCCAGGAATCCCTCCCTAAGGGTCTGGGGACAGGGTCTCGAGCCACCCCGGCTGCTCCCACTGACCTGCACTGCCAGCACCTGGCTGATACCATGGTGGTAGAGTGCAAAACACTGCATGCTGCAAGCTCCGTCCAGCTGAAGAGGCGAGGCAGAGAAAGGAGACATTATACTCACCGCTATTTATAGGGGTTGCCCTTCTGCCAGGACTTGACTGGCAGCAGCGAGGGCTGGGCTGGAGTTTAAGCTGGTCAGTACAAAAAACACCAGCCAGAAACCTGGGGACGTTGTACTAAACCTCCCAGTGCTCAGAGAGCTCCTGATCCCTGCTCACAAACAAGGAATCACGTGGCTCAGCAAACTGTGTTGCTATTAAAGGGAGAAAACGCTGGTGAGCTGATAAACAGGGTGACGCGAGCCAGTTCTTGAAATCCAGGGCAGTTTTACAGCCCTTTCCTCCGGGGAGGTGCGTGCCGGCCAGCTGGCTGCTTCGCACGCGGGGCAGGGAGGCCCCCTTAACCCTGAGCGGATCCAAGGGGCGACTTGTTTGCTGAGCAGTGCCTTGCCCAGCCTCCTGCCCCTTTTTCTCTTTTCTTCTAGCATTTTGCTGGAGGCTGGGGTGCGTACACACACGTCAGCCTTGGGTTTGGCAAGGCGGGATGGAGAGACTTGGTCGCACACCCAAGGGTGAGCAGAGGAGCCGTGTCAGGAATGGGATTTGCGCTTAGCTCCCCCCCGGTGCTTTACAGCTCTGTAAATGTTTGAACAGCCCTGAGACATATTCAGGCCCTGATAATATTTAGTCAGTAGGTCTGAAAATCATTGACAGAGTGGTTTGAGCCACTGAGTGCTAAATCTTTGCAGGGAATGGAGATCTGGCTTTAAGGAGGATTTTTAGAGCTGGATATTAGTTTTGTTCTGTTTGGGCCTCTCAGATCCCTGCGTTTTCCACCAACAGAAAGCCCAGAAAGGGATTCGCTGAAGGTACATGACAATATTTGGTTTTGACTTCCTGAAGACGTGACATTTATAGCACGAGATAGCGAGCAAAACTCAAAGAGAAGTGGAACATGAGAAATTATTTCCAAAGGAAAAACTTAAATGTTTCCTTCCAGAAATGCTGGCCCGTAACATTTGGACACTGCTGGACTCCACCTCTCCTCCCTCCTGTTGCGGAGGCTGGATTTCTCGCCCAGCTTTGGACAACGTCTCCCCAGGCCGGCTCGGTGGCTGGTTGCTCTGCCCGCAGCGCTGCCCCGCTGGCGCCGTGCAGGGAGACCCCTGCCCAAGAGCGAGGCTCGGCTGCTTCCCAGAGCCACCGCTGATTACAGGTTGGCATTTGGTCATTCAGACCCAGGGATGCATCACCCATGTACCTGCTTCCCTGTCCCTCAGCCGAGTAACTCTCTGTCCCCCAAGCAAACCTCAGCAGAGCCAACGTGATGCTGCCGTCTGTGGGGCAACTGTGGGAGATGCTTCTGCTAGGGCCTCCCAAATCAGATCCGTTAAGGCTGCCAGCCCCGCTCTGGCTATCGGTGTCGCTCATCTGATCTTAAACTTTTTTGATATCCCGCTTGCTTTTGCAAAGAGGGGACTGAAAACCAACAAACAGCTGGAATGACCATTCCTGTAGGAGCTCTGCAAAAAGTCCTGCCTGACTGTACAAGAGAGCCTGGGAACAAGCCTGTAGGTGGGAAGCAAGGGTGAGTTTCAGTTGACCAGGACAAGGAGATTCCCATTCAAATCCCTGGGGCTGCAGCAATGTCTCTCCCCAGGTCCCGGACTGATCTGGGGTAGGAAACCTGTAAAAGGAGATGCTGAGGCACAGAAGGGGCGAGGGGGTTGAGATAAAGACGACAAAATGAAGAGGGGGAGAAGACCAGGGGAGTCTCCTATCCGCAGGCAGCAGTGTTTTATGGGCTAGTCCCAGCTATCATCAGGCCTTTTTTAGCTGGAACAGCTGGGGAACCTTCCCATTTGCAGCCCCCTCCGTGTGAGGGAAAGGGCTGAGCAACACCCCGGGCTCTGGAAACTGCACTGGCACCTCGAGTCATCGCTGGGCACAGCCTTTCGCTAGGGGACGGGGACATCTTCACGCTGAGATGAAAAGCCCCATTGCTGCTGCCCCCAGGAGCCCAAACACGTGCCTTTGGGGTCGGGGTGGTGCCATGTCACGGAGCAGAGCCAGGGAGTAGCACAAGATGGGGAGACACAAAGTGTGGTGCTCAAACCTTAGACCCAGACGGATTCGGATTTATCCCAAGGATGGGCACGGAAGCGGTTAGTCCATCCTGGGCAGCAGGAGCACCGCCCTGGGGAGGGGAGCAGCAGCCAGGCTGGAGCAGGGGGTGCTCCGCAAGGGCGGGGAGGCTGCGGGGACCCGGTGGGGGGCAGAAGGCAATCCCCGCCGAGCGCCAGCCACCCGGCAGCTTTCCCGGCTCCGCTGCTCGAGCTACGGCTGCCCTCTCCCGGCAGCGGCGCGGGGCTGTGCTTCGCTTCCCGGGCCTGCATCCGCCGCCTTCCCCTCCTCCGGATCCCAAGCCGGGCTGTCTGCACTGACCGCCACTACAATACCAGCCTGTCCCATTGCGTTGGCCCGTGCAGGAGCTTGCAAAGTTAAATACAAATAAAAAACACTGCTAAAAACCCAGCTCAGGCAGCTAGCCAGCACTTCTCTCCCAGGGCTTTCTGTGAGGAGTGAAAAGGCAGGCTGGACTCTTTTCCTTTCCCAGTTAGAGGCTGAAGATGCCAGTGAGAACTGGGGGAGATGGGCAATTGCAAGCCAGGAGGAGCTGGCCCCTGCTTCTAGGTTTTTCCCACTCCTCAGAGGCAGCAGCTCCCAGCAGCTCCTACCCATCAAACCGGAGCTTCCCTGGGGTACGTGCAATGTGGGACTCCTTTTTCATTGCTGAGAAAGTCACGGAGGTGGGGACAGCACAGAGCTGCTCCTTCCCATGGGCCGGGGCCATGGGGGTTCTTTGCCGATGAAGAGCGCTGCAGTATGCAGTATCTAGTACCAGGGACACTGAGGTGTCTTGTCCTAGAGCAGGTGACAGGCACCTCTCCTCTGTGTTTCAGGGATCTGCCAGATCTCCTGGCTCCCCGGTGCTCCGCGGCTGCTCACCCTGGACTGCTTTGCTCCTTGAGCTGGGACCCTGAATCAGTCAGAGCTTGGGGATATGTTTGGACTTTTTCCTTCAATCCAAAATGACTCTGAAAATCAGGCTTTAGCAGGCAAAAAACTAGAACAACCACATTTTAAACAGAGAAAATGAAGAGCAAGGTGGTAGAAAGAAGGGAAATAAAGAGGGTTTACAACCAGCTGCCCACACAGTCCTTGCAGGCAGGTCTGACTTCCAGGCAGAGCAGTGATCCGGGATGCAGCAAACTCTGCACCAATGAGTGCCCCTCTCCATCATGCCGGCCGTCTGCTCCCCGCCCCTCCGAGCGGCCATGGAGGGGGCTGGGATTGAGTCTCGCCCCTGGCTCCAGCAGTTTGCACCCCCAGGGTGCAAACATCCCCCTGCAGGGACTTGCACCCCAAAGCCCTGCTCTCAGCATGCTGTTTGCCCCCAGGTTCAAGCCTGCCCTGGAGGTGCCTTTTGGCCCCTGTGATAGTGCAACCCTCCTTTGATGTAACCATAGGTGCACACGGATTTTGGGGACCTGTGAGGCTGGTGTCAGTGGGACCGAGCAGCCGAAACACCCTGCACTGTGCAGATTTGAGCTCACCTCTCAGACACAGGGGGCTGCTTGGTGGTCTGACAGCAGCCAGCTTTGGGGGTGATGCTGGCTGGAGGAGGAGGCTACGCAGCAGCGCTGTCCCGTCTGGCTGCCCTGAGCCCACCACGTACCCCAGGGCTGCTGCAGCGGCTGGAGAGGAGGCTTTGCCATGGGGACCAGCACACCTTCCCTCAGCAGGGTGATGGCTCATCCTCCAGCCAGCCCTGGCAGGGCTGAACGGGGTCCGCATGCTGCTTCCCAGCCCCGTGCATGGAGAGAAGTGCTGGGCTTTGCACAAGCTGTATGATGCCGGGTGGCCTGAGGACGCCAGCCAGCAAGGGAGCTCTGTAGGGAAGGACAACAGAGACACAAATATGGGCTGTGGACAGCTGAACGATGCTGGGACAAAGGCTTATGCTGGCCTGAGGATAGAAAACACCCTTTGGACAGCAGAAGCTGCTAGTTCCTCCCCTGGGATCTGCCTGGAGGCTACTGGCAAAGGGACACAGACCCAGAGGACCAAGAAAAAGTGGCATTCACCACCCAACAAGGCCTCTTTGAGCTGCCCATTACGCCTTGCTGACTTGGGAGGGGCTGGGACCGTTCCAGAGACTGAAAGCATTCGTGCTGGCACGCTGATGGATGTCCTTCCTGCCGCTCCACTTCGAGGTTGCGGCCATCTCCAGAGGGTTGTTCTGGGGGAGCTGGACCAGACAGCTGCCTGGAGAAACTCAAGAGCCCTTGATGCAGCTGGCACGTTTTGTCATGACGCCGGCACTGAGCTGCCAGGCCTCGGTCAGCGCGGTGGGATGCACAGCAGGGTTCGCTGGGGTTTCCTGGGCTGGCAGAGCAAGCATGGAGGATTGCAAGGACTGCATGCAGACAAGCAGGAGCAGGCGTCTGGGTCTGTGCTGCCACCCTCGGCTCTCCCAGATCCTGCTGTTTCTTCTGCACCGGCACCATGGGAAGGGCAGTGGTGCTGTGTCGGCTGTGGCATTCGTCAGTCCCTTGTCCAGGGGAGAGGCCTTCTGGGCAGGGTGGCGGAGGGTTTGGGGACTGGCAGGTGTCATGGAGGGGGCAGTCAGCCGATGCCTGTGAGACACTGAGATTTCCTGAGAGGAACTAGTTCATATCCCATCACCTGAGCATAAGGTGGAGGGTCTCAGGGTCCATCTGGGATTTTCATTTTGAAGGCACATCCTTCAAGAATGACGCTTTGGGCAGCAGCTTTCCCAATGCAGGATTGGCCCCACTGGAGGCAAAACCATCCAGTTTGGCCATTATTTCTGAGCAGCCCTGAGCCAGCTCTGCTTCACGCTACTCCAAGCAGAGTGGGGCACCTGGGAGAGAAGAAGCAGAGTGAGTCGAGGCATCTGCCTCTATGTACCACCTGCTCTGGGCACAGGGTCACAAGAAGATAAACCTTGAGCTAAAAGACGCCAGAGAAAATGAGGACCCGGCAATTAATAGCAAGTGTCCCCCGAGCAGGGCTAGGTACGGCTTGAGAGCAGCCTGCCAGTATAGAAGGGGAGGGAGCAACAGCCACCCCTTGCATCAGGAGGAGAAGCCGTAGGCTGGAGTGCAGCAAGAGAGATTTAGGGGAGACGTCAGGAAAAGCCGAGGTCTGCACCAAGATGCATCATCTGGAGAGAGGAGTGGAGCCTCTGCCCCAGGGGTCTGTAGGACAGGCTCAGTGTGTGCCTGTCAGAGATGTTTTACTGCGCTGCTGTCAGAGGTGTGATTGTCTAAGGGGCATGAGCAAGAGGCAGAGGCAGAGGTGATATTTTTTAGTGAGATCGACTAGTAAGCACAGGCAGCTCAGGGCACCCAGTCCTTCAGGTCTGAAGCGGAAGCAGCAACAGGAGAAAAAAATATGAACCGAGAGCAGTTTCTCCGAGCATGACTAGTTTTGTTAATCCATCTGTGAAAAACCCCTCCTGTGGAGCCATGGGCACCATTTGCAGGGGCACAGCCAGCAAGGGGGGTGCATGCCACGGGGAGGAGGGAGGCGGTAGCTTATCATCTGGGGAAGATGGAGAGGTTAGTGAGCAGGAAAGAGGGAGGGAGTCTGTGTTGTGCCATAAACCCAGCATCTCTAGTGAGTCCTTGGGATTTGCTGTCTGTCTGTATTTCCCTGAAAGCTAGTCTAGGCCTCTCTGTTGGGGGTCAGGATGAGGGGCTGGTGTGGGAGAGGGGGAAATGTTCCCCCTTAGTCCCCTAAGGGGGGGGGAAGGTCTCTGTCCTTCACTGAGGGGCTGTGCGATCCATGCTGCTGCATGGTGTCCCCAAGACAGGGTCCCCACGAAACATGTTGCCAGTGGGGTGACACTCTGTGGTAGTCCATGGATGGCTTTGCTGGGTATTTGAGCAGTTCCTGCTGGTTCTGCATTATTTCTGGCTTGAGTCTAGGGGTATATTTGATCCCTGAGGAGTTTGCTTCTGCTGAGGAGGTCAGAGAGGTTGGAAAGCTAGGAAAAGCACTCCTGGGGAGATATATTTCAAGACACAACCCTCAACCAGTCTATTCAGGGCTTTCAATGCATCTGGGTATGATGTGCTGACTGGGTCTACGCTGTGCGAATGCTGGGGGCTGTCAGGTGAGCTGGGAGCAGCAGAGACCCCCCCACATACCTCCTCCTTGGTGTGAGGAACTGGCAGTGTCCCCATTCAGGGCTGAGCTTGTCTCCTCCTGTCTTTCACAGCCCATATCCCCCCCTTGCCCCTGCCTCCAGCCCCGTATGGGGAGAGCAGCCGGATGGAGACCGATCTGGAGGCTGCACAGCCAGGCAGGACCAGACAGCAAGCTCAGCCTGCAGCGTGGTGCAGCCATGGGAGGGCAGCACAGACCGCTGCCAGTGCAAGGAGCAGGCCAGGGCCTGCACGTCGCAGCCAGCGCCGGCTCCTGCAGACGGCTCTTCATCAGGCAAAGGTGAACAAGACCCCTCCACGCTCTCCCGAGAGGAGAGGCGGACCAGGGGCAGCTAAAGCCTTGATAGCAGAGAGGCACGTGTCTGCTGATGTGAAGCGAGCCCCCAGGCTCTTGCATGGGGGTGGCATTCGACGCAGCAAGAGGTATCCAGCACCCTGGGCAGGGTCTCCCAGCTGGACCTGGTGGGCCTTGCTCAGACCATCGCTGTGCCCCTGTCTCCGGCAAAGCCCTTCCCTAGCTGGGGCAGGTGGGCAGGAGAAGGCATCTTCCCTAGAGAGGAGGGCAGCATGGCTGGCCAGCCCTGGAGCTACCAGCTGCCCTGCTCTGCATGCTGCACCGTGGCTGGGACAAGGGCAGTGGGCGCAGGACGGGCTCCAGCCCTGGTTCCCATCTCCCCTTTGTGACTGTCCCTTCCTTCCTCAGCGCTGTGGTCCCCATTGGCTGTGTTGTTAATCTCTCAGCTGATGCCGTCTTCTTCCCAGCGAGCCCGTATTCCAGTTCTTCAGTGGGAGAAGCTTTTCCTGTATCATCTCCCCTGACAAAAAAGCTGAGGGCTTCTTGTACAGGGCAAGACTCTCTCCACCCAGGAACCGTGCAGCTGTGGAGTCCCTTGTGCCTGGCTGACCATTCATTCCCAGAAGAGGCACCCTGGCTTCATGGTGTTCACACTGCAGTGGTCCTGCTGCCTGACCCGAGCCTGATGAACCTCACTGCCCGGCTCCTTTTGGGAGCCCTTGGCTGGCTCTCCCCCTCTAGCAGGCCAGTGCTTGCTCAAGTAGAATGGAGCTGTTGCAATGCTGGCTGCTGGCTCAGAAAACTTCTTAGCTAACTCCCCAATAGCTGGTGAGATGCAGTGACCCACCTGGCTGGATATGCATGGCTCCAGCTCTACATTGTCTTCCTCAGGCTTTGGGAATCCTGCTCTTTTCCTGGGAAAACTGGGTTGAAAATGGGAAAAGACATGAGAAAAGATGAAAGAAATTGATCCTCGCAGTCATTCTGAAGCTTCAAGGGAATCCACATTAGCCATGATTTGCTCTGTGCATCACAAGGCCACTTCTCTTTTCCCCAGGGGTGAGCAGGACTGGAAATGTGTCTGTGCCGGCAGCGTGTTCATACCAGCACTGCCAAGACTGAGAGGTGGGTCCTCCCACTCTGCTGCATGTGCTGCAGAGGGAGCTCACCACCCAGCTGGTGGGGTTTGGTGGAAATCCCAGCCTGTTTGAAGCAGCAAGGTCTCATGAAGCTGTGTGGGCTCCCGTGGATGCTCTACTGGGGAAGGTTTCCAATGCAGAGTGGACAGAAAGGTCTTCCCTGGTTGTGCTTTGAGGGAGCTGTCGATGAGACTGAGTGGAAGAGATGGGCAGGGACTCTTCAAGATCCAGAGGCTGGAGACAAAGGCAGGAGGCAGAGCCCCAGGGAGGCAGGAGGGCAGGCTGCCCAGAGCTTCTCTGGTGTGATGGGAGGTGGGTGCTCTTCCTGCAAGGGACAGGGATTGGGGCTGTGGCTGGGGGTGTTAGAGGTAAAGGGCTACAAGGATGGGAGGAGAGGGCAGTGTGAGCTGTGAGCTGCCAGAAGGAATGGCAGGTTTTTGGAACCAGCTGGTAGTCAGGAGAGTGAACAGGCAGGAGATGGTTTGTGTGGGACCCTCCTGCTAATCTGGCAGGCATCGGTCATTGTGGACACTGTTAGAGACAGGAAAGCACAGAGCAAGTTTCCAAAGTTTCTCCTGCTCTGGATAATGGTTGGAGGAATTTCCTCCAGGGAGAAGATCTCCCACATCTGCTAGGGCTGGAATAACTGTATTTCTAGGATAGATAAAACAGGAGAACCAAGACTGTGGCCCACACTTCCTGCGGGCAAACCCTGCAACGTCATGAGCAGCAGTCACTTGCAACTAATGTCTTCTTGACCTGATTTGCGTGCCTATGCTGAACAGGGTCTGTGTATGAGCAGGATACCTCCCAGGGCTGTTCCTCTGTCCACCCAAACACAACCAGCTCCCAAAAGGCGGTGGTGGGAAGAACTCTGCTCTCTGTGCCTGCATTTGCCAAAGGACACCACAAATGTGCAAAGACACGAAATCTGGGCGTTGACAGACTTTCTCCTTGACCAAATTACCTGGAAATATCCATCCTCCCCTGCTGTAACAGCATGCAAGGACATCAGCAGGCTGTATAGCTTGACCAGTGAGTAATCCCAAGACATCCCAAGACAGATATGAGAAGGTTGCTCTGTCTTTGGAAGAGCTAGTGCACAAGGGAGAACATCTACGCACAGACTGCATCTAACCTTGATACCTGCTCAGGTTATAAAATTATGCAGAGTGGGAATGTCTCCTCTTTGAATTTGACCTTTCTTCCTTTACAGTTCCTGGAAACATTTGTTTTCTTCAAAAAAAGTGCTCTTGGGAATATGAAGTACTGGGGGATATGGGTATGCGTGAATCTAAACACCACAGCAAACTGAACATCACCCCATTGCAGCACGGTGCACAGATGGCAAATCACCAGCCTCCCCACTGTGATGTGCCACAGTAATTACACAGCAGCTCCTGCCCCAGCTGTTGGACCATACGCAAATGCCTCCCGCTCATCGGAGGCACGAGGCTCAGAGATGGGGCACAGGAGGGGGTCTCCAGGAGGGCCGCCAGCTTCCAGGAAGCATCAGGGCTCCAAGCAGGCTGGCTCCAATGCAGCAAACAGCCCTTGGACAGGGTGAGCCAGCAAGCACAGCTATGGGCCCCTATTTCTGCTGCAGTCTGGAGGGGGTTGCTGATGGTTCCCATGTCCTGATCTCCCTCCCCTGCTCTGCTCCTTGACATTTCTCATCCCCCTGCTCCAGCGAAGCGTAAAGCAGATGATCCATCCTGCAGACCCTCTCCCCAAGGTCTTGCTGGGGAGTGCAGGCAGTGGAAGAAAAGACATTTGCTCTTGCCCCTGTCCTTAAGCCACAGCCTTGTCCTTGCTAAAAGCTTCAGGGCAACATGTGTGTTTCGCTGCATGAGCAAGTAGCCAGTCCTCCCAGTAATCCCAACAAAGCCAGTGTGGCTGTGTGTGAGCAATTGCTCTCCCACTCAGGCATTTCGCTGCCTGGCATAGATTGATAATGCAATTTGTTACTAGGACTTGCCACGGACCAGTTTACCAGGCAAAGGATATGGACTCAGAGGTGGGGAACAGGTCCTGCAGAGTAAGGACTCTCCTAACTCTGGCCCTGGTGGGAAGTCCAGCATGTTGGAGGACAGGGGGAAGCCAATGGGCTCTCCAGATTTCTCCTTCCAGGCGATTTGCAGACTGTCACGATATTGGTGACAATTTATTCTCAGCCATCTGAAGCTTTCTCAGCAGAACATACTCCCACACCAAGGGAGTGCTCAACAAAACGCACTTCTGGAGCAGGGTCCCCAGAGACGGCAAGAGTCCATGGGATTTATCTCTGCAACTTATAAAAGTTTTACTACAAATCTTCTGGCCCAACTGAGCCAAGAGCTTGCTCCATAAATTACTACCAAGCCAGGGATTAGGAGCACTAAAACAGACGTACTTCACAGCTAAAAATAAGGCACGGCACAAGCTTGAAGATTTGTTCTGCCTAGAAGTTTTATTACACCCAAACTGTATGAGATAATGTGTAGCAAAGAGATGCTTAGCGGATCCATCTGCTTTTGGACACGTTTGTCTGTGCAATCACTCTGGAACAAGGCAATGAAACTGTGAAAGAAAGTGGAATTAGACGGTGTCACAGAGCACAGTAAAACTTTCTCCAGACAAAGGAAAAGGTGACTCTATTCCCTCCCAGTGCTGCTCTTACTGTAGTCCCTGCAGCCCTCCAAGAAACTGGATCCCCTGTGCTCTGAGGGCCTGAAAATGTCTTTTGTGTGCCCCATGGTATTTGCAGAAACAGAAAAGCAGGGTTTTTTTCATGCAGTTGTGCAGGCAAGAGCCTGGATACGGTGCCTTGAGGGACCCATCGTAGGACTGGGACCAGCCTGATGACCCAGAGAGCATCTCCTTGCTCTTGACGCAGCAGAAACCTTGAGCATTGGGAGCATGGGCAGTGTTTGGGACTGCTTAGGAAGGAGTGAATGCTGCCAACACTGGTGCTTGGTGTTGTTCTTGCTGACGGTGGCCTGTTCCCTTTGTCCCAGGGTGGCCTGCACACCGTGCTGCACCAGGAGGTGAACAGCATGGCCCTCACCCTGGCTCACCATCCGGCACAGCATGGTGTTCTCCAAGCCCAGCCAAGGGCATGCTGTCAGGAGGTCCATTCACTTGCTGGAGATGGGAGCAGAGCTACCCCCTGACCACGGGCACTTCTCTAAAGCACTTAAGTTGGATTCCCTTAGCCCACAGAGGCAAAAAAGCCTCGAGAAGGTCTTTCCTCCCTGCTGGATCTGCCTCTACTCCCAGGGATGCTCAGCTCCCTGCTCACTGTGTGGCTGAAGGTACCACTGCCAGCCTCCAGCCTGCCCTGCCACAGACAGAGGGCAACATTTTGGGTCATGGGGATGCTCCTGGCACTTTTCTCTGCATATTCAGCACAACTGTTGGAACAGGGATGTCCCATCAGACCTCCCTGCTTGCCTCACATCTCTCCTGTGAATGCACCCAGCTCCAGTGCAGTGCTTGTGGCTCCCCACAGTGCCTCAGGTGTCTGCTGAGCTGGCCTCCGTGCCACCTGGGTGGCTTGCTCCCGGCACCGAGGTTTTATTCACACAACCCTGCTTTTCCTCATGCCAGGTGCAGGGAGAGCCTGCTACCCTGTGCATTTCACCCCACTGCTCCCAGTTCTTCTGCTCAAGCAAAGGGGAATGGTCATTCCCAGAATATGACCCCCCCCCCCCCAGAGCCTCTCTCTGACACTGGCATTTTAGCTTCTGTACGGACATGGAGGTAAACTGAGGCACAGACCAGTGGTGGGTCCTGCAGGTTTCTGTAGCAGTTGGGACAGAGTCCAGCCCTGTGCTTTCTCCATGTGCGGGCTGCTTTGCTCCCCAGGCTCTCCTGACACCTCAGGGCCCCACGCAGGGCTGGCTGTACCTGCTGCCCCCTCCCTGCTGTTGGGAAAGCTGGTGAGCTGGGGTGCATCCCTGGCACCCTGACGGCACCCTCTGGAGGCACTGCTGGCTGGAAACCTCAGCTCACCCCCTCCTTGCTCTGGTGCTGAGACAGGGAAGGAGGAAGGGGCATGAAACAGTGCAGATGTTCCTGACAGTCCATTTTGCACCCGCTGCCTTATCTAACCTGGCTCTGGGAGGACCCAGATTCCTGCCAGGCTACCCAAGGACCAGCAGCAGTTAGGGGCTGGGTCTGCAACCCTCCCTTGGAGCCGCTGTTCAGGTAAGCCATGGATTTCAGAGCCTAAAATCAGCCCCACATGGTGCCCTTTGCAAGATGCAGGGCCCCAAGCCCTTCTGCCCCCTGAAGCATCCCTCTTGTTTCAAGTGCATCT